>NC_090663.1:67525561-67831968 GCF_013368605.1 Nyctibius grandis | reverse complement strand
AGGTAAAAGCTCAACACAAGCCCACCATAGAGACACACAAACACACACACACAGAGAAAACAACCAGAAACCCAAACCCTTGAAGGAAGTGTCTAGAGGCTCCACCATATAAAAGCTTATACATCAAATAGGCTGCTTGCTCTGAATTCTTGTGGACAATCAAAATACCATGGTAGGTAGTTTATAATTATAAGCAGATGTACAGCACAGCTTTTTCCTTCATCGTTATCTCACATTTAACAACAACACTAAGACCCCAAATTACTCAGCACACTTTCTAAGACAACACTTTGATAATTAGGCAATGATATCATTAAATAAATAGACTTCCAGAAGTCTGTCTTCATCTCCTAGATATACGTCTGTGTTCACATGCTTGTCTTTGAATTGCAGCAATCTGTTATGCTCCAACAGGAAGCGTTATAAGAATGAGTTTTATCATGCTCTGTGCAATACATTGATAACTACAATTCTTATTTCCCAGTCCAAGCCCAAGCAGGTAAGGTGAATATGATTAGCACTCCATTACAGTAATAATCAACTAAATTAAAGTAGCCAGTTCTAAACACATATAGCCATGGTGGCAACAAGATCTTGGGGCTATTGTAGAATGCAGAGTTCCTCAAGATTTAGAGATTTACTGAAATTTCTTTTTTCCCCAAAATACTGAAAGAATTAGAATTATCAACCATTTTGGCCGTGGGGGGCAGTCGCCACATCCAGCTGATCCACAGAGTAGGATTTGAAGAATGAGAAGCAAAGCTACTTGTCTGCAGCCTCTGCATCATTTTTCTTTCTCAAGCAACTCAAGAGGGGCCTTAAGAATACCTTAAGTCACCTTTGACTGTAGTGCTCTCCCATTTGCTAAACAGTCATTTAGCACACTGGGATTGTCGGAGCATAATAGCACTTCAGCTGCTTCTTTTTCCACCTCTACAGTGCAGGCTGTCAAGCAGGGCATGTAGAGAAAGACTTGAGTAAGCTCCAGCATGCTTCAAGGGGTCTGCTCCACTTGAATTCATGTGATCCACTCTTGTGATTCATTTTCTAAATACTCATCCTGTAAGACTGTGCCCACACATCCCCACAGCGCTACTTGGAAACAAGGTTATGATCTTTAAAAATCAAAAGCACAAAGATTCATCACAACTCGCTTTGCAACACCAGCTCTTATCCTTTCTTACATCCAGACATTTCCAACTGAAGAAAGCAAGCCTTCATGTATAGCAATGGTCTGCTGTGGTCATTCAGTTCCTTTCCATCAAGCCACAAACAGAATATCAGATTTTTTTTTTTCCCCTACATAAGTAACATCCAAAGGAGGGTCAAAACTGAACTGGCTGGCTACAATGGAGCGCAGAGTCCACCTAGCCCAGCATCCCATCTCCAGCTGTGACTAAAACAAAACCTCACGGACAAGCAGGATAAATAACTAAGACAAGAAAGCAACAATACTTTCGGCTAGCTACCCTTTAAAACTGGGTTTTCCCTTTACTAAGCACAACATTTTCTGGAAAGTACTTATGCATCTTAATTACACCTTATTTACATCTTGTGCACAGTACTACCTCCTTTCATTTATTTTAAGCCTGCCACCGTCACTCCTGGATACACCCTGGGATTCCCGTACTGGAAAATAAGGGAAGAATTGGCCTCTGCTTACCCTTTCCCTGCCACTCGTTAATGCAGTTTTCTCAGTCATTCATCTCCAGGCTGAAAAGTTCCTGTTTCTTGGACAGAAGCTGTGCTGTGTCCTTGACCATTCTTGACGCTCTTTTTAAAACCTTTTCCAGCTTAAGCTGCGAACTACTAGCACTCTCAGGCAGCAAGGGACTCCCCTGGTGTCACTTCTGTCCTTCTTCACATTTTTCTTCTCACAACGGAGGATGTGGTAGTTGGGGGAGGTTAAAGAAACAGCTAGAAAGGCAGCTTACAGAAAATCCAGGATGCTGCCTCTGGAGCTGAGGTCAGGTCATTCGAGTAAGGATTAACTGGAAGGCTACTTTCTCTTCTTGCTGAAGAAGCACTTTACCTCTTTGCAAAACAGGGAAATAGCTCAAAATATGGAAGTAGCCAACACATTTTGGCCCAGACCACACTAAGCTGGGAAGGAGCATGTTTGGTTCTCTCAATTAGTGACATCTAGAGGGATCTTAACTGTTTCCCAGATACAAGCAAATCGCTGGGGTTTTGCATTTTATTATTTATAACACTTCATGACTGTTCAATTTGGCAGGCAAAGAAAACCAGTCCAGTTAAAATTTAAGCTGCTCTAAAAGCAAAGGCAGATGTGGGAAAAGAACGACAGGAACACACCAGTTACTTCTTGGAAGTAACAGACATGAAAAATGTCTTTGCTAAAGAGCTACTAATCATAATTGCTATTATACAAAATTGCACAGAACTAAATATAGGAAAACGAAAGGTATTTCATGACAAGAAACTATATAAGCATTGCCAAAGAATTCAATGCGTGTTGCTAAAGTTTGTCTCATTGAGCCACATAGCACGAAAGCCCCTCCAAACTAGCCAGTACAACAGTAAACAATAGGAGTTTGTTGAAGTTAAATGCACTGAGCTGGTGTGCTCCTTCAAGGCGTCTGGCTTGGTGGACCATGACATTTTCATTAAGAAAGCCCAATGAAACAAGAGCTGAGCCAGGCAGACAAAATTAATTCAAACCGTTAACAGATAAGTCAAAAATCATGACCGTAAACAAAAAAACATCATACTGCAGGTGGTTTCTAGTCTCAAGGGAACTATTTATTTTGCAGTTTAGCCAATGACTTGGAAGAAAAAAGAAACAAAAAAAATAAGATCATGACTGAAAAACTGTGCAGGTGACAAGTACCAAGGAAGCTGTTAATTACAAAGAAGAAAGGTGACTGACAGACAGCTGTGTGCACCAGCCTGTGTGTTCTCGCTCAGCAGACTCACAAGTTGTGAAGAACTGGCAGTACCTGAGAGCACCCTCCTGAAGGAAAAACTGAGGTCCCTGTTCAACACAACAGCCCCATCTCCAGTGTCATCACAAGACTATTTATAAATGTGTCTCTGGATTTCACACGACCACACTCTAAGTATTACCTCCAGTGCTGGTATTCAAACATCTAGAAGCATTTTGGAAGACTGGAAACCATTTTTAAAAGGCTGGGATAATTAAAGAATGGAAGAATGTAACGAAGGAACTCTATTTTCCACTTTTACAAAGAGAAGGTGAAGAACAAGATAGTAACTCTAGAGGGAGCATAAATTTGCATAGAGAAGACTATTAAACATGCAAAGAGCTAATAAGAACCAGAGCTAACAAAGCTAGTAGTTAAAGACAGTCAAATAAAACAAGCAGTAAAGCACATAGTTTAAGACTGATGATAATTACACGAAGCGAATACATTGCAGAGCATTGGGAGCCTATCAAGTGACTTTCTGTTAGCAAAACATGGTATTTTTTGAAAAAAAATGTTCTAGCTTATAATGGGAGCTAATCAAGGACTCTTATGGTTCATTTTGGATTCATAATCAATTGAATACAAAATAAATTTACAGCTATGCTCCAGTCCTCACTATCCACACTTTGATCACCCAAAGGTAACTGGCAATATGGTGAAGTAGAAGGAAAGAATCAGGAAATGTACAAAAAGCTGCAGAATAGGAAGAAGTTTCTCAGCATGCAGCTCCTCACACTAAGACCAGCCACCTGCACATCCGCTGCCACAGCTGGCTTGTGGGCACATCCTGGGGGTACCTATTGAAAGCGAAGATGGCAAAACCATGAGGCTTGGGATGCATCAGCTGCCGGCAGTCCTGCTGAGGTTGGGACATCACAGGGACCAAAGCAAGCTGCTTCTTAACACCATCCAGCTGCTTCTGGAAGCTCATGCACACTGCCCTGGCAAGGCATCCTCTACTGGCTCCCACAGTACCACTGTCACCGAAGGCTGTGTGCCCTCCCCAATGCTATAAGACTGGGATTTCATCATCATTTGATTACATCTGTGCAGATGAAGAGTCTTTATCTGCCTCAACACAAGGCTTATTGATGTCTGCTATGCTGCTGAAGCTAAAGTACGCCCATCTTTTCATACCCTTTTGAGTGCTGTAGAACTGAGCCACCTTTTCTCCCCAAATTAAAAAAGCAACCTAATCGAGGTTTTCTAAATAAATACAGGCAACAACTATAAAAAACAATTCTAACTTGAAATCCTTGCTTTTAGTGTAATAATAGAAACTAACATAGACCAAATCTTACCACTAGCACTTTCTGTGGTCTTACATGTAGGAATAGAATCTAAGCTGGAAATTTGGCCTCTGTTGTCTGTGTAAGTTTTTATTCCTCCCAAGACTAGTAGTGGAGTAACAAGTTTCATAAAAAGCTGTGTGTTTCCTTAGCATCTAACAATATCAGCCACTCGTCTTACCTGGAGTCCTCAACATTACAGAAAGTCAAGTTCCAGACAGTGAATGGAGAAAAGCTATACCATATATTCTCCTTCAGTGTTTTTCTTGTTTTAGAATGGCAAGAGAAGACAATCTTCTTCCTGGTTGAAAGCTAACATACAGTTCATTCACCCGCAAGACAGTTTACAACACAAACGCCACCCCAATATGCTAAAGTGTCACACTCTGTTCCAGGGGGTTATTTCAAAAAAAATCATGTCAAGCATTCCCTCTGCCCAATATAGATAAAGGCAGTAAGTAATAGCTCCAGGAATAAAGCATACTTCCAAAGGCCATCAGGTCACAATAAACACCAAACAGCCTGCAGAGAGGACAGCTAAATGTAATAGGATGCAAATCACTTCATACTACCCACCGTGAATTTCAACTCCTTTTTTTTTTTTTCCAGCTGTTGTGTTTAAAAAAATCGGATATTGAATCAAGCAGCCACAGATGAAAAGGTCCTAAGAGATGCCTGTGTGCTATAGCTGCACATGGAGCTCGCAGGGGTTTACTATTCTAGTTACTTCTGAAGACATGACCTTATCAGGAGTTCCAACTATTACTTGTGAAGCAATTTCCTTTAAGGGTTCTTCATTTCTAGCTTTCTAAACTCCATCTTCAGAAAACTGAACCTAGCTATAGGACCACTAATAAAAGCGATCTCCACACACCAGCCTGCAAACACAGGAGAGGCATGTCGTAAAGAAATAACCCACAGCCTCCCTCTCACTTGTGCCCAGAAGCGCGGTGCCACACAGTGCATAGAAGTCATGCCTTCCACGCAGAATTATGTTGTTAGCTGAATTTTCTACAAGGCTTTACATTTTTCACTTACTGTGGGGCTTTTTTTTTTCATGTGGGCACACTATTTATTCCAAACTAAACCTATCTAATTTCATTAAAGAATGAAAGCCAAGTAAAGAACAAGAGAAGAAAAAAGCAGTTGAGAGATATGACAGCAATCAAAGAAGAGGCAGACAAATAACTTTAGACACCATGCACAAAGAAACATGAGTTCCAAGCACATTTATTTTTAACACAAGTCACTGTGTCATGTACTAGAAGACGCCTTTTTGCACTAACAAAACTACCACAACGTGAAAGTTTCATGGGACTGGAAACAAGCACTTGACTCTCAGTCCTTCCTTCTCCCTACCTCTGCTTGTAACTCTGCATGCCTTCTGTCAGTATGAGACGACACTTAAATAATTTTTAGCTTGGACAAGATGCTTTGCCCCTTGTATTGATAAATCCCCCTCTCTTAATTCTTACCTCATGGGGAATCCTTTCCCCCTGAACGTACAGAAGTTATCGTCACCTTCCAGGTACAGGACTACTCTGCAACAGAAAAACTTAACCTAACAGCATCTTAATATCTGCTGGTCTAGTAAGAGTTATCACCCTCTCCCAGCAACCACACTACTTATCACAGACGAAAAGAATTTGGATTAATACTAGACAAATTCAGTGTTATGAAGTCATCATGCTACACAGGGAATTAATTTGGTTTCTTATTTCTACCTATACAGGATAAGGGTACCTATCTAAAAAAAAAACCCTGCTGTTTATTTCCAGTCATGTGTTGTAAAAACGTTTCTAACACCACCACACATGAATTATTTACTACTCTCCACTCTCCTGAAAGAAAAAAGCCCCAAACTGACAACATACGTGCATGTTACTGCCAAGAAAGATATAGAGATAAATATTCCATACAAGCCCAATGGAAGAAAAAAAGAGAAGACAATTGCTCCCTTAAAAAGAAATCCACTCAGCAGCTCTGAAAATCCACTGAAGATTCCTTAACTCTTTTGTGATTACAGTCAAAGTCCTTACTGTAAAGTCGGTCCCAGTGAGGACCTTACCACTGAAAGCCTGCTACAGATATTTGTGTAGAAGGAGGAAGATTTTAAGACAACCACCATAAATCCAAAGATGAACATGGACATGGAGATTGCAGAAAGCACAAAGAGCTTTTACTTATATTTAAACCAACAAGTAGTGAGATGACACATACTCTGCTTGTAACCCCTGAAACAGCAAAAAGGGATCTTGTTATGAAGTATTTAACACTGTTAAGAAATAACAGCACACAACAACACTTAAAGATGCCTACATACACACACACACCCCTCGGCAGACAAGAACAGCCTTAACACACACAGCTGCTGCCACTGCTTCCTGGTCTGCAGCAATTATTTGTCCTGCAAAGACCACACGGTTTTGTCACCAAGATACAAATCGCATCAATGCTACCTACCCCGGTTTTAGCTGCAGTGCTGACCCAATCCAGCGAGAGCTCCGAAACTGCCCCAGACCAGGACTCCTACCTTCCACAAGCAGGGTCGATATTCTCACCCATAAACGCCGTGGCTTCTCAAGATAAATTCGGAAACAGTGACAGCTTGTTTCAGCCTGACTGCACTTAGAAGTTTCTTTTCCTTTCCCCTCTCTCAACTGCTCAGACGGTCTGTGCACACACAGGGCTTCCACCACCACCACCACCACCACCGCACGGGAGCTCCGCGCTCCCACCGCACGTCCCTCAGAAATCCCAGCCGCCGCGCGAGGAGCAGCCCAAGAAGTTGGGAAGAGTGGCTCTGTGTGTATGGATGTGTAAATACACAGTACGAGAGCTAGAGCGGCCTCCCAGGGCCAGCCCTCAGACGCAGCCCCGGGTTTCAGATTTCATTGGCAGCTCTGGAGCGCGCCGGCGGCGCTGCTGTTGCGCGGGGGGGAGTCCGGCTCCTTCCCAGACATCTCTGAACATCCCAGCCACAGGGCCCCGCCGCCCCGACAGCGCCTGCAGACCCTCCGTTAGCTGTTTCACCGTGCTTGCTGCAGTTGGTGCTGCGGGGCAGGGTCCGCAGCCTCTCGGGGGTAGGACACAACCAGCGCTACACACGGTGATTTCTCAGCGCTACCTCGCACTTGTGCCAGGGAACTTACACACGCAGCAGCAACTTGACTGTGCCCTCAGACAAGGGGCTCCTCTCCTGCTGCGCACACAGGAGACGGCCACCAACTGACACAGAGACACCTGTGACCCTACGCAGATTTTTGCCACCCCCTCTCCCCTTTTTTCGTTTTTACCAGTGATACCTCTTTAGTCAACTAAACACACTCTAAGCGCTCTTAACTCATCTACTTTCAACAGCCTGCATCTCTGCAACTCAGTACGATGGTCTGTTTAAAGAGGACTAAGGATTTTACCTTGTGTGGGCCTGACGGAGGTCTCCATGGGACCTGTACAAGGACAGCTGCGTGCCTTCTCCACAGGCCCAGCTCTGACTCAGTCACAGAGCAGAAATCAGAATGGGAATTATGATGGAAATTGCAGCTGTAATTCGGTTTCAGGAGCTGCCATTCCCTCTCTGAATGCCATGACTGTCATCTGCTCCCAGGTGACTTGGTGAGCGTGAGGCTGCGCTTCTTTTCCCCATACTAAAGAGAGGGAAATGAATGATGTGTAACCTTCATCCTCCCTTCCACCACCTCAGTCCAGCACACCAGACCCCACAGTACTGGTTTTAGGTGGAAACACAACCTCTCTTGGAAAATCCTCATTGCTCTGTGTTACCAATCTCTTCTTTCAGATCCCCATTGGGATACAAAAACCAGTTTCTAATACTATACCACAATGAGATCATAAGAAAAAATTACTAATAATAGTAGTTGAAAATAGCACAACATTACACTTTCAAGCCCAAGCAGGGTTCTGCATACTGTACACAGTAACAAAACCCTGCCTATTTTCAGCTACACATACCAGGCATGTGGTGTTCTTCTAATGACTGGAGCTGGCAAATCTGTAGAAGCTGGAAAAGTGTTTTGCATGACCCAGAATCTCAGCATCTGATGAGCGTGCAGCTTGGACAGACCTAGACACACTCCCACTACTGGCTTCCCTCCCATGACCCTTTTCTCACAATTCTGCATTTGCTGGTTCCAGCTCCATCCAATGTGACAGCACTAAAAATCCTGAGTACTACAAGAATTAGTTACAGCCTCTTGAAAGCAATCACTTCTAACAAATTCCTTAGATCTACGAAGTTTTTCAATAGGTGAGGTCTGAAGAACATTTACATACTGTAACATATGATATGTTACAGCTTGCAGCAGTGATAACGGGATACCACTGCACTGGAGCAGCTTCTACTTTTAGCAGACAAAAAAAATCATTCGGCTGCCTGTATGGTTATCCATACTGAATAAAATCTTTGAACTCTGCCTCTCACTAATGCCGCAAAAAGGGTTGAGACCTGCAGCAGCCATCCAGATATCAGTGCGTGAATGAAGGAGGATACTGAAGACGCTTTCCTCACCTTCCCAGCTTGTCGTGAGATAGCCAGACAGAAAAAAGAACTAAGCAAGCTGCTCAGCATGAGGGCTGGTCCCTGCTCCTGTCCCTGGAAAAGAAGTCTGCAGAGATGAAAAAAGGAGGAGGCAGAGCAAAGCCATTCCTATCATCTCTCTGCCAAATTCAGAGATGAGGCCAACAGAGGACCTCAGCATCAGGGACAGCAGGCTGCACCCACCAAAATGCAGCTTGTCCCAACAACCACGCCAGTTTCAACCACTGAGTCTTGCTGACATTATGGCAGTGTAATTTTTCTTTCAGAGAGTAAACAGGGTATACAGATACATGGCTGCTCAGGAAGAGAACGTAAACATGCACACACTTTAGATAGCGAGGAGGAGGACAGAATTAAACACATGTGCAGCACGATACCTGTGCAAGCCTTCGGTTTGGTTAGCTGCCAAATGCATGCTCACAGGGAGAACAGCCAAAATGACATACTAGAAAAAACATTTTTTAATGGGCTGGAAAGCCTTCCACCGTCAAGGACCATGCCTGCTCTGATGAGGTGCCTGTACATATGGGAGCCTCACTTTATGCATCACAGTAATCGACATTATATAAAAACTTAACTGAGGCACTTCCGTAACTTTCGTCTCCGCAGCTCTGTGCCTTTACTTGAACAACAGCCATATTAACACACAAGACCTCTTGTTTAAATTATAGGAAATTACTGTTCTGTTGCTGTACT
Source organism: Nyctibius grandis (assembly GCF_013368605.1). Lineage (NCBI taxonomy): Eukaryota > Metazoa > Chordata > Aves > Nyctibiiformes > Nyctibiidae > Nyctibius > Nyctibius grandis. Next base: position 67,822,477 of record NC_090663.1, on the reverse strand, counting down.
GTTCTCTTAAGAGAGAAGTAACCCCAGGGAAATTTCCAGCTACCAGAGAGAAAGAAGAGCGGCACAATATACTTCCTAAGCGCAGAGACACACAGGAAGCAAGCTGCAGGGCAAACTGGAACTGCTGGCTGCAGCAGTGGGTACATGCAGACCCCCTGTTTCTGTGCCAGACCTGCTCATGCACAGGAGAAAGCTCACAGCCTTGTGCCCCCAACGCAGGTGCATTCAAAAACTGAGCTGCAAAGCCACGCACATCCTTGAAGAACTGCACATTTGAAGTCTGGCTATTAATACATAATTACAACAATAACAATGAGGAGACCCTTTGTAGTCAGATTTCCTTCCTTACTTCGCTTATTGGTGGCCCTTTGCTACTGTTCTTTCTCTCTGCAGCAGTTATGGTTTGCTAGCTGATACATTTCTAAGGCTGAGTTTCAGACCATAAACCAATTCATATTTGCAGCTTTATAGGCTCATTTCTAAGACACATTGAAATCCTTCAACCTGAGTTGTCTTTTCTACATGTACATCATCAATATCCAGTCATTCATGAGCTACAGTAGGGAAAAGCCAGTAGGAACAGGTTTGTAACTGGAAACAGTTTATCTAACTCCATGCAATACACAATTAAGGCTCAGAAAAGCCTGGTTTGCTACTGGTAGGGACCCAGCTAGTTTTCCATCCCAAGACTGCTCCTATCTAACTCCTTGGATACCAAACCTGAGCAGACTGAGACACTTCAAAGACTTGCCCTTTGCATGGCAGGAAATGAAGATTTTTATCTTTCCCTCTGGAAGAAAAACACATTGTTTTTTTTCCAAAACATCTAATGGGACAAAACAGAAACACTTCATCAAGCAATCAAACAAATGGGAAGGATGAAATCTGCATTTGCACAGGACAGTTAGGGCCTGCTCAGGCATGGAATACCCATGGCCAAGTGCAGGCAGTTCCAAAGGTAATTCTGCCCCTCTGGACAAACCTGCTCCTTTGGCAAGTGAGGTCATTTAGTTGGGGGTCACAGAGTACCTTAGTCAAGTTCCCTCTTCCTTGCTTATGTTATGTAGAAATAGATCTCTAATTACTGCCACCACTGAACTACTTACAGTCCACTACTAAGCCTCTTGCCCTTAAGCCCTTTTATACCAGTGGAAGCTGCAAATTGACTTTGTTGCTCTGGGCAGAACCTCATCTTCTCACTTGGTCACTGCAGAAGGCATAACAGGTCATTTGTTTTAAATCTACTAAAGTTAACTGCATGGCTGTTAACACCTGAAGATATATGCTGAAGAGTTCTGGCTCACAGGAACACAAAGAGCAAAAAAAAAAATATTTTTTTTTTCAGTAAGTCAGACATTTTGCAGACATTTTCTGATCTAGCAAGGGAGGGTTTGCACAGCTTGTGGACTTCATAGACTATGGATAGGAGACTCGCTCTTCCTCTATGTGTTCATGTATGTATATACACACACCGTCTTTGGAACAGGGCTTCTCTGCAGGCATCACTGCGGTCTGATGGGCAAAGTGGGCAAATGTATAAGCAAGCAGGAAAGCCACCACTTTTTTCAATGTAACTAAACCCAGAAGGCATCCACTGCCTCTGCAGTTTCTGTTGGCTAATACCGATGGAGAAGGCGGTACTGAATTCACTACACATTTCAGGAAATATCTTCTCATCCTGTTCTCACTGGTTATGTTGTGCAATAGAACAGGCTGGACAGTCATTACCCATTTTCAGTTTCATGGAATCAGTTCACCTTATCCGTAACTCACAGATTAAATCTGTCTTATTCCAGCACTGGGGAGATATTTTGGAAGTGTAGGATTTCTAAATGCTACTGTTTTAACTTTTTTTGGGTATCTTGAGTACTGGCTCACCACTATTTCCTTCATTCATCCATATATTACAGCTGTCAGTACGGAAAGAACTTGAATTTTGTGTAGCAGGTTTCAGCAAAATTTAAGGTACAAGGTAGAAAACACAACCACGGCTCACCAAATAAATATACTTCTGTATGATTAGTCCCCAGCAGGAAAATGACAAGCCACACTCAAAATTAATTGACGAACCTTGAAAAGTGCCTTCTTTACTGTCTCTATAGGGACAGATTCTGCAAGACGTTTCACAAATGAGTAAAGCTACTTACACTAATAGCCCTAAAGAGCAGACACACAAGTGCTCAGAGACAGGGCCAAAACCTGACACATCTGAAAATGGTTTGAAAAGTGTAAGATCTTCCCTACGCATACAGGAAACTTCTACTCACAGTCATCAGGAATATTTGGATAATTTGTGCATCTTCAAATCTATCAAAATCTAGCTGTCCAGACTCAGAATCATTTGTCTCAAAGAACCCATGAGCATCCAGCCACTTTCACATCCACTTCCCCCAACTGCAGCAAGATATTCCTCACCAGTTTGTAGATTTTCTGCTTTCCCTGCCTAACAACTTCTTCCAGCCCTGTGCTTGGCAACAGAACCTCACATGCAACTTTTAGTTGCACTCAGCAGCATAATTCCTAACTACATGTTCTGTTTTCCAGTCTAGATAACTGGGACTAAAGTAGGACTCTTAAGATGTGCATGTCATAAATCAAGTCACATGGGAGAACCATAATATTCAATTTTAAAAAAGGTTTTACATCACTTCCCTCTTCCTTTCTGTGCAAGTGCTCAGAATAACCTAGGTTGGATGTCAGTATTCAGCAGGTAATTTCTCCTCCTCTTATAAAAGCCCAAACAATTTTATCTGGTCTACTTCCTGCAAGTCCAGATTATTGAGTCTAGAGTTGTACTAAAAACACTGTTAAAAACAAAATTATCTTATCCTGGACACCCAGAAGGAAGCTGATTCAACTGTGTTCTGACTGAGGAAATGATGGTCACCCATGTAATATATGCTTCAAATTATGCTAATTCCTTAGAACTGGAAAAGTGTCAGAAGACACAGAATAGAGCTTCAATAGATACAGTGTGACAGATCAATGCAGAAACATAGAAATAAGACAACCAAGATCAGGTACATCAACAGAAAGCTTTAAAACTAATGTTTTTGTTTAAGCACTCAGTGACTACAGCCTTTCACAAGGCTGTTGCCAGGATGTCAGATTAGATCTGATTTTACGCCACTTGGCTTTGATTTCCTAAACATCTTCCAATATTGCTCCAAGATTACTTTGGAATTAGGCCTTACTAGCATAAACATATTAGTCTTTCCCAGCCATAAAGCAAATTTCATTTGGACTTACAGGACAGGCGGAAAGTAACTGACCTTGTGTGTGTCTTTGGTCAGAAGCACAGAATACAAGAATATGTATCCCTGCAAGGGTTGGCAGCAGGTAGGAAGGAATAGAAATAAAAATCCTGGTTTTAATGTAGCCATTCTGACAGTGAATCTTTATTTACTATTATAAGTCAAAGCTCAAACCAGCAAATTCTGGATCCTGTTTGCACAGGACAGTTTAGAACAGAATGTTTTACTTCTGTTCCTTTCTATACACAGAGTAAAACCTTCAAATATACAGATAGCATGGGTTTACTTCCCAATTTGACAATGGACATTTTGCAGAGTCCTCGGTGCCATGCAAAAATAATGTTTTTTAAAAATATGTTAAAAACCCAAAGAACAGATCTTCCTACAAGCTGAAATTCACATGGAAAGAAAGCTTTTTTAGCCTTGGTCCCTCCTGGGAACACTGACATTGCAAAAAAAGATTTCTTTCCCTTAAAAATTAACAACTACACTTATATTCTGCAATATATTACACAACTCCTCAGTTGTCCATTTAGCAGCTGCAGCAGCCTAGCTGAAATGAGCAAAACCAAAAATATTATATGTTAGGATTTATTTTGGTGATACACTTAAAATCACATATCACAGAATGGTTAGAGTTGGAAGGGACCTCTGGAGATCATCTAGTCCAACCCCCTGCTAAAGCACGTTCACCTACAGCACATTGCATAGGGTCATGTCCAGGCGGGTTTTGAATATCTCCAGAGAAAGGAGACTCCACAAACCTCCCGGGCAGCCCATTCCAGTGCTCTGTCACCCTCAAAGTGAAGAAGTTTTTTCTCATATTCAGATGGAGCTTCCCATGTTTCAGACTGTGCCCATTGCCCCTTGTCCTGTCGCTGGGCACCACTGAGAAGAGTCTGACCCCATTCTCTTGACACATGCCCTTAAGGTATTTGGAAGCATTGATAAGTTCCCCCCTCAGTTTTCTCTTCTCCAGGCTAAACAGACCCAGCTCTCTCAGCCTTTCCTCATAAGAGAGATACTCCAGTCCTCTGATCATCTTTGTAGCCCTCCGCTGGACTCTCTCCAGTAGTTCCTTGTCTTTTTTGAACTGGGGAGCACAGAACTGGACACAGTACTCCAGGTGTGGCCTCACTAGGGCAGTGTAGAAGGGGAGCATAACCTCCCTTGACCTGGTGGCCACCCTCTTCCTAATGCACCCCAGGATACCATTGGCCTTCCTGGCCACAAGGGCACATTGTTGGCTCATGATGAACTTTTTGTCCACCAGGACTCCCAGGTCCTTCTCTGCAGAGCTGCTTTCCAGCAGGTCAACCCCCCAACCTGTACTGGTGCAAAAATGTATATACACAAGAATGCAAGCAGAACTTAATATATAGTTATGTTCCTCCTAACTGTTTTTTAAATGCATAGTCTCACCTTCTCATAGATGCAGATTCTGAGTAACTCCACTTTCATTAAGCGTACCATCTTAAGCAGTAGAAAAAAAACAAGCCATAAGACCTCAGAGGATCTCACCACTGGCCAAGTAATCTTCCCAAGTCACTAGGAAGTGAATGTTATTCATCAACAGTAACAGGAAGCTCCAGTTTACATTGCCTCTCAATAGACTGGATGGAAAAAACAGAAACATCCACCCTGTAATGCAGCAGTAAATTTACAAGTTAAAAAGAGCTCCGCACAGTGAACCTGACTGCCAGAATAAATGCATCAGATGTGATGAATTTAACACGGTTAAGTCAACAGGTAAAGAATTCAGAAAACCCTCAACAATGAAATAATCTAAGTGTCACTGTGTCCGTGTTTCACAATCCCCATGACTTCTACTGAGCTGTCTGCACACCTTGTCCAGAGAGCACTCATTCACCTAACTGTCAAGGCTCATCTCTGAGCAGAAGTATGAAAACACCACAGAGAACATCCTCCTGTGGTGATATTTTACTCCTTCCTATGCTTTCTTGTAACAAAAAGCTTTTACAGTAAGTGTACAGGTACAGTAATTGCATGAGGCACAATTTTTGGCCATTTAAAAATCCCCAAGTCCAAATCTATCACAGCAATGACTCCTGCTGACATGCACAGCAAAACATGATCCTCTGAGTCAGTCACTGTTATGTTACATCAGTAAAGAACAAGCATAGAGGGGGAGGAAGTCAGTGTCTCAAACAGCTTTCATTAGGAAAGGTCTGTATTTTTTAGTTGAGAAAACCAACACACATTGCATTGTATTTTACTCTGGTGGCACATGAAAAGAAGGGATCTAACAAAACCACCATTTAACATCAACACAGGTTCCCCAAGGGCAGTCCTGACCTGTTGGACTGCAGCTGTGAAGAGTGACAGGCCTCATCATATGAACTACATCATTTAAGATGCAAAGGGAGAGGTAAGACAAACATGACCAGATCACAAGAAAAAACAGGAGAGCAAAAACTAAACACAATTGCTACACAATTTGTCCACAAAACACTCTCCTGCATGAGACAACAGGCTTAGCCATCAGGGACAAATTAGAAATTTTGATTTTGAAGACTTGATTCAGGCAGTAAATAACCCACGTAAAGTGTTTCTTGGTCAGCTTTCATTAGTGAGCAAAAGTAAGCAAAGGTTAGGGAAACAAACAACTCTGTTCCACATTATTGAAGGATTCTTTTAAAGAATGCACCAAAGAGGACCACTAAAATGCCTTGAATTCATCCAATAAAGTTACTGTGTCAAGACCGCTACTATCAGGACTTGCAGAATGCCTTACAAATTGAGCATACCATTTCCCAGATTGTGCAAATCTCATCTTTTCACAGATGTTCTTCCAGGTGCAAGTATCCTTCTAGTCTTACCTCATTACATCATCATGATAGCAATTGTCACAGGTTAGGTGCTCTGAATATATAATACTTGCATGAAATCTGTACCTACTATCACCAACACATTGTATGCCAGAAGAATCTCAGTCATTTTCAAAGAGCTTTGATAAAGCCATAGATGATTTTCTTGTAGGACATTGCCTGCAAAATCTATACTGCAATAATTTAAGTGCATTCCTGGAATATCCGTCACCACTTCCTTCAAAGACAGATGCACGTAGGCTACATCAGGGGCTGATAACATCCACCATCTTACTACTTCAACAAATGTACTTCAACAAATAAACAAAGGTGTATTAATACTACTGATTTGCATCTACAGTGGACAGTATTTTTTCATTTCCTCAAAATCCTTCTAGGAGACTCACCATCTTTTTGTTAATGTTATGAATGCATTCTTATTACCCTAGCACTGAAAATGCTTTTATTAAGGCTGCTGTTGCTTTCTTTCACTTTTTAAAATTTTATTTGATTGGTGATATCACTAAATGCCTGGGGTTCTTTCAACCATGTATCAAGGCGTATCTCTGCAGTTAGTCTACTTAGACACCCAGGTCAAAAATGGTTGAGAACTGTTCAGTGCCTCACCAACGTTATGGATCACTTGGACTTGGTTATCTACTGCTTCCCTTCAACTTTGGTCCTGGCTAGATGAAACTGAAATAAAAGTTCAAACTATTAAAGCTCAGATGCTTTTTGCTAGTGGAGTGTTTGCTTTCTATCAAATATAGCTAATAGTTCTTGCTGCACTTCAGCTTTGATGCATGATACATTGTTTCTCAGTACTGTAAATCAGGTCTTACCGTGTCCATTATATGATGCAGATTTAAACTAGCAGAGTAAAACAGAAAAAGAAAATCAGAAAAGGTGTGATGCAATCCCACTCATATTTGCTGATTGACAATCCCAACTACTTTCATTACATCTTCATGGTAAGCTTGGTTATACCTTGACTACTAAAAACGTGAGCACTCAAAGCTGCAGCAGTGTCTGCCATTCTCCATCATGCATTTCACATGAACTGGAGTTAAGGAAAATCTGAGTGCTACTTCAGCCCAGCAGTGGCTATCTTGATGGCTCACTGTAAAGCTCTGCCTAACTCCGAGTGAAAACCTTCTCGTGTTTGGACACTACAAAGGCAGACAAGTTACACAACACAATATCCATCACTTCCCAAACTCATTAACGTAGCCTCTTTCTACAAGACTTTCTCCAGTTATGTTTGCCCTGCTATGTGCATCCCCTTTTTCTCTGAAAACAGTATTCGGAAAGGCATCAAGAGCAACTAGTGAAATTACACGGCTTTAAAGACAGCACGTAGTCCTCGCTCTCGCTCTGCAGTAAGTCAGCTATGAGCTTTTAAAACTTGACCAGAGATTTTGGGGATAAGCACGAACTATTTGCTGCACTGTAGCACAGAGCTGAGAGTTAGAACAAACACAGCTACAGCTCCCTGCTTCATCTGGAGGGCCAGTTGAGTTTTTAAGCACTAAGTGACAGCTGCTTAACATTTACTCTGCTCCACTATTTGCTTTGGGAGCTTTCAGGATCTCCTAATTAAGCTCTTCAAATTCCAACAGGGGATTCAAGTGACAGCTAGTTCTAGCATCAGATTCAATATTAAAAGCAGCAGTCTGAAGTCCTTTCTCTTCTATTCTTTTGGATGCATCCTGAGGCATGACTGACAGACAATCCTCCATCTCAAACAGTGGCACTTATTTCAAAATACTAGAGAGCTCTTGAGTCATTGAAACCATACAGCAAAATAAGGCTTTCATCTTCATAGTCCAAAAGCCCCATTTGCCATTCTGCATACTTCCTTTTGATCAAACGTAATTAAGGACCTCTTTCTGCTGTCCCATACATGAATTCCACTCTAGCATCTGTCCATTCTTCTCCCACATACAAGCTGTTTTCAAGGCCATTCAGCTGACTCAGAGTACTTCCACTATGTATTTTATGCCTTCCAGGTGCTTAATAAAAGTCTTTCAACAGAAAAAACTTCAACTAGCTCTTGACTTTCTCTCTTGCAATGTCATTGTCACCTGTTCCCCTTAGAGCTCTCTATGGATACTCCCCTCTTCATCAAGACCCTTTACCCAAGAAGAACCCTGCCCACAAGAACAAGATTTTTACATCTGAATATTTTAAAGCATCTATATTATGCTTGCCACAGAGGTCTATCTTAAGCCCCTGTCACTGTTTCCCCAACATTACGCAAAACAGATGCAGTGAGCAGAGGTGATGCCATGACCAGAGGCTGCATGGGATCAGATATTCAAATGAAGCAACATAATTGGATACCTAATCATGGCAATAAAGGCTGCTGCACTCATCTCCACATGCCTCATTTAGTTTTATGAGTATTTTCCAGAACCTAATGTATGTCTGATGACCTGTGTACTCAGAAAGTTTTTAATTCCAGAGATTTTATCAAAGTGTCATGGCAAATGACCTCGCTTCTCTAGGCAAGCAGCCACAGAAACGAAAAGGGTTGCTTCTTGCAACAATGAGATAATTAAGGCTATTACTTCAAGAAGGAAAATATGCTTCCCTTCCTTAAGTACTCAGAGTAATGCTTTCAAATCATCAAGGCAAAACAGTGGGGATTACTACATTATGCAGTATAATCCAGGATAGATGACATATAGACCTCTCACTTTTCGACCCCATTATTTCATCAAGCAATTTAACCAGAGCTGGTGAAATTTGTATTAAATACATGTATAAAGGACTTGGCATACAGGTTGTGTTGTGGTTTTTTTTTTTTTAAATTTAATCTAATTTTTGTGGTACACGTTGCAAGCACAGAGATAATCTGTTGGCCCTCAGAGGCAAGCTATGCATGGGAATCAATAGTCACTGCTCCCCAGCTTCTTCAGGGCTATGGAAGAAGCCTCCTATGACAGACATCCAGATCCAAAAATGGAGAAACTAAGACCGGACCTGGTATTTCCAGAATTACGAACCTCACCAGCTGCTCCAAGGAAGGCCTTGGTCATGCAGTTTTCCTCATCATGAGGGAAGATGCCACCTGTCATCCTTTGCAGACAGGAGCATTTTTAAGTCAGTACACAATTCCAGCATTCAGACTCTACAACAAATGCTGAAAATCAAGTGATCTAACAGAGGCTAACAATGATTCACACCTGCCTCACACTGTGCATCACTGTCTGTATCAGATGTCGGGGAACAAAAACACATGAATAAAAATGTATACTAAATCCCAACAGCTAGCAAGTGAGACTAAGTAACTACAAACTTCAAATTAGGAACAATATTTACCTCTATGGGTAACTATCAGAGGGATAACTTTCCAACAGTTGTGTTTGACTCTCCTTTACTGGAACTCTTTAAAGCTTCGAGATGATATACCAAACAAATTACAGGCTTCCCAGCATTTAATACCAGGTTTCCTTCAGGGTCTGTTATGCACCTGACCATCTCTGCAATCTCACATGTTCCTTCTGACCCTCTATCTTTGCTGCTAGAGATCTGCTTATCTCCATGAATAGAGAAGCAGTTCTTGAAGACTTTAAGGTAACACCAAATAATCAGAAATTCTCCATTTACAAGGAGGCCAGCAAGGAGCATTTGCCATGCAAACAATGGCTGATAGAGGAATAGCATCCTCTGCCTCATCTCCACCAAGCCTTTCGCAGGAAGTTCCAAGCCCTAACAAGTTAAAAGCTTCTCCTCTTTCTAACTCTTTTACCTGATAAGTCACTCTCTTCCCCCTGCCCCAGGCTAGGAAGTCCCAACCTGATGCTCTAATACATTTAATTTATTTTGTGAACCTCTGACTTTTTGAGGTAAAACTTTTGCTATCAGGCAAAAAAAATGACAACCTTCCTCCTGTAACTGACAGAGGATCTGTGTCATGATAATACTTATTGAGGTCTACTTCATCCAAGCCCCCCTTGCCCACCCAAGCTCCCCCTCACCCATCTAATTGTGACCATACAATATAGACTGCAGAGCAGGAAGAAACTGTAACTGGCTACACAAGAAAAGAAACTTTCTGTGGAACCAGATCACACTGCATCTACTATTAAGACCACAGTGGGACTCAAATCCGTTTCAGAGGTACTGCCAGAAACCTTGCCAGTTCTCAGCCAGAACCTAGCTGTCAAATACAGACCAGGGCTTTATAGCAACCCAAGCCTTCCTGCTTGCCAGACCTTGGGGACGAGGTGCAAGAGAAAATGCAATACTCTTGTGATTAGCTTCACCACTACTCCCCCCTCAAAAAAAAAAAAAAACAACCCAAAAAAAGGCCACAATCATTCCAGAAATATAATGGCATTAATGTTTGGCACAGCCATCCCACTTCCCCAGACAGCAGCAAGTTGCTACACTGCTAACATGACAATGGAGCTGAAAAATTCCGAGTAGGAAAATGCATCCCAGACTGTAAAACCATTCCTACTGATCCTTGCATAGAAGTCATGTACAAGTCAATCCTGTAACTGGAATATTTCAGCAAATCTGGAAGCTAAAAAAAAAAAACCAAGCCCACTATTACTTTCCCCCTTCCAAAAATGTAATTGTGGTGTTGGGAACTTCTGGAAATCCATACTGCAGTGGTAATGTCCCATTAACTTCTTCTCTTCAACCTACCTGGCAAGTCTCAGAAATGAGACAGATGTCATGAGTGATACAAACAGAGAACAGGATCCAGCCCAAAAAAAGCAATGAGCTAGGGGCTATGAGATTTGAGTTCTAGTCCAAGTTTCTGCCAGCCAAGCGAATCTGGGCAACCCATGCTGCTATTCTGTGTCTTTATTCTTCCTCCCCTACTTTTAGCACATCTGTTTCAACTTAAGCTCTCCAGGACAATGACTGTTGCTGCAATGCCCAACATGTTGTGCTTTCATTAGGAAGCAAAAAAAAACCTTATATGCATAAGGTGACTGTTGGATACCCAGGCTCAGTTCGCAAAGATTCTGGCACAGGATTTTCTTTTCTGTATTTTCTGCTGCAGAGGAACAGGATGAAATCAGCCACTCATTGCACTGGAAGCAAAGTAAAGAGGAATTTGGACTGTGAATCCCATCTTGACAGATCAGGAAATGCATCTAATATCACTTCAAGCAACTGTATAAAGCACGAGTAAATAATGCCTTGCCAATTTTTACACAGACCATAAAAATCAGAGAGAACTCACTGATTCTAGGACTTTTTCTGGCACAGGAAAATTTGGGGCAGGCCCTCATCATTTTTTCCATATTTGGTGGTATGTAGATGGCCTGGAAGAGGGAAGGAAAAAGCCCAATGTTGGTCCCACTAAGTGGGGTAAACAGAGTCTCAAAAGAGCAAGTGAGAAGTGGACATCATTTTGCTCTTATGAACTCTGGGCTGGAAATTGCTTCAGTAAAATAAACCACCTTTAGACACGTCTCTTGTTTTGAGATACACACTAATATGAATAATAGGACTCAGTAACTTGGCTTCTCCAAAGCTTGCAAACACAGGGACAGCTATATACTGCAGCAGGTCAGAAAATCCTAGGCAGACACACCAATGTTTCACTGACCTATCTGTGAGCATCAACCTGCAGCAGTATCCTGATTATTAAAATGATACTGACAAATGGGACCTGGGAAGAAGCTCCCAAAGGACAAACAGATATGCACAACACAGACCATGATTTAGAGGAGAAGATAGAACCATTTTTACTACTGCTCAGTCACATGCATTAAATGCCTTTCAGAGTTTAGCTAAAGGCAGAAACATTCAATTTCACAGATGCTTTGATGGTAATATCCCAGCGCTGATACGTCTGCTCAATTCCTCCCCAAAGACATCTGCATTGTACTTATGAACCACATTTTCATGAAACCATCACCTCTGCCAGCCAACCACCCACTACACCCAGAATCACAGAATCAGACAGGTTGGAAGAGACCTCTCCGATCATCGAGTCCAACCATTGCCCTGACACCACCATGTCAACTAGACCATGGCACTAAGTGCCATGTCCAGTCTTTTCTTAAACACATCCAGAGATGGTGACTCCACCACCTCCCTGGGCAGCCCATTCCAATGTCTAATAACCCTTTCTGAGAAGAAATTCTTCCTAATGTCCAACCTGAACCTCCCCTGGCGAAGCTTGAGGCTATGTCCTCTTGTCCTATCACTAGTTGCCAGGAAGAAGAGGCTGACTCCCACTCCACTACAACCTCCCTTCAGGTAGTTGTAGACTGCAATAAGGTCACCTCGGAGCCTCCTCTTCTCCAGGCTAAACAACCCCAGCTCCCTCAGCCGTTCCTCGTAGGACAGACCCTCCAGACCCTTCATCAGCTTGGTCGCCCTCCTCTGGACTCGCTCCAACACCTCAACACCTTTCTTGACGTGCGGGGCCCAGAACTGAACACAGTATTCAAGGTGCGGCCTCACCAGTGCCGAGTACAGAGGGACGATCACTTCCCTAGACCGGCTGGCTACACTATTCCTAATAGAGGTCAGGATGCCATTGGCCTTCTTGGCCACCTGGGCACACTGCTGGCTCACGTTTAGCCAGCTGTTGATCAGCACCCCCAGGTCTCTTTTCGCCGGGCCACTTTCTAACCACTCTTCCCCCAGCCTGTAGAGCTGCATGGGGTTGTTGTGGCCGAAGTGTAAGACCTGGCACTTGTTCTTGTTGAACCTCATGCCGTTGGTCTCGGCCCATCTATCTAACCTGTCCAGATCCCTCTGTAGGGCCTTCCTACCCTCCAGCACATCGACACTCCCACCCAGCTTGGTGTCATCTGCAAATTTACTGAGGGTGCACTCAATCCCTACGTCTAGATCATCTATAAAGATATTGAACAACACCCCACTGTTATTGGGAGAGACAAAGCGGAAAGACACATTTGTAATACAGTCTAAGTCACTCAACCCAAGCAACATTCAAGAAGATGTTAGTTACCTAACAAATTCTAGAATACCTTCCATTTCAGTAAGCTACTGGCTCACTGTATATGGCCAAAGCACCCTCAAGAAATAAGAGAATGAAGAAATGAATAAGGACATTGTGAAGTTAAGGATCCAAGTTAAACCTGTACAAAATTGTGCATGACACACAGACAGGCCCAAGATAAATCTATCCATTGGGAAAAAAACAGCTTTAAGATGCACTAAAGAAGAGATGAAAGCATATTAGCATGTAAAATTACTGCAATCCACAACACAATTTGAAGATGCCTATTATACATTTCGGCACAGAGGGTCTCAGCTTTAAGGATCATGGGCACTCCATTGCCACCGCTGATGAGCATCGCTTACCATCTGGGAGGACCTCACTATACAGACTGCTGTCTATTTGTACCTTTGGGATGTTTAGATCATTTTTCAAGACAGAGAATGAGAGCATAGACTGAAGTGCCTTTTCTGACTATTCCCAAAGCTCAGACACACCCTCCTCACATACCACCTTTTCTACCTATTCGCCACTCCATTGCTACACCTGATAACCACATCTGCTCTACAGCTGATGTCAGTGATATTTACACACTCCACAGGAGCACAGGTGAGAAACAGGGGAGGATTTCTTCTGGCATTTGACTCGATCCTGTCCATCTGTAGTACACACAGTACTAACCACCTTGTTTCTTATTATCATTATGCCTGTTACTTCTGCACTCCTATTACCATGGAACAGTACTGTAGTTGGATACGTAGATAGGACTGGTGTGTCTCCTGCCAAGCTGCACTTCACTGTTGCTGCTTTAATTATGTTTTTACAAGTACTTTAAATCACTTTATCCATCACTGTGGCTTCAATGAAGTCAAAAGGTTAAATGCTCTTGTACACCAGCTGAAGACCTTTCATTTCTCTACCAGGAAATGTTTCTATGAATTACACTGTTAACATGTGTCATCACCAGAATTAAGGAATACAGGACTTGTAAAGAGAATAATGGAGGAAGTGAATGATGAGCTTTGGCTTCATATGATGAAGTAGCAAAGCAAGAATCTAATACAAGTGAATCATAGTTGGTTTTAGTAAAATGTAATTACATTAATCCATTGGATATTTCCTGTGGGGGGAAAAAAAAACAAACCACAGTATCATCACAGAGTAGAAAATTCTTGTTAGCAGAATGAGGGGAAGAAGTTTTTTGTCCATCTCAAAGGTGAAAAAACAGCCATTAGCATTCACATTACCAGGAGCAGTCAAGAGGAAAACTGTAACACATCATAAAATAAGCTTACTGGGTCTTTACTTTTCAGTATAGTGTTACGGCATTTTAGTTCACAGTTTCATTTTGCAAGTATTTTGCAGGTGTCCCTTGATGACACAGGATGAGAAACTGGTAATTTTGTGTGGCTGGTTTTGTGAATATTATTGTCAAATAGTAAATGTTTATATCCTTTACAGACTGAAGGAAAGCATTTACTCTAGTTTATAGTGGCTAGTCAGTTTTAATCAAAAATCCTAACATTTTGTGTATGAGATGATGTATGGCACATTTTGGGATGAGCATGGGGTGAATGAGGTGCAACCAGTCATAACTGCGATGGAATGCAATGGACAGGAAAGGGATGAAGTGGATAGAAAAGTAAACAATTTCATTTAACTTGCTTTTAAATAGAGCGGCTCCTGAAAAGTGTAATTGATTTTCTAATATGTGCAGGATGGCCACAATTCAATAATAAACAATGCCTTTATATGCAATTCCATTTTTTTTCCAGAATTTTTAGGAAGAATTTATTTGCTTTGGGTGCTTTTACTCAGCAGCTTTTTCATCAAATAAATGGATTTTATTTCACTGACAAGAACAGGATGGAAAGACTCCAGTGGTTTGGGGGTTGGTGGTTTGGGTTTTTTTTCTGGAGGTGTTTGTCAAGCCCAGGAAAAAAACACTACTGTAATATTGGACAAGAAATCCTGAGAGATTTCTAAAAATATTTTGAAGTCAAATTTGTTGTTTCCATTAAGCACATAAACAGTAACCTGGAAAGGGTGAGTTTCTAGTGACATGATAAAGTACTCAGACCATACTCTCATGGTTTACAATATCACCAGGAACATTTTAGTGTTTGTTTTTTTTTCCCTACACATCTCTCTGCAGTCCTGTTTGTTATTCCTTCTAGACACCATTATTCTCTCCTGAAATTACAAGTTTGCTGCATTGGAAAAGCAACAATTCCAGGAAACCAGGCAATTCATTGATACAATTCATGTACCTATAGTTTCTCAAATTGCATCAAAATCATTCAGATCTATCAGTTGGTCCCAAACTTATGTGTCAGCATTTCTTAAGCAAATCGTAACTTCAGATGTAAAGGGACCAACTCCTTCAGCACTGAATGCACTCACAGTCCACACGTGAATGAACAGCATATGCTATAGGCACTTTTAGGAAAACAAAGAAAAAGCATTGTGCCTACCTCCCAAGCCAACATTCACAGGTCAACCTGGAATATTAAAGGCAATCAGCCTTTTTTCACATAACTCATGCTTCCAGTTTGCGCAAAACTTCTTGTAACATCACCTTCTAGAAGTGTTTTATCATTTCTGCCTCGCAAAATAAATTCTGTGATCACGCAAGAAGGACAAACACTGAAATGGATCTAAGCAAAAACCTATACCTCAATGATCAGGTGCACTGCAGAAAATAGTGATTGTTACCTAAAATACAGTTATTTTCTACTTGGGCTATCCCCACAAGTGGCCAGACCAAATTCCAACTTTTGAACAAGTCCAAACACCAAGCAATCCTGGATCAAAGTGACCATTTCATAGCCTCAAGCATATTTCCAACACTTAGCTGATACTTCTGAATCTGTTAAGAAAAAAAAAACCACAAACCAAATCTTTTCCGGAATCTCAAACAAAGCCAACTGTTTACTTCATCAGGACAGGTCATCACCAGTCAGCATTCAGCTGCCAAGCATGAACATGTTTGACAATTATTTCAATTGTGCAAACCATGATTCTTCCATTTCTGCGATAAAGCACTGAAGGCCTCATTAACTGAGAATACATGCTGGTGACAGTTACAGCCTGAGGTATTGAAAAAACTGAGACTGGAGTTTCCCTTTCTATTGCTAACCTAAATAGGTTGCACCAAACTCCACATACAGGTAAATTTCCCAGATCCATAAATTGAGCACATTACTGGTGTTTAAGGGCATTTAAATTCAGCCACATGCAAAATTCAAGATCACAATTAGCTTCTAAGCAAATAAAAACATGGCCTCATTTTCATCTGGAATCCTTTTCTTTATATTTTACTGTTTCTTTGTGCAATTGCAAAGTATTCTCTGCCTAGCACATATTATGAATTCTTCTCTCTCCTGAAAGACCCACACTCTCAGTGCTGACCTGCATACCTTAGCTTCACCACAAGACATAACATACTACCCAACCACATCCTCCAGTTTATGTTCCCAGAGGTGAACTCATTAAAGCACAAGTCTAAAGTATGACAGTGGGGACTGATGACAATTCTGGCATTATTGTCAGACTATAATGCCCTCAACAGTTTGTAGGAGGCTGAAATTAAGTAGACAGTGACTTCCCTCTGTGCTATCCCATTGTTCATTTTCTTCTGGATTATCCCTCTCTGTTTCTTACCCTTCTCCAATTTCCTCAGGACATGAGGGAAAGACATAGTACAGATTTAAATAGCTACTACAATTATTTCACTACCAGGAGAACAGAAAACTAAGAGAAAGGCTGAATCCACACTGCTGAACTTCTCTTGATGGTGGTGGTCTCCCTTTTTTCAATGAACTGTTGTCCTGCAATAGCATCTGTGTTTCATCTCCCTCGCCCAGCTTCTTTAAAGTGTGGCTTGCCTTTGGGAAGCTTTTTCTAAGAATACAATAATACAATGTGAGCACATGAAGATGTGTTCCTTGTAAGAACTTAATTTGATGGAAAAAAGCAGTCGAGTATCTTCCGTGCTACACCCATGGAATTTGTTCCAACCAAGCTATAGGAATTTTTACTTTTTATGTATGTTCAAAATAAAATTTGGCCTTGTTTTCTGGGCTTGCTCTCTTCAGCAAGTGTTGAGCGTGCTTTGGTTGGGTTCAACAATCTCAACTTTATGGAAATTCGACATTTCCCTGCCCTCTGAAAGCCTCCTGAAACTTTGCTATTTATACAAAAAGGGAAAAGGCTAGTTACCTACCAAAAAGCCATGCCTGCTCTGATGTTGACAGGATCCCTCACCGTGGACTGCTCATACCTTCCATTCAGCATTTTCCTTAACATCATCTTTAGCTTCTTCATTGGTGAAAAAAGCACAGACAATACTGGCATGAAAATTTTTGTGGAGAATATTAGATCTGCTGTGGTTGTGGGAGATGAGGAACACCCCTTTATGAAGCGCTATCCTAGAATCAGCAAGGTGTCTTTCCTCTATTCTGAGGTTTTTCCTGGAAACCACTTAGAAGAAAAACTTCCGTACAATTGAAAAAAAAAAAAAGGAGAGATTGTATCTCACGTAATGGCTGCTTCCAAAAGATGTCATCTTTCATGAACCCCACTTTTTTTTACTACATGTAATTTATAGTAAACTTGGCGTTCTGCAATAACAGCATGAGCACTATAATTTAAAATATTAAGTCACAGAATATAGGAAGACTCATGCCAAAATAATAAAAAAAATCATCTTATCAGATATGGCAACCATTGTTTACACATTTTCTACAAACTACAATATTTTGCTATTAATATGCAGAGAAAGAGATCTCCTTAAAGGGGAAAAAAAAATAGTGTGGTTAAGATCTGCTTATTTTGATTAACAGATTTAATAAACAACATAAATAAAAAATTGCTGCAATGTTGATGTAGAAATACTGTATGCTTTTAACCTTCCTTAGTTAGTTCAGCTTCTACTATGACAGCTAACTTCAAAGTGTATGTCCAAAGTAAAATGCACAGAAAACAGATTTTTTTCATGAAACACAGTGCAAAGGGAAACTACTACACTACAGCCTTTGACAACACAAACATCAAGTCTGACTCCAATTGTTTCTTAGCTGGTAACATCTTCAGTTCGCGCTTCCAAATACTATCAATTTCAAGCTCATCGCCCCATATGTTTAACTCTAGGCCTTTCTGTAAAATAGCAATCCTTCATCACTGGGTTATTCTGAGATGAACATCATCTGACAGAATATGAATACTGACTATTCAGTACTGCAAGTCACATTCATACTGATGTTGAAAGGGCAGTGAGATACTTTGACACAAGCAACTTTATTTAAAACAAATTGATATAAAATCTTCCTTTATCTAACAATCCATTCTTCCAACCCTAGCCACTTACCTAATGATTTGATCTAATTCACTCCTCAAACTGTGTCCAGTTCTGGGCCCCTCACTTCAAGAAAGACTTTGAGGTGCTGGAGCGAGTCCAGAGGAGAGCAACAAAGGGTCTAGAGGGTATGTCCTATGAGGAGCAGCTGGAGAAACTGGGATTGTTTAGCCTGGAGAAAAGGAGGTTGAGGGGAGACCTTATCGCTCTGTACAACTACCTGAAAGGAGGTTGTAGTGGGGTGGAGGTTGGCCTCTTCTCCCAGGCAACTAGCGACAGTACTAGAGGACATAGCCTCAAGCTTCGCCAGGGGAGATTCAGGTTAGAAAATAGGAAAAATTTCTTCTCAGAAAGGGTTATTAGGCATTGGAATGGGCTGCCCAGGGAGGTGGTGGAGTCACCATCCCTGGAGGTGTTTAAGAAAAGACTGGATGTGGCACTTAGTGCCATGGTCTAGTTGACAGGGTGGTGTTAGGTCAAAGGTTGGACTCGATGATCCCAGAGGTCTCTTCCAACCTAGTTGATTCTGTGATTCTGCGAAAGTAATCCTAGCCCTTGCCTACATCTACTACATCTCTAAATGTTATTACTTTGCAGATTGACTTGGTAAAACATGCATCTTAACGTTTTTTCCCTGCACTTTCTCAGCCTGCTTGAACTTCAAACACGTGCTCAAAAGGTGCACAGCCATGCTTTTTTGTCAGTTGATTAGATTTGAATGACGTATACTGGAAAAGAGAAAAATATGGAAAATGAGAATAGTGATTACACTCTGTACCTAAGGACCTGAATATACAGAAAGGAGCAAAGATGAGTTAATGAACAAGGACAAAGTGATTTTGACTAATGCAGTATTGAATAAAGTATAATAAATAGCATGGTTACTCTCAGTTAGAGCCAACTCTGTAGTGTGAAAAAATTTCCAGAAGTTCTATCTAGATTATAATGTCTAAATTTTAACTATAGCTTCTGGTAACAAATTACCAAAAATCTGCATTGTCACAGAACCTTGACAAATTTCCAGATTCAAAATAGCATGAATACTATTCTTAATGCAACTCTGTCCTAAAAGATATCAGTGCTGGCAAAATGCCCTTCAAATTCTGTCACGCTTCAACAAAAATATCAATAAGGAGATGTATATAACATCACAACATACCCAGAACATCAGTGCTTGTTATTTTCTAAATCCAGTAATTCTTTGTTCACAGCAATAGCCTCAATGTAGCAAACTAACAGATAAGCTCCAGTGTTCACTCAGCTCACTTAGACAACAGGTCTGAGATACTAGTACTAGTGGGGTTTTTTGCTTGTTTTAAAAAAACAGTAGGACATCCTGACAAAGCAAAGCTAATATGTCTGACCAAACCGACAGTAACTGTAATTGTCTTTGCAGCAACCAAAGTGCTAATCTTCTGAAGAGTTCATCGATACCCATCATACTGTCATGTTTTCCTCTGTGGCAATACCTAGAAAAATAACAGGTCTTGTAAGGTTGCTGTCAACTATTTTTCACTAACAACTTGTTAGCATTATAACCATTTATTTCTTCAGCTGGGTGAAATGAGCCACGAGGACTGAGATGTTCAAGTCCACAAAAAAAAACCATGTCATGATTAAAAGAAACCAGGCTTGGTTCTTTGTTATAGCTCCTAGTCATTAGTCTACCGTATCCTTTTAATTATTTGGTATTTCATCATCTAAGCCTTTTAAAGAAGATAAGCTGGATATAGCACATTCAATTAAAGCTAAGCTTCAGCATTCAACTCTTTTCTATTTGGAAATTGTTATAATGAGACTCCTGTTGACCAAACAAAAGTGCAAATGTCCTCTTATGACAGAGCTAGTGATGAAATAAGAAATGTCCCTCTCATTAAAACTGCAACTATCTCACTTAGCATTTCGGGAGACTGAAATTATTTGGAGGAAAATTGTCCTCATACTGGAGAGAGACTGCCTCCTGAAAGAGTAGCCCTAGATTAATGGTGACAAAATAGAACCTGATGCTTTAAGTGTTGAAAGGAGGTGTGCAAATATTAGATGATTATAAATCCAGTTAAGAAAGTGTAAGGCTGTCAAGGCCAACTGTTGCAAGACATTATTCACTTATACAATACAGCGGCTCAGCATTCCTCATGAATGCTATAGCCACCTTGTCAACAGAGGCAGTGTATTTTTTTGCTAGACACACACACAGAAAAGTCAACTTTAAAACCCAATGCAAATGTGACCATGATTTTTCGGTAAAGACTATTTCAGTTTTCTGCTTTTTGGATTTTTGGAAATAGGAAACAGTTATTTCCTAGGCATGTATATTGCCGCCTTATCCACATGCCACCCTGTGACAATGTACAAACAAGCAAAACACTTACAACAGAAATTGTAAAGACAATACATACACTGTGTGCAACATGCTAAAATACTGCCCTACGCAACAATTCTGCCCTTGCTCTAAAACAGATTAAACAATTCAGTGCACCACGCAGACTTTCTGGACTTACTTTTCAGATAAGATTCTCTACTGCTTGTGTCATGGTAAGAATAGCACAGGTAAAAGACCATTCTTGAAATAAAAACATATTTTATAACAATGCAATTATAGTCTGGACATAATTTTGTTATTCTTTAACTCAGTGATAAAGGATTCATCACTCTTGTTCACTCTGAACGTGCAATGCTGCTTGAAGAAAATGCAAACTGGATCTTAGTCCTTCTCCAGAGCCTGGGACTACTGTGCAACTGGGGCAGTATGCAAGCTCTTCTCTGCCAAGCACCAAAGTATGTCTGTGATAGTCAGAAGGAACATTCGACAGAGTCTTTCACCGATGGGCCAAAAATTCACAGTTCTGATAGCATTGACAGCAATTTAAAAGTTCGTCTTTCATCTAACTTACAGCTAGGATGAAACGCCAACACTCCAAATTCTGCACACACTGACATACAGATTTTTATTTGTTACATGCATAAAAGGTTTCCTCAACATGCACCCCCCCTCTTTTTTTCTTACAACTGTGATCTAATGTTTCACACATCCATCAAAAAAAAAACCCTGGAAATTTGTTTCCACCTGTTCTTCATATTCTTCATCAGCATCTTTCTACATCCATCAGTATCATCTTGGAGTTCTTCTAAGTGATCTCTAATCTACCCCATTTAAGCTCCCTTCCAAACACAGTATGTTACAGAGCTCCTTTCACCTTCAATTAATATGGATTCCTACAATGAAAAATACCCTATCAGTGGGAACACAGCAGTAGCCTGTTCCAACAGCTGATGTAGGGGGTTTACCTAGAACATATTTTTACATAATTATAATAACCCTCTAAACTTCTGAAGAGAATTAATACCTAAAGTTTCTTTCCTCCTCAGGTGCTTTTGTCGAGCAAAGCATGTTGTGATGAACTGACCAGGCACACTGACATTTGTCAGAAATCATTAAAAGTATAGCAGCTTAGTGAAATTGAATAATACGTTTTCTTCGGTTCATCAACAAATGCTCGCATGAAAACAAAACATTGCTATGTGATGTAGAATACAAACACCTCTGCCTTTACTGTCTGCATGGTATGATCTGGGCATTCCTTGGTGTTAGGACTCTCCATTTTCTTTGCTCTTCTGCTTCAAACCATGCTTAATGGAAAATTACAGCTAATTTTCCTCCTAGCCCAAAGTCCCTTACCAAAAAACTAAACATACTACTTCTTTGCCCTTTTCCAAAGAACAGAGACCATTGGCAAGACTCCCACAAAAATCTTTTTTGCTTATTATGTGTTTTGTCTTAGCTTTCACAGGTATTAGAAAAAAAATAGCTCAAGATACGACCTCTCCTTCCAGATGGTGAAAAACAAGTTCAATGGCCATGGTTCCCTTTACATGCAATAATTGAACTAACATGCTAGACTGTGTATTTGCTAATTAAATTAAACTCCACGTATACATTCACATCGGTACACCAACTATGGGTCATTTGTTGCAGAGCTCTCCTAGCTATGTTTGCAACTACTCCTGTTGATAAATGACTTTTCATACTAGAAAGAATATACAAATATCTGCAAGATCAGCCTCCAGGCCTTTTGTTTTTATCAGCAGCAATATTTCACCAATGTTATCTAGCATTACTCAGCCTTGCACAGGGCCTCTGCAGTAGCTAAGTTTCCCTACTAGCTGTCATGTGTAGTTTTACGATCCACTACTTCTACAACAAGAAAGCCTCCCTCCATCACTGCCATCACACAGAGCACCCGCAGAGCTCTACTTTTAAGAGCTATCACTGATGTCTGGTCCTTCAGCTGAGCTGCTGGCACATGTATGAATGCAACACAGCCATTCATCTGCTTTACAATGACCTAAATAACAGAATCAATCGTCAGCTTCACAATCAGGCTGGCCATTTTATGCTGAGTAACATCAGAAGGGTCAGACAGACCAAGAAAGGAAACCTGCACAAATTGAGCAGGACAATGAAACCTATCTTAAGCTGTACAGCAACAGTGCCCTGAAAAGCCAGTGTTCAACCATCTTCTGTGTAAAATTTTGGAAATTCTCTTTTTACCTCTATTATTATCTCCACTGCAATTTTCTCTGTAAGAAAACTGACAAAACACCAATATCAGAGTCACAGCCTGAATCGGCTTCGTATCAGCATCTCCAAACAGGTAAAATTTGACCTCAGCTTTAAAAAAAAGAGAAGGGTAAGCCAAATCTTTTTAAAAGAACCTGTAGTTCAAGCATTACTCCTGAAAGACTCGCTAGCCTGTGGTGCAAGACAACCAGTATCATGACAATGCACTAACATTCATTTTCCTCAGTAACTGGTAGTACGTTTGTGCCAATACATCAGCAAGCTAGAGGCCAGGTCATCCACAGTTCTTAAAGGTGATAGTAAAATGCAGATACTAGAATTCGCTGAAGTATGTTGAATTATTTTCTCTTGATTTATCCTTTACAAAATGCCACACTAAGACTGGCATTCACACAAGTAAGTGGTTTTATGTAAACTTGCATCATGGATATCTGAACTGCTCACTTCACATTGTTTTCGAAATTACAGGTCGCTTGTCCCACCCCTATGACAGAAGTCCGTCACTGCTCTTTCATTCATGATAATCTTTGGATTAAATCTACATAATAAAGTAAGTATAAGCAACTGGTAAAGAAGTGAAGCCTGAAAATGTAGAAAATGTTTCAAAGCATGGCTGAAAATCATCCAAGCTCTCTCTGCAAGCTTCCAAAGAACTACTCCATGCTATGTCAAACTGTAATTAGGAATTTCCTGCAGTCTCTAAAGTACGGTCTATGAGAGAAATGAGAGCAGAACATAATGGAAAAGGGGTCAGCAACTTGCTGGTGAAAAAAATACCATCTTGCACAAAGATTATATTAATGGTAGAATACAATAGAGACAATGTACAGCTGAAACAATTTTGGTAAAGCATGCTGAGCAGAAAGATTAAGCAATATCCAGTCAAGACTAAGCTATTTCATCAGAGAGGAAGTATTTATCAAGAAGTTTGTTTTAAAAAAAAATACAGCAATTGGTAATATTTGGTGAAGACAAGACAGACTTCAACAGGTATAACTAGACAAATTTCTGCTACCCAACAGGTGTGCCTGCTAACCACAGGAGTGTTTTAAATTAGGTAGAAGCCGTGTCCTAACAGTTGTTTTGCTCAAACACTCTCCAAGCCTATCTTGCCTGCTGAACAGTGGGCAACCTGGCTTAAAAGTTGACTGTTTTTCACTAGAATTGAAGTATCCAGAGAAAAAGGATTGGTTGTCAGACATTTGCATCTCACTGGGGAAGGGGTTGCCATGCAAAAGAACAACATGTTGTTTTGGAAGCTTGCTAGAGCAGTACCTTTAAATACACCACCATCAAGCACAGCATAGCTAGCTAGTCGAGGGAGGTGATTGTCCCACTCCACACTGCACTGGTGCAGCCCCACCTTGAGTACTGTGTGCAGTTTTGGGTGCCTCAATATAAGAAGTACAAACTATGGAAGTGTATCCAGAGGACGGTGACCAAGATGGTGAAAGGTCTCGAGGGCAAGACTTACAGAGGCAGCTGAGGTCACTTGGTTTGTTCAGCTTGGAGAAGAGAAGGCTGATGGGTGACCTCATTGCAGTCTACTACTTCCTCAAGGGAGGCAGCAGAGGAGGACGTGCTGATCTCCTCTCTCTGGCAACCAGTGACAGAACATGAGGAAATGGAATGAAAATGCATCAGGGGAAGTTCAGATTGGACATTACAAAAAGGTTCTAAGAGAGTGGTCGGTCACTGGAACAGGGTCCCTAGGGAAACAATCACAGCACCAAGCCTGTCAGAGTTCAAGGAGTATCCAGATGGTTTAGTTTTAGGTAGCCCTGTGAGGAGCAGGGAGTGGGACTTGATGATCTTTATGGGTCCCTTCCAACTTGAGATATTCTATAATTATTTTACAGGTCTGATATGGCCCTACCGAGCACTGTTTGTCTTTCATCCCAAAGCACACGGAAAAAAAGCAGCAACTTCCCTAGTTAACAAGGTTATTTTCAAATTATTTTTTGTCAACCTTTTCTAGATTAGTAGTCCAACTTTCTTAATCTTGTGTGAGCATATGCATAGGTAATAGTTGCTACTTTAGAGGTAATGAGGGCTGCAGTTACACCATCCCACAGTGCCAAAGGTGAGTACAAAACATAAGACAAGGTATATAAAACACTGGTAATTTAGGTGAGGAAAAATGAGCATTTCAAGCATAGGCTCACAGATTTTCACTGATGCTTAGTACCTGCACTTTAATGTATTTCACAAGACCAGAGAGGTGTCCAGTATTTCTTGAAAAACAGTCATGAAGTGAGCATTCAGAGACATCTGTATGAATTACAGCTGTATTTAGGAAACATCCTCTCTCTGAGTAAACTATTACAAGACCAGCTGTTGGTCAAGTAAGAGGGATTGTGGCAGGTGCTCCATGCTGTGAGGCCAAGGGGGACACACCACTACCCATGCTCCCACCAACGCAATTCCCTTTGCTGCTGCATGCAAGAGGGAATCTGCCAAACCACTCAGCTTCACAATAAGGAACAGTATCAGGGCCACAGCGCCAACTTTAGCCCTGCAGACAATCTGTTTCACTCACCTACTACCCTCAGAGGACCTTTTTCTTTTCTCAAGATGCTGCTTTGTCAAGCCCTTGGGTATGTGCAGCAGTGCCAACTACACCCATCTTGCATGTTGCTGTTGCTTCGGTCCCACAAATTGGACTCTATGCTACAGACACAAAGTGTACAAAAGATACTCTTTTCCACTTCACTGTTGAAAAACCTGTGCTGTTTGTTTCCTCTTCCTTCCAAAATGCAGAAGGTAATCATCTGAGCAAGGCCAAACCCAGGAACTGGGAAGCCCACACCTTGTTTGGGCTTCTGACCAAACTTCTTGAAACACTTGACAGGAATAACCTCATGTTTATTACCTTCTGAGTTATCACAAAAGAAAGAGTAGTTAAAGCAATAAAACCATAGCATGCTTTGAGAGCCTGGTCTGCAAGGAGTTTGGTTCATGGAGAACCATAAACAGGTACATTCTTGGCACAGGGAAAACAGAGGCCTCAGCAATAAGCTCCTTCTCATGTCCTGCACTGCTGCTCAGCCAGACTCTCACGAGACTAGTTTTGGCCCTTCCACATTTATTGGTCTCCTCTATTAATGTTGACTTGCCTGTCCTGTTGTGATTATCCCCTCCACAGAAGATTGCCCTCTTATGTCTCCACCTACAATGAATGTAAGCATAATTGAAATGGGAGTGTTTTAGCAGGCGTGAGTCTACACTCCAGTAGGCTGATTACAAAACCTCCAGGGCAGTAGTAACTCAACTATGATAGCCAGAACATCGCTGGAATTATAGTAGTATTTCATCTCTGAAAGGAGTTGTTCATTATTTTGCACAATGATCTCATCTCAGGATCCATCATTTGCTTGTTCTTTTCTTTTTACTGCTGTATCTGGAGCTTAGATCATGAGCTGTTATAGAAAGGGCAGTTCTGACTTAGCCAAACTCACAGGGGGCATATGAGTAAGATGCAAGAGTTAACTGCAGTTCAGTGAGAGATACTTAAGTTGATCAGAGTGGGAAAGTAGCAAAAAAAGACTGTTTACTCTAACTGCAGAGCAGGCTCCCCTTGGCTAGTGCTTGTATTCCCAAATGTGTGACAGCTGACCTAACTCAGGCATAAACTCAAGCAGCCTCTCCTTAACCCCTTTCTACAAAATTGACTTTCAGACATGAAACATCCACACCAAATAAGACATCCAGGTAAGCACAGACAAACAGAGCAGTCTCCAGGTATAAGAACAGAAACAGGAGAGTGCAGAAGACAAAGGGTGACAACTCAAGCTACCAACAGGCACCAAGTTGGCATTTCTACTTCTAAAAAACTTCTCCTGCACCTCCTCA
Source organism: Nyctibius grandis (assembly GCF_013368605.1). NCBI lineage: Eukaryota > Metazoa > Chordata > Aves > Nyctibiiformes > Nyctibiidae > Nyctibius > Nyctibius grandis. The sequence continues at coordinate 67,795,662 of NC_090663.1, read as the reverse complement.
CTAATCCACCATCAGGTACTGAAGCACACAGCTGAAGAACGTTCTATGGGTATGCCAAGATGGGACAATATTACTCTCTACTTAATCCAGGGAAACATTTGAACTATACTTTGATTAGATACTAATATACATATTGAGTTATACTGTGATCCCAGAGCCTTCTCAGTTTCTGAAACAACTTAGGATCAAGAGCTCTACCCTCCATTATTTCTAATAGGTATGCAGACTTTGCAAGTATACATCACTGTCATCAAGTAACGCTGAGTTTTAAATATTTAAGTTGTTTGGACTCATCACAAACTAGGTAGAATATTTATTTTCTCTTTTCCAATTACTTGAGTCACTTTACCTTTACAAAGGAAATTTATCAAGTTTTTTTTCTTAGACTTTTAATATAATAATTTTACCTGTACAAAGAGAACTGAAGAAAATGTAGATGAGGCCTGACCATAACAGCTCAGAGGTATAAGTCCTTTTAAAAATGAGAAGAGGTATTTTGCATCCTAACTACCATTTTTAGATTTTAAAATTGTACATTATTTTGAAATAAAAAAATTACACTTTCCAGTGCAAGAACAATGCAGATGAGGTTATACAACCTATCTGAAATCCACTTAAACCTCTACAGGCTAAATTCCAGCAATGTTCAACACAGGAGAATTAATTATGCCGCAGCAATGTAATCTCTGTGTCAGTGGAATTGAATAGGTTTGTTTATAAAACACATGCAACTACGCAGTTGTCCTTTACTAAAGAAAATATTTAACCCTGTTTCCATTGCACAGAAGTTTGCATGCCAGGGAATCCAGCATACCAAATACCTTTAAATTTAATTCTAGATACGGACCAATATTACTAAATAAGGTATGTCAACTTCATTATCACTCAAAATGACCTAAAATCTAAGTGACAAATGATGCTGCGTAGAGTTAGAGTACCCTAGTGCAACTGCAAATGTTCAAACATCTTGTTGGAACTCCTGTTAAAAGATGATGTTAGGCATTTCAGATATCACCAAATTACATTTATAATCGGTCTTGTCTAGCATCAACTTCTCCAGTTAAAAGAAAACATCCTCCATTCCCTCTTTTTTTTATGGTAGCAAACCCACATGAATAAAGGGACAGGGAAAATACGATTCCTTTCAGAGGGAAATAGTAAACTACTCACTAACAAAATACTATCAACATGAGTACTGTTTCATTCAAAGCAATCATCACGTATGTTACTAAAAAGTACAATGGAGAAACTGATTGCAGAGGAGAATTAATTTGAAAATTTCTTCAGAAAGCAATAATTACTAAATACCATTAATAGGTGCTGTACATTTCCTATAGAGCTCTTTGCAAACGTGCTAAGGTTTAAACACACATTTACTTAGTAAAAGACTGAAAACGCTTTTCCTTCCTAGCAGTTAGGCAGGCCTTACTGCCCCACAACTCTTTTTTGTGGGAAGAGTTAATCTGAGCCTTCTTGCCACACTCAAGTACAGAGGACAGCAGCTTCAGGTCAGGCACAGGACTTCAGCGTAAAACAGTCACGGAACACCCACAGGTTCCCTCTCATTGGCACCCACATGGCTGGCAGTAAGTCCTGGAAGGACGGCAGCAGCAAATACCAGCTGATAAATTTTCATGTGTGTCCAAACCTTCACTAGCTCCTTTTCCTTAGTACTAAAGCTCTTTTCCATTATCGTGCAGTTCAAGTGGGAAGAGGGGACACCCACCCTAGAAAACTATTTTTCATCAAGTTATAATTCTTAACACCTACTTTTTTCAACTCGTATTTTCTCATTCTGGCTATTGAACAATCCTCTAGATTTTTGGAGGCACAGCAATATTTAATAGTGTCAGTTAATTAAAACACCTGACTTTTCCAAAAGCTTCCACACTGGAGACTTTTTTGACTACAGGAAGAAACCTTGAACAAACAACAAAACAAACCAGACATTTAGAAACAGGAGATAACTGAAGGCTACAGGAGCTATAGAATCTCTCAGCTGTGAAGAAACCACCACTTGTTCTTGATGTACCTACAAAAGGTTCAGGCCGAACAGTAACAGTGTGCACATGTTCTTTGTTGTAGAGCCTATAATTCTTCATTAGGTTATTATTCCCATTTGCTGTGCCAAAGAGGCTAAAGAAGAAGCCAGAGGTTCCTATCCAGGTATTAAATAGCACCATGTCCTTTGGCAAATGACTATTTGACAATCTCTCCTCTTCCTCACTAGACTGCTTAGACAGAGCAGTATTTAAGACAGATTGAATAAACTTAATTTCAGGGTTAAGATATTACAAAAAACCACTCACAATTCTTAAGACTTCTGTGTAATAAAGACAGTCTACAGTGCTATTTCTCATTTAATGTATGATTTTTTTAATGGATTTGAGTCACAGATTGTCAAATAAGAATTGCTGACTTTTTAACCTTTGAAAAATACTTTTGTCTGAATCATAACATGAAAAATAAATAAAAATAGATGATAGAACTAGTAAGGAATTTGTCCTTTCACTTTTTGTACAAAGAAACAGTTTCCCACAAGAAAACTGATACTCTAATTAGAAGCTTCTGAATGAGATAATCTTGTAAAGCTCTGTATCCACTGGTACTATAAATGAAACTTAGAAGTTTCTGATTTATTTTCTTCATCTGGAAGCCTTCCATATGCTTTAATGTTTCAACATGCTGTTCTTTTAAATCAGAAAAGAACTTTGTTATTACAGCTATGGGGAGGGTTATTTCTGCTTTAAACAGTAAATTAGATTTTTATCCTGGCTCCTGCCTCAGTGTTTGATAAGCAAGAAATTTGAAAAAATCAGAGATGATATCCATTTCCCAAATGATGTAAACAGGTATTCTTCCTATTTATTTCCATTGATTACACTAAGCCATGCCATACCTAGGGCTCAGACAACTTTACCTCTAAGAGAATGGGTTTGGTTTAGTTTCATTGCTTTTATTCTAAAAGAACCAATAAATTGATTTGGTGTGGTTTTTTGTTTTTAAATCTTTAATACATGGTAGCTGCTACCTCCAGGGTATATCTCCCAAAACACTTCCTTTAGTACAAAGACTTAACAAAACTTCCTTTTTCTCTCTGAAAGGAGTTTTCAATGGATGACAGACTAAAATGTGCCCAAAACCCTTGTGATGTGATCCTGGCCCAGACAGAGCTTCAAGCTGGCTAAGCCCAAACTTTTGCCTCCCATGAGCTTTTTAAACAAAAAAAGTCAATTTTTGTTTTTCATCTGACTTTTAGAGGCTCCACCTACCTGTGCAGGCTTGGTGGCTCACAGCACTTTCGTTACAGACAGCCCCAGTTAACCCAGGCTTCTGAGGCAATAGTAAGACTGGTGTGAATGGAAGAAAAGGTGAAAGACAGCCACCACACTGAAACAATGACAGTTTGTTACAGCCTGTATACAAGTTCTCTTATAAAATAAAGCAAAGCAAGAACAGCTGCAAACACCATGCTGACAAAACAAAGAAGCACCTATATAAATTGTTCCAATTTTACCATAGTGTGACATAGAGCATTTTGAACTTCACTTAAAGATGCTGGAGTGGAGCAGCTACAAGCTGCAAGTATGGAAGGCAGTATCTGTCATGCACAAGGAAGCCATCATCAGGTGTGCTAGCAACTAGGGATTTCACACTGACTATTCATCACTGAGTATATATGAATATTTTGTTTCAGCTTTGTGGTAATACTTGATAATCAAACATCTCAGTTGTAGGTGTACAGTAAAAGTAGGTGAGCTATCAAGTTAATTTGATAAATATTTAACTTGCTAACATGTAATAACAAGCAAGAGTTCTCCCCCAACCCCAGTATTAACTGAGGTGTCAAATTGTGGCAGAAAAACAAATTCTGGCAATCTATGATTGTACTAGACTGATGTACTAGGAAGGAAGACTTCTGCTTCCTTTCTTCACCAACATATTGTCTTCGTTTAGCCCACACCCAGGACTAAACAATAACCAGTTGTTCTATCACGCAAGACCCCTCCCCAGCTGAGAAAGAGAATTGGGAAAAGGAGGGAGACTCATGGGTTAAATTTAAACAGATTTAATAAAATAAGGAAGCCGATATCGATGCTAATACAAAAGACACAAAATTATACTTAGCCCACAGAGTGGTAGGAAGTCATTTCAGGGATAGCAATCATTGAGAAGAAAGGAGGAGGAGAAACAGGGAGGGGAGAAGAGAGCAGAGCAAAGAAGACTCCCCCCTATGCCCAGCAAGGTTTTCCATTTATAGTGAACCTGACATTAATGTTATAGAACACAGCTGTGGGCCAGCCTGGGTCAGCTGCCCTGGCTTTCACTGCTAATGGCCTTGATCACCATATCATGGCTGGCCACAAACTGAAACAAAAGGTAACAGAAACTTGATTCTATAAATTTTGTCCCCACAAAACCAGGACACACATGTTAATATCACTATGAAAGAGCAGCTTGTCAAATACACAGATCTAAAAGTCACATTTCAGCCCTGTTTTATGAACTCCATGTGCCTTTAAAAAACAAAACAAAAAAAACCCCAGAAGACCTCCATAAAAACTTTTTTAGAAGGCTCTTTTTAGGAAAAGCAGGCTGAAGAAGAGAAATGCAGGACAGGAGCTAAGTGCAAACTTAGCCAGAAAAATATAATACAGACTTCCTTGACAGGGCACCAGGAGAGAGCAAACTATCTATGGGACAAATCAATGATGAGACCCACAGAAGGCAAAACGTCCCAAATATCCAGCCAACTCATTGAGAAAGGTTTGGCAACCCTCTCAAAGAGCATCCCATAAGCCTGGGGAGCTAAGAAGGCCTTCTGTAATTTCTGCATCTATGTCACACTCAGAGATTTACAGTTCAAACCCAAGCCACATCCCCAAAATCCTGAGATCTGAACTAACCCAGGTATCTTGGCAAAGGTGAATCAAACACGGTGTACGCAAACCCTGCCCGCAGGTTTATCAACACAGAAGAGACATGCCCAATACATATAAAAGTAATTCCAAGTGTTCCCACGCAGTTTCATGAAACACGGTCTTTGTACTCACCTCACTCACTAAAAAAAGGTGCTTACCAAGTTACCCGTATTTTGACCTATCCTGAAACCAGGAAATTATCATCACGTCAATCACCAAAGACAGACGTGTAAACAGTTAAGCCTTTCAGTGTCTGAAAATGCAGCTGTCAGTTGCTTGCAACATTCTGCATGCATGCAGGGAACAGTGAAAAGAACATTATATACGTGAAGCAAATAATATAAGGGCTGTTGTAAAGGGAGCACTGCATTAATATCCTGGTAACCTGGCTCATGCTAGCCCTTTAAAGCGAGGACGGGTCACAGTTTTTGATACACAAGGTGAAAGGAAAAGTTGATAAAGAGACAATAAATACTTCAGGTGCTACTAGAGAGACTTTTTTCCAATAACACTTCAGAGATGTAACAGTATGGTAAATGCAAGCAGATTATTGAAAAGGAACTACCAAAGATTTTGCAATATGCTAAGCAGCAAATGTTACACGACTGCCTTTTAAGACACTTCTAGACACAGTACTTGAGCTGTTTACTAAGCAGTCCAAAAGCAACCTACTCAGATATTTGATTTTATCAGAGTCAGCCACCCACATCTGACCCAGTAAATGTGCGTATGTGCAAGAAGAGTTCCCCCAAAACAGTGTAACCTTTTTACATAATCTGACCTTTAGCAAACAAAACCTCTCCTTTTCTATCACGTTCATACAGAAAGAAATCAAGTACAGAGTTTCACATCACTTCTAAATCATGGAAGATACACTGGAAAAATTTCTACATCAATAAGCATGGCATTAAGTCAAAATAAGAATTTCTTCTGAGATATGTCAATAATCCAGGATTTGTTTTAGTTCCAAATTTACAGAAGAGTATCAATACAAGCTGTTTACATATCACACACGCACCTAATGCATTTCAGTCTGGCAAGGGAGACCTAAGACTCCCTGAGGAAAAATGGAAGGCCAAAGAAGCAGAGTGGCCCATTACAGGAGATGCTGGACACCACACACTGACAACTTCCACATCTATGTGACCTGAAAAATGTGTGTTTTGCTTATATTTCCCTTATGGCAGAGGCAGGATGAAAACCAACAGGAACTATGTTTCATCTTTTTGTTTTCCCCAAACCTACAATTTATTCGTGGAAAAACACTTGCAGCCAATCTTTAAGGTTTCAGAAGAGGGAAAGCAGGGAGAAATAGAGACTATAGCAGAAAAAAACAAAACAAACAAACAAAAAACGCAGTGAACAAACCTGAATCAACCACCAGAGAACCATCACCACATTTCAGTTTGCTTTAGACCATAGCCTGGACTGACTGAACAATTTGATTTATACTTTCAACTTATTCCTCGTGTGGGGCTCTGTTTCCTCATGTCTACAAGTCAAACACAGGTACCAAGGAGAGAATAAGCTCTTGACATAAAACAAACATATGACACTGCTATATTCAGTATGGAAAGGAACTTACCCTTCTACAGATAGAAAGACTGCAAAATAAGCAGTGCTACTGTAAAAGCATTTGCAACACTACACTATTCTCACGCTTCTTATTGGTCAGCAATCTCAACAGAGACACAGGGGAAATGAAGAACAGTAGGATCTAAGCCCTTCCATCTGATACAGGGACGCCTCCAGGACAAGTGTAATGAAGCAGGTCATGGGGGAATTGAGCTTTGCAGTGGCCACTGTTGTGTTTATGGAACATCTATAGAGGAAATCAGTCTTGATTTCTGCAAGACCAACAGCTAACAGATTAATTACCAGCCAAGATTCATTCCCTTCCCTCAAGCAACATTTCAGACAGTTACTATCAGAAGACAGGAAGCTTATCTAAGGATTAAAAAAAAAAAACAAAAAAAACCACATTGCAAGTAAGATCATATTCAGTATTAGACTAGAGGATGAACAGCGCAAACACCACTATTGTACAGTGAATTAAATGCAATTTATTACAAACTGAAGACTACAATGCAGTTTCTGTAACAAATATGCCTCAGAAGCTTTCACCTATTTTCACTTTTAAACCATACTGACCCTGTGCCTCAAACCAAATTAGACAATAGAAGATGCTACATAATAAGCACTGATAAAAACCATGCACCCCATGACAGTGCTGAAAGACTGCCTCACCTCTTTTATATAGTGACTGTTAGCTTCTGTATACACCTGGACACCTTGATTTGCTCACCTGTTAAGATCTGTTTATAACCTAATGACCACTCCATGCACACTAATCATCACAAGCCACCTGAGAGTGCAAGCAAGGACATCCATGAGCAACTTCTTCATTAAGCACAGCAAGCAACCTTAGTGCACCACCAAGTACTCATCCATTTTTCTCTGCCTCAATTATAACATGCCACAAAAATGGCGAACACAATTTCTCTGCATACACTTCGATCACTTTGAGGTTAAAGAAGATTGTATCTTAAGTATGTTAAATCTTAAGTCGTTGTAAAAAATCTAAACTAAAAAAAACAAGTCCCCCCAAAGCCTTAAAAACTCAAATGGTTCATCGCTTAAATCACTAAATAATTATTTTTGTGATAGCTCAAGAACTAACAGGCATTTAATTATGAACTCAATGTACATTCAGGGAAGTAAAGCATGATCACACAGTATATTCTTCAACTATTTTTGAAACATATTTTATAAAAGTGATCCATTTCAAGTTTCAAAGATGCTATGAAGTATAAGGTTTTAAGAAGCCAAGAAAAATACTGTCACTATCTCTTTTTACATTTCACTTGACTTGCTCATCTGTCTCCATGACTTCACATTGTAGGTTTTCAAAAACTAATCCTAAAATCACATTTGAATTGTAGAGGAGCAAGCTAGGTGTAATGGCATGTTAACAATGGAACTTCATTTCCCATACGAATAATACTTCCTCCTGATATTATTTCACTATACTGAGTCTAAACTCTTACCTGAGCTAAGGTAAGAGTTACCGTATCTGAGCTAAGAAGCTCAGATCAAATGTGAAAGAAGGAAGATGTTACAGTCTACAATTTATTAGTTGCCAGTGTCCAGTTGTGCAGTAGAACTTTTGTAGGAAGAATGGCAAACTGTAACCTCAGTTATCCAGTTGGATAGCACAGTGATGACTGATGAAAGAATGTATCCTTACATCCTACAGGTCATTTCTAGTGCAGTTAATGTCTGGCTATACAGTAATGTCATCTCCCAATAAACAGATCATATTATTTTGCTTCAATTTCAAAAACAATCACCCAACCCCATCAAAACCTATTCAGATTTCTGTTTTCTGTTTTTACATGTCTTACACTATGTAATTCATTCAGATGGTGACCAAGGGATTTAGTATTGAGGTCAAGTGTAAGTTACAGGAGAGAAAGAACTTATACTGAGAAAAACTGCTGCTTGATGCATACTTAACTTTTAACACAGCATGCACTTGGAAGCCACTAGAGAGTTAAACCTGATCCAGACCTTGCCAGCTGCTCTATGTGCTTCTGAAATAACCTTGGAAAGGAGCTAGTAACAATCCATGTCCCAGCTCCCAGAATGCCAAACATTCACGCATTACAGCAACAGATGCTTGATTATGGCATTGTAGCTTTCTGTACTAGCATACTTTCATATAACAATTTAATCTGGCAGAATTCTTTCCATCCCAAGAAATCAATACCAAATTTTCCCAGTTACTAAATCCTCACAACACAAGATGTGACTTGCACATGCAAAACCAAGCAGCATATCCTGGTTTCTCAAGCAGGTTGTAAGTTTTCCTCAGATACTGACGAAAACGTGTCCCTTAACTTTAGCCTCATCCCTGAGAATCTTTTAGGAAGTATAGAGTTACTCATCAATATCACAGACAGTTGGGTGAAGTCTGCACACAAGGCCTGCAGAAATACAATGACTGATGCTGAAACTTTTTTCCCAGCAACATGAAGGCATTTCAAAGTAGATCTTCTGAAACACATGGAACAGTTTCCACAGCAGGTCCTTTTCACATAAATGTTTGCCAAAAAGATGATATTCATGGGAAAATATTTTTTTACACTTAACTAGGAATGTTCAAACAAGTTAATTCCTATAACTCTACGAAAATTATGACACAGAGCAAGCATGAGTATGAATGCAAACAAACCTTATCTGTGAACTGACACTTGAAATAAAGTACACATAACTGGTATAGAGAACTCGGATACTAATTGATGAAGGAACAGGAATGCTTGAATCTTTTACCAAAACATGCATAAAACTCTTAATCTAGAGCTGGCTATATAATCACAAATACTCTAGCCTTAAATCTCCCTCTTCCCTTCTATAACCTGCTCTTACCTACCCTAAAAAGGTATCAGTACCTGAAGGACATTGTGCATCATTTCATTTTCTTAGTTTCAGAGTTTGTGTCACTTGCAAGCAACCAGATCTAGAACTCAAGCCAAAAACCAAGTCCCAGCACCAGTACACAGTAGATTTCAATATACAATATATAGTGGTCAAGCAATTTTGCATCAGCATAGTCAAAGAAAACTCTGGGCTTTAAAGTCCTCCCTTGACATTTGATGTGGTAGTCTTGAAGGGGAAGGTGAAGGGTCAGAGGATGTACCAGAGATGACCAGCAAACAGCGAGTGGCAGCCATTTCCAGTCCTCCAGCTCTTCACCTGATGAGCTCACCAGCCTGCAGTCCTATAAACCATCTCCCACGGGGTTTGCAGAGGTAACTTCTGACTCGTGACTAATTTTTTATGGTCTCTCTGTGAGTCCAGACAGAGGTCATCTCTATGGTGGCTGTATCATGCAGACATTCCAGAAAGCTGGAACAACTGATAACATACCATTCATTACTCAGCCTCCTGACACATCACCGACCATTTTCATTCATTGGCCTGGCAGCCAGTTCATGTAAGGGGACTTTGTGTCCTTTTGTCTCCTCTGTTCTCCTCTTCTGCTCTCTCACATGCAAGTGTCATTAATAATCCCTCTCTGGATTTCACTTGGTCTGACCTCTGTTTAGGAGGGAGACTACAGTAAATCCTCTTGAAGCACCAGGGAAAAGCCTAGGTATTAGTCCAACACCAGCTATGCCTGCTTTAGAGAGCCTTCAGAGGGTGCTGCATGGGGAGGGAACATGAGGCCTGTGGGAACATTTACAACAGTGTTCTCTTTGAAAGGAGTTTCTTAACAGCCAGCCACTACATTGAATGAAATAATCCTTGCAATCCCAGTTTAGGACAGGACGTACATACGTACAAACAGAATTGGATTTCATTGGTCTCATCACCAGGGTGTCAAGTGGCAGTGACACTGGTACAAAATGTTCTACCCCATAAAAATCTCAAATCTTAATGAAACCATAACAGTTGCCAGGGAGCCAACTTTCCTGTGTTCTGGGAAAGCAAACACAGATTTGATCTGTCAGGAGTCTCATATTGCACTGAAAACAAACAGCTTAAAGGGTTAAAGTCAGTGGAAGACAGATGTGCTGCCCTTTTCCATCAGCCATCCATATCCTGTGTCAAGTCTGCTTGAGACCACAGTGAGAACTGACTGAAAGCCAGCCTGGGCAGCCCATGAATCTGTTGCATAGCACAGGTTTAGAAACATTCGTCCTTCCTTTAACAGGTGCCACTTCAGGAAGTTTTCAAGAAATATGTTTGGAATAGAAATAATTTCGAATACAGAGGCAATTGCACAATGAGACCCTCAGGTCATGCCCATAAATACTTTCTTTCCCCACTGCTCTTTTAGTTAAGGTCAGATCATGCCACCCTTACACACGTACTATTCAATCCACTTGCAGTAACTGCTCAGAAAATGTGTTATTAATGAATTAACTTTTCAAATGCTTGTTTAGCCTCTAATTCCCCTGGTTTCAGTGAGAAGCCCAGTTGTGATACAGCTCAGAGCCTGTATCTCACATGGACAGAACTAATTGTCTCCCAAGTCTCTGCTGGGGCAGTTGGTGCACCCACATACTCTTTTTTTTTTAAAAAAAAAGTTACCATGGTAACACCTGCGCTGCACTGCAGCCTGAAATTCAGCAGGCCTTGCTACTAGTTGTGTGCTTTAAGTACTGGATCAGGCTTTTCCCTGATTTTTTACTTCTTTGGTTAAATTCACCATCATAACATCTTGGTAAGACAGAACTTACCTGTACATTACATCAAGGCTGAAATACCAACCGAAAGAGCAGACAAAAAAAATACACTGAGAAGCACATTTAATGAGCAAATAATTGTATGCAGAACTGTTGATTTTGCTGGGCATTCAACTAACTTAACTTTATTCAGGAAGCTTAAAATGACTGAAAGTGGTTAACTAAGGAAGGCATTTAAAACCAAACAGCTTCTAATTTTAATTGAATTCCAAGTGTTTGAAACTTAAGACTAATAAATATCCTACCACCACAAAATTGAACAACTAGTTCTTTTTTGTTTTGCTAGCAACTCCATCATTTGAGCTGGTAATGCAAGATCATACAAAATGTTTTCTGAGCAGGTTCAGTTTGCACCACCTGAGTCAGCCAACCATCAGTTCTGACACAAGCCAAGTAGACAAGCAACAATCTGCAGACATAATGGCCTGTTACTCAAGTATCTCAGGGAGCTGGGCCTGGATTAAGCTGAATTTGTGGATTTTACAGCCTCAGAACCAATCTAGTACTGCAGATGCCAAACTCTTAAATTAGTACAACTTCCTAAGACTGGAAATATGTTCCTGGGAGAACATGTCACATTATGAATTACACAGGCCTCATGTCTCAAGTATATTTTTTTTTTATATTGCAAGAGATTATTTTTTTATATATATATCTCAAGATCACTGGTAAAGTGCTGTGGAGTAATATTTTGTGTTAGGGCTCTCTAACAGACCTTGAGGAACACCAGATCATGCGACTACTTAACCTAGAGCATTCAAAAGCATGAATGGGCAACAATTAAAGACAACAGTATAAAGGGAAAATCTTCTTGCTTCTTATATATACATACACAAGAAACATGAACACTAATGGGAACATAGAATTTCCATTCTCAGAGGTAATGACTTAACATAAACAAGTTTTCCCAACAGGAAAGCCTCTGGAGAACAGATGCTAGAGGAGACAGCTTAGCTCTGTGTTGAGAGAAATAAAAATTAAAACCTATTAAGACACACAAAAAAGGAACTTCCAGCTGGAAAGGTGAACCTCCTCTTCACAGTGTAAATCAAACATTGCAACTGTTCTTTAGTTTCATTTCTCATCCCTTTTACACCCTCCTCTTCATAATTTATCATTAGTTTGCTCCTTGGTTAAGACTAGCAGTCCCAAACACTGAGCACAGTTGTCTAAGGGCAACCAAACAACAAGTGAACCATGCACCCTGTCTGGAAAAATTTGTCTAAAACCCCAGTCTCATTGGCCAGATGGATCACTTCAAATATGTCACAAGTGCTGTGATGTGAAAAAAAAAAGTGCCCCTAATCCTTATTGAGGATCAAAGGAAGGAGATTATTGTAATCTTTTTAACAATACCAAACAGAGGGAGTAAAGTGAGCATTTACACACACTGATCTCTCCTCCAGCATTTTTAGCCTCCTTCTAATGTTAACAGTCCTCTCCATTTCCTTGAAATCCATCACCCACAACATCATGAATTCTAGAGCACCTGCATGTGTTGGGTTTGTAAACACAAACCGTGTTTATTTTCTCTCACTCAAAGTAGGCAGCTGCCCACATGCTCTGCACCAGTGAACCCTAGCTCACCGTTTTCTTAATTGTCCCACTTTAAACCTAGAAGAGGGCTGATGTGCAAGATACTAACTCTGTCTTCTAAAGGAAGGCATGGAAATCCAAACGAGTTCCATAACAGCAGCTTGGGAAGAATTACTTGACAGAAGGAGCAAAGTACCTTCTTTCTTTGTTATATCACCTATTCCTTCAGGCAAGCTCTGGCTATGTTGCCCGCAATAGGCTGATAGATAACCTCCTTTTTGACACCTTCACCTGTGTCTGGCAGAAGCTGCTGTAAAACAAATCATCAGAACATAATATGAAAATGCCTCTCAGTCATTACTGACCTAAAATGGATCTGAGTAATACCAGATCTAAAACGGACTGCAAAGTTTTCTTTCCATCTTTGCACCATTCCATGTTTTACCTAATGAGATGATTTAATGGTATATACCATCTATGCGATCATACAGATTTAAGAAAAACATAAAAAAGAGGCATTTATCAATTTTCCCAGTGCCCTTTTTTTAAATTATCAGCTCAAAACACACCTTATCTTTTGTGTTTGCATCAAAAGCAATAAGTAGTTGAGAAAGCTAAAAGGATAATTCATTTCAGCCAATGCCAGAAACTTCTTTATCCATCATCAAACTTAAACATCACTGAAGCAAAAGACCAATAGAGCAGAAGTTATGCTATACAGATGCTTACCTTTACAGCCCATCTAGTACAGCTGCCACTGATTCAGTGATAGAGTAAACTAGCATAATGGCTCTGCTTACTGGGAATTTTGTTATTATAAATTTCATTTGAACCATTCTTCTAGCTGCTTTAACTGCCAGTCCATTGCTAGCCAGGTCAAACTGATAGACAGGTTCAACAGAAATGGCTGAGAGAAACGTCAACCTTTTCAGCTAACACCTTTCCTGACAGTGACCCAAGCCAGAGACTTTTGAGAATCAACACTTCCATAGGCACTCAGGTGGAAAGGAATGGGTCCTTTTCTCAAAGTTTTAGTTTCTGCAACTAAACGCTGATGACTTAGGTAACAGAAAACTCTTCCTACACAATAAGTTTTCTCTGTAGGTGTCTGACAGCAGAGCATCTCTTCAGTGCCAGCAAGCTTACAAATCTACACTGCTAGGCAGTTCAATAGCTTAATCTTCTGGATGGAAATTCAGGAACAATACAGGAGACCCCACTTTTTTTTTTTTTCCTTGTGGGTTTTCTTATTCCTGGTTTGAGAGGCTTGTACTGTTGCTCATACAAAACCCTTACACTAAATATATTCCAAAGGCAAATCATATAAAAGCCTGTATTTAAAGAAGCTTTAGTATTCCCAGTTTTGAAGAAAACCACTCCACGTCATTTACGTAGAGACCTAAACATGAAGCATGGCCCCCGTAGAGAGTCACGTTTCCACTCTGCAGAAAGAGCAGGAAGGATTTTTGACAGCCACAACTATCCAAGTGAAAAGAAGGTATCCTGCAGGCTTTAGGAATACATGGAGCAGCTGCAACAGCTGTGATCCAATTTCACTTTCAGTCTTATTTCATGGAACTATGAATATTTAATGTTGACTAATATTAGAACACTAATCCAGATCGCACCCTTTGAAACACAGTATGATGCTTTCTGCGATTTGCTTTTGTGGGCAACTTTTACAGAAGTCTAGGCTTTCATCAGTTGCATGTTTCCTCCTACCATCTGTGGCTCTGAAAACATTAGACAAGATACCTTCAAGACAATTCATAACAGAATGAGGAGAGCTATAACAAACAAAACACCAGTAAATATACACAGCTGGTTGCTCAGAATCTCAGTTCTCTCTCCTTACTCCTGCGTAACTCGCATTTTGTTCCACCTGCATCGTGTCATAAAGTCAATTTCTTGCAAGCACACTTTCTGTTTATGATTTGAACTCACTGCTTAAGTTATTCACAATTAGGGATTTAATTTTTCTGAAGATAATAACTCCTGCTTATTCAAAACAGAATGCTACGTGTTCTGAGTTTCTCTCTTCAAAAAAAACTCTCTATAAATCATTCCACAGGGTTTTTCCTTGGAAATTGTGATAACTTGGTTGTGTACACGTAACTCTCTCACTGCTTATGGCCAGGTTTGTGACACGTTTCTGCTGCTTTCCTAAGAGTAAAGCTCATCCATTTCCCAGAAAAGCTGTCTACGGAGTTCTGAAAACTAAGTAGCGTAAGAGTGCTTTTTACATCATACTATGTCTTGCAGCTGGCTACTAAAAATATTCCCAAGTATGCAATTTTAACATAATAGTTTAATCCCAAAGGCAACAAGCTTAAAAATAACATTTTGAAGTTATAAAATGAACTCAGAGAAACAGATAACTGTGTGCCAGCGCTGCCAGAGCACCTTTAATTGAACCTTGCCATAGTCAGATACTGTAGCACATTATATTAATTACAAGTTCTTTGCCAAAGCAGAACTCATAGCAAGAGGCATTGGTATAGAGAACAACAGCCCCATGTAGTGTTCTATAGAGGCAGTCTTTCTTTATCCGTACTAAGAAATAACTCTAACCCTCAAACACTTAAATTCTTACGAATAGCTTGGTCCCTAACAGTAAGCATGTTAAATTCATTATTTATCCTTGTTTATTGCATTAATTTACCAAGTCTGCTAAAAATATACTCAGAGCCAAATCTTAACCTCCACCCCACCTCACTTGGAGTAGCATTAAAGATATAAAAATATCACCTTTCATTACTTTTGTTCTTCTCACTTATTTTTAAAAACACACAGACCCCTAACTTGCACTTGACATTATAGGCAGTATTAGTCTTTCATGTAGTACACACACAACTGTGAACTCTTAGAAACATTAATTTCTCTCCTTGAACTGTTTCCAAAACCAAGTATAACAAAAGGAAAACTGTCTATAGGATATGGAAATATCACTGTTATGCTAGTCCAATAACAGTGGTACGTACCAGTTGACAATTAGAATGGCTTTCTATTTTGAAGTTAATAGCATTCCAACGTATTTTAAATTCCCCTCCCCAGTAAACCATGAAATGTAGACTGTGTACTTTTTGCTTCTGTAAGCCACTAAACTAAGGCTTCTCACGACATCTGCAGCAGGACAAAAATCGCTGTTACAACACACAATCTTCTGATAGCACAGATAAAGAAGCAACAATTTTAAGCATCTCTAATACCTACACACGTTGCAAATGAAGCAAAAGACCTATCAATGCTAATTTTAACCCCCGGAGTTAAAGCCTAGTGATAGATCAAGTTAATCAAGTTGCAAGCCAGCATTAAGGGAATTTTAACTCCACTAGGGGAATTTTCAGGTAAAAAGGCATGAACTCTGCAGCAGGCTTTGCTGGTATGGTTGTATTCTTACCACAGATGCAAACCAAATTTTTTGCAGAAGTTTTTATTTACAAAACTCAACAGTGCTGCAAATATTGCACTGTATTCTCCTTGCTTACAGTCTGCCCACTCAACCTCTATAATTTATTAGAACTTCCCAAACACTAGTTTTTTTCCCTTAAAAGCATTATATGTGAAGTCCCCCCTCCCTTCTGCGAGTTGCTCCATGTTTCAGGTTAAGCCATGTTCATTTCACCACATCTGTTCATAGAAGGATGCCTGAAGGACAGGTCTTACACTCCTGCAAAGGCTCAGAGGGAGATGTGGTCTCCTGGAAATGTAAAGGTTTCTACTAGTGCTGTGACTATCAGCACTTGGTTTTTAACATTAGTGTGTTCCAGAACAGCAGAAGTCAGATTTTCATGTCCAATAAAGCTATTTTACATAATTTTTTCTTTCTCCCTCCAATGTGTACATAGATTTCTCGGTGATAGGGCACATGACTTTACAGGTGAAAGGATACACTCAGTAACTTGTAAAAGTAACCCAAAGCATCCCTGAAATAGTCTGGCTTTCCCCTCTGTAAAGTACATTAATTTTATACATATTATATGTCACAGAATCATAGAATCAATCAGGTTGGAAGAGACCTCTGGGATCATCGAGTGCAAACATTGCCCTGACACCACCATGTCAACTAGACTGTGGCACTAAGTGCCATGTCCAGTCTTTTCTTAAACACATCCAGAGATGGTGACTCCACCACGTCCCTGGGCGGCCTGTTCCAATGTCTAATGACCCTTTCTGAGAAGAAATTCTTCCTAGTGTCCAACCTGAACCTCCCCTGCCGAAGCTTGAGGCTATGTCCTCTTGTCCTATCGCTAGTTGCCTGGGAGAAGAGGCTGACTCCCACTTCACTACAACCTCCCTTCAGGTAGTTGTAGACTGCAATAAGGTCACCTCTGAGCCTCCTCTTCTCCAGGCTAAACAACTCCAGCTCCCTCAGCCGTTCCTCATAGGTCAGACCCTCCAGACCCTTCACCAGCTTGGTCGCCCTTCTCTGGACTCGCTCCAACACCTCAACATCTTTCTTGAAGTGCGGGGCCCAGAACTGGACACAGTATTCAAGGTGCGGCCTCACCAGTGCTGCATATGTGTTACATAAAGGTAAAAGGTGTGATATTAAAGGGAGTCAGCTTTCTCTTAAGGCAGTCCACAGGTTTTAGCTGAGGCTGCCATTTCAAAGTCATGCATATCAAATGCATCATACCACTTCTATCAAGTGTTGCACCTGCTTTTATACATATATTTTAACAGAACTGTCAGTGTAAGAAGATACTGAAAGCATGCCAGTTTAAAACTGAAGACTAAATAAATGCATCATGAGTCAGGCTGTGGCAGATCACAACAGTGTTTTATAGACTTTTTCATGCAAGTGCAGAAAATAACCAAGTCAGCCTATTTTTACTGGGAATACTATAAAGCCTAGAATTCCTCAACACATTTTTAATAGGCTAGAACAGGAAATTCATTACGACGAGTTTCTGCAAAAAGGGTAGCACTCCTGAGTCTTTTTTTCCTTGCATGGCTGAACAAAGCTTTTCTTTATCTTATCGTAGTAAAATGATCAGCTTTCTGCCTCACATAGATGTTTACAGAGAGAAAGGTTGCAGCCTGCACACAAAACACCAGAGGACTGAGTTGGAAGAGACCTCCGGAGATCATCTAGTCCGATGCCCCTATTTAACACAGGTCAGCTAGAACAGGCTGTCCAGGACCAGATTCATTTGGGTTTTGAATATCCCCAAGAATGGAGATTTCACAGCCTCTCTGAGCAACTTCTGATCCTACTTGACCACCTTCACAGGAGAAAGATTTCTTATGTTAAAACAGATTTTCTTGTTTTTCTGTCTGTGGCCATTGCCTTTTCCCCTTTCACTGGTGTAAGACTGAGAGCAATCTAGCTGTTGTCTTTACTTCCTGTGAATGATTAAGTTTTCTTTTACTCAGAAGCGTTCCAACAGAACCTAAGTTTAACTGCCTAAATAAAAAACAGCAACTCTGAAATTTGAAGGCAAGCTCAGTAAGGAAGCTGGTAGATTAAAAATTCATCTGAATGAAACTGTAATTTTCTTACACAACTTTTCTTTTTGCTCAGGGTGACAGAAATGTATGTCTGGTTTATTTCTTGCCATCACGTAAGGTAGTTCCTTCTTAAAAGGCTGAATAGTCCATAAAAGCAAGCATTAATTCTTTGTGTAGGTGAAAGCCTCACAACCCCAAACTCTACCTCAAGAGACTAGTAGCAAGCTACTACGAACATGAACCATGCTGTCAGGCATAACCCCACCTTTCAGATGAAGCTGAAGGCAACATGAAGACAGGGGTATCCTGGCACGTTCAGAGCAGTGCAGTGCTAAATGATCCACCATCATGGCACACTCTTACGTCAGAGCTGATGCTGATCTTCAGTAATCTCCAACAAGCTCTTTTTTTTCCTCACCTTTTATGAGGATTCATTGCTATTCTTATGCCACAGGGTATTGAAGCACTGTGACTAGAGTCTAGCAAGCAAAAGGATCCAGCAAGTTCCCTAAAATCCACACTGACTTCTAAGTGGTTAACTAAAGAGGGAAGTAATTCCACCTCCCAACAGCACAGCTCCTCCCTACCTGGGGGTATGGTATATGAAACAAATGTGTAAATACTCTTGAACCTTAACTTTAAGAAAAAGTTTGTGTAGCTCTTTTTGACCATGATCAACTGTATGCAAACTACCGAGGTGTGGAGAGTATTTAAGGCATTCAGGATCAGTCAGTGAGCAGATGACTCAACCTCTGGCAGTCTCAGCTCAGACAGTCTTTGCACAGGTGAGTAAGCAGCACTTCTAGCTTCTTTTCAAGAACTTCATGATTGACTCATTTGATATAAAGGTAAAGGGAATCTACGATTGCTAGAAACAGGCACAGACTGAGCAGCAGGTATGAAAACAGAATAGCCTGAAGCTCAAAAATTCTGATTTAGCCTTAAAACAAACCTGAGCTTAGTGAATTCATAGGGGAGAGCAGTCTGCCTCACAGGCTATGTAGGCAACACAAAAATGGGCTCCTCTTTCAAATTTTCTTGTAGTATAAACAAGAGTTATGGCCTAGGTAGGGCCATAAGAGGAAAAGAAATTGCCAGAAACATATCTGGAATTAAAATATTTTTTAGGTTTTTGCCTAACTGCTTTTCAACTCTTGCCTTCTGATGGAAGCTCACTCCAGACAGATTTTTGATTTTGGTAACTAGGCTAATTCCCATTTCTCAGCTAGTATTGTTCAACCATGTGGCCAAAACTTTAGGATTAGTACTACAGGATTTACCAAAGACTTGAATTTGAACAGTCTGGGGTTAGACACACTAATGAAACCAACCAGCACTCTCATCTGGAGACAGGGAAACCTAGATACGTCTGTGCTCAATTAGCAGCTCCCCTACTCTACTGCTAAATCCAAGTCCTTCCCTCAAAATGGATAGTAAAACCTTTTTTTTTAAAAAAAAAAAAAAGAATGAAATAGACATATTCCAGCAGTTTAAGGCACACTCATATCCAGCAAGTACAACAATGTTACCATACCACTATGAATAAGGAACAATAAGGGACTTCATACTGAGAAGCATGAGATAACAGAAGCAGCATTGTTTTTCAACTGTCAGATTAAATGGCAAGACTAAAATACCCACACCATCTTCTCACGTGCTTGCCAGATGCTACCTGCAGGTAAATTAGCACAAACTCTCAAACCTTGAGCATTTAAGACTAGACTGGGTAAGCTAAAGAAAATATTGTGTAATACTCATTTATGGTCTGGCAAAAGGAAGGACATGATAGGATGGAAGGATTAGATATAAAATCCATTAAATTACTTAATTATGTCAGGGTTTTCCCATAGATGTTATGACTGTGTAGAACAGGTAGTTACCTAAATAAATAAGCTTAAGTGTGAGGTTCTTAGCAGCTTCTGACAAACTTACTTCTCTTCTGAGACGAGTAGTTTCTGCTTCCCTCTAAGATAATTAGTAAGCCCTACTGGAGGGAACATTGCCTATTTTCACATATTCTGAGAAAGCATAGCTCCTTTGGTCATACCATTCAATATTTTTCACCCTTCTTTAATTTGGCACCTGTAATACCAAAATCTCATCATACTTATTTCAGCAAAATTAGAATATCAACAGGACATTTGCTTGCATACAGAGCAAATACAGCCTACAGAACTTACCTGCCTTAAAAGTTCAGCCTTTTGCCTGAACTTTTACCCTGTATCTGACTTGGAATGAACAGACACTTCCATAAATCTCAGGGCAGTAACCAGCCAGCAAGCACTCAGGAAATAAAGTAATGAAAGCCAATTATGTAACTAAGACAGAAGGATGAATTGAACTCAAGTCCTTGTGAAATTAATTACTGGAGATTCTGCCTTTGCCTCAATACAGCTTGAAGCATCTTAAAGATCTGAAAGTCAAGCTATGTTTTAAACAACAGATTTATTTCCTTCTTTCCTACCCTGCCCCTCCACTTTTAAGCACATAAGACCAGCTTTCCGTTGTGTACAGTTGGGTGGAATGATTGAACTGAGATTACATGTCTACTGGGATTTTAAGTGACAACCTCTATTCAGTCCAGACAGCCTCATAACTGATAACACTATGTCCTGGTTCCTCAAACATAGGTAGCACACATATGATTTTTGGAGTTAACGGAACCATCAAAATGTCAGTGTGAAAGAGCAGTCAGGTCCAACAAATTAAAATGGACAGATAACTGGGCAGAAACTTGAATACCACCAGGAATGATTAAATGAGAAGCTGGTGTCCGCTATTTTCTGACCAGCAGAGTCTCAGACCTCAGTGGCCCTGAAATGCAGGCTATGAAATCCAAATTGAGTCATATTTTGGACCTTCAGCCCACACCAAAACAGGATGCCAGCGATCAAAGGTGAAAATAATCACGTGCACTTGACTAAAATGCAATTTACCCTTAACATCTCTGTTACAAATGTTCAGATATTATTTAAAACTTTATCGAGAGCCACCTTCCTAGAGCCAGGACTCACATGTAAATAGTGGATTTTTTTTTCTACACAAACCATTCAATTTATGTCTGATAGCCCTTACGATCACACACGATATTAAACTGACAAGCTCTTTCAGACTAAATTAGAGTCTGAGCGCTTCAGACAGATGACGTCTGCAATTCATTTGTCAGTGTCCTGCACGCTAAAGCAGGCAACTGAAGCAATTACCACGTTGCTGATAATCTTGCAAGCCTATTTTTTCTCCTGCCACCCACTTCCATTAGGAGAATTATATTCTACATTTAGGTGCATAAAGTAATTTTAAACTGCTCATTTGCTAGAGCTTTAGCTGTATAGTGGACTTCAGCATCTTAATAACCAGGGCTCTTGTATTCTGGTCTAGCAGAGAGCTCAGTTTTCTAGGAGTTTCATTCATTGCACAGGATGAACAACAGAGCATCTGAAGTACTCAATCATTTTGCCCTGAGGGCAACCACTCAGCCCTGTCTCTGCTACGAGAAATATCGACTGTCACATATACAAACCCTTAAGGGATCTCTCTTCTCTTGCTGTTCTTTGTCAAACTTTACCACCAACAGAAATGTCAGTTTAGCAGACAGTCCATGGGGCAGGCTGTCTCAGGTTCCACCATGATACAAGTTCTCCTGGGCTAAATATCACTTGAGGTATGAAGTTGGAGGGTTCATCTTCCCAGAGTTCCCCACCCCAGGACACAGCCCACCAGGATGCATCTGCACCAAGAACAGGTTTTGGTAGAACCTCTCCTTGCTGGAGAGGCTGCCTTCCCTCCAAGATCCCCTCTGTAATCTCCTGGGCCTTATCTATCCAAGCAGCAAGCAGAGCCCATGGAGAGGCAGTTTGCTCCTCTCCAGTCCTGCTACTAGGGGTTGCTGTACTGTACACCCTAAATGCCTCTTCTCCCACTGCTCCCTGGAGTAGCTGGGAGACAAAAATGCCATTGTCCCCGTTCTCCACATTCAGTTCCAGCCTCAAAACGTTTGCTGCAGCTTGCTGTCCAGACATCATCCCTGAGGCACTTCCCATAAAACTTCTGCTTCTTTTTTGTGGTCCCTGTTCAGCTATCCTAAATTTCCATGTTATTTCTCCTCAGACTTTGATCTACTTTTGACCAAGCAGAAACAATGGTGGGAAAACAAGATACACTGAAAAGCTGCATCCATCGCTGAAACATTCAGCGAAAGTCTAGTAATTTAAAACATGGAGAGACATCCCAGCTAGCACTATCACGAGACATGGTTTTCTGGCACTAACACATATACACACACACTATTTCCAGGGAACCTTGTGAATACAGCTACGCCGCCCTCCCTTCTTTTTAGAGGAGAAATTCAAAAGTATTGCCAGCACATCCTCAGTCCAACCTTCTTCAGAGCAAAAGACAAAAATCTTTGTTCAGGCTTAGAAGGCATCTGTTGCTCCTCTATGATGACAGAAAACTTTATTAATAAAGTTAGACTAAAAGAAAAGGTTTCCTTTCTATTAGCAGTAGACAGCTTTATATAGCCCTGTGAACTTGTATTGTGTTACTAAAAAAAAAATCTCAAAATTTTCATGCTAAGTATACATTAAGTAGATTCCTTTCATTACTCTCAAAAAAGAAAGTGCCAGTATCACCAAAATTGAAACTAAACTTGTCTATGCTGCATTTTATTCTACCATCATGCTCCCTTCTGTTTTTGCAGTCCTCTCTTATGTTATATAACCTAATTTTATTTTGTCATCAATTTATCTTCCTTGTTATTCACTTTACATTTTACAGCAGTAGATCAAAAGCATAATTTCTGGTGACAAGTTGCACTTCTTAATGGAAAATACAAAAATTTTAGTTAAAAACCAAGATATTGATTTTATTTTAAAACAATAATTATTCCCTGGCTTAATTTAAAAAAAAAAAAAAGGAAAACATCAATTATGATAACTTCTTTTCTCCACATCACCTCTGAACTTTTTAAGCAGAGCTCTTAAGAAGAGGCAATGATACAATTTAACAATAGTACATTGCCAGTAAGAAATACACTTCCATTGTTTCAAGTAGAAATACTTTGTGGAGAAATAACAAGCTTTCAAATATGTGCCTGCAAAAGCACACAAATGGCTGCTTAAGTTCAAATGTCTTATAGATGGTTTGTTACCCAACTCAAATAAGCGTTGAAACTGATCTGGCTTTGTTCTGTAACTCTGATTTTCACAAGTTTCTTTAGAGTCACAAAAAAATGTTTCCTATGCAAAACTCTTGCCCGTAGCAGAAAGTGCTAGAAGAGTCCAAGGAGTCATATTCTGTGTGCAAGGATCACATAACAAGCTCAACCATGTTGTTAGAAAACTCAGCATCTTCACACTCCCTTGAGACACTTGTTCTCAATGCTGATTTTGACAGTCAAGCACACCACTTACAGAGTCCTGGTAACACATTAAGTTTTAAAAAATGCATTTTAAAATCATGTTTTAATTTGTGGGGGTTTTTTGTTTGGTGGGGGGCGGTTCTTTTTTTTTTTTTTTTTAAGTGTTAAATGGATTGTAAGAGAAAAAAATAACTTCTGGCCTGACAAAAATAGAGACAATTCAGCTAACTCTGTTACTAGAAACTGTCGGTGTCCCACATTTCCAAACACCCCTGTCAGTGTATCATAAAGGTATGTAACTGTAGTATTCAAGTACTGTAGCATGACTTAGATCTCAGGTCTTTGTTAAATGAAAGGCAACCTGTGGTCAACTCATAAAACTAATACTTGGCATCCTTAGAAATCAATTGTCTCCACTGGCTTCTTCTTATGAGACTCTTGAGAAACCAGTTACTCTCTCTCAGCTCCCCATCTGTAAAGCAGGAATAACATTCTTCCTCCTCACCAAAAGCAAACATAAGGGTAAGATGCAAGTTGAGCCACACTCCAGACACAGACCACCAATACACTAAAATACTGTGGCTGATGAGTGATGTAAGAACTTTTGAAAGCATTTAATAGCTGCAAGCAATCAGCTGGACAAACTGGTTTTACCCCACCTCAGACTTGTTAGTTCTGGTGGGTTTCTATCCTTACTAACATACATCCCATATCCAGTACTAACAATGGCATGACATGAGCTCTGAAATCCCACTTGGTGTTCAAACTCTCAGATTCTGAGCAGAGTTGCCTCTGTCAGCCAAACTCAGGCACAATACAGACTTGTTCCTGGATAGACTAGGAAACCAGAACCTGGGCCACACGTTCTACTGCCTGGATGTGCACCTGTGTTTTGGCTAGGTGTAAGCTAGTGACATAAATCCCACAAAATATGGGGCAATAGGACTCAATTTCATAAGCCCTTTCAGAGGGATAGTGTCATGCAATTGCAGAGGTTTGCTATTCTCCTAAATCATAGAATCGTAGAATGGTTTGGGTTGGAAGTGACCTTAAAGGTCTAGTTCCAACCCCCCAGCCACAGTCAGGGACACTTTTCCACTAGACCAGGTTGCTCAAAGCCCCATCCAACCCAGCCTTAAACACTGCCAGGGAGGGGGCAGACACAACTGCTCTGGGTAACCTGTTCCAGTGTCTCACCACCCTCACGGTGAAGAAATTCGTCCTAAAATCTAAGCTAAATCTACCCTCTTTCGGTTTAAAACCGTTACCCCTCGTCTTATCACTCCATGCCCTTGTAAAAAGCCCCTCTCCTGCTTTCCTGTAGGCTCCCTTCAGGTACTGGAAGGCTGCTGTAAGGTCTCACCAGAACCTTCTCTTCTCCAGGCTGAACGATCCCAACTCTCTCAGCCTGTCTTCACAGGAGAGGTGCTCCAGCCCTCTGATCATCTTTGTGGCCCTCCTCTGGACTTGCTCCAACAGGTCCATGTCCTTCTTATATTGGGGGCCCCAGAGCTGGACACAGTACTCCAGGTGGGGTCTCATGAGAGCAGAGTAGAGGGGGAGAATCACCTCCCTCGACCTGCTGACCATGCTGCTTTTGATGCAGCCCAGGATGCAGTTGGCCTTCTGGGCTGCAAGCACACACTGCCAGCTCATGTTGAGCTTCTCATCAACCATCACCCCCAAGTCCTTCTCCTCAGGGCTGCTCTCAATCCATTCTTCGCCCAGCCTGTATCTGTGCTGGGGATTGCCCCAACCCACATGCAGGACCTTGCACTTGGCCTTGTTGAATTTCATGCAGTTCGCATGGGCCCACCTCTCAAGCCTGTCAAGGATCCTGGATCCACCCAAGAGTACTGAGGGAGCTGGCAGAAGTGCTCACCAAGCCACTTTCCATCATTTATCAGCAGTCCTGGCTAACCGGGGAGGTCCCAGTTAACTGGAGGTTAACAAATGCGACACCCATCTACAAGAAGGGCTGGAAGGAGGATCTGAGGAGCTACAGGCTTGTCAGTCTGGCCTCAGTGCTGGAAAGGTTATGGAACAGATCAACTTCAGTGCCATCACACAGCACATACAGGATAACCAGGCAATCAGGCCCAATCAGCATGGGTTTATGAAAGGCAGGTCCTGCTTGACTAACCTGATCTCTTTCTATGACAAGGTGACCCGCTTAGTGGATGAGGGAAAGGCTGTGGATGTTGTTTACCTGGACTTTAGTAAAGCCTTTGACACTGTTTTCCACAGCATTCTCCTGGAGAAACGGGCTGCTCATGGCTTGAATGGGCATACACTGCACTGGGTAAAAACTGGCTGGATGGCCGGGCCCAAAGAGTTGTGGTGAATGGAGTTCAATCCAGTTGGTGGCCAGTCACAAGTGATGTTCCCCAGGGCTCAGTATTGGGGCCAGTTCTCTTCAACATCTTTATCAGTGATCTGGACGAGGGGATCGAGTGCACACTCAGTAAGTTCGCAGATGACACCAAATTAGGCAGGAGTGTTGATGTGCTTGAGGGTAGGAAGACTCTGCAGGCTCGATGAATGGGCCAAGGCCAATTGTATGAAGTTCAGCAAGGCCAAGTGTCAGGTCCTGCCCTTTGGTCACAACAACCCCATGCAATGCTACAGGCTTGGGGAAGAGTGGCTGGAAAACTGCCTGGTGGAAAAGGACCTGGGGGTGTTAGACAATCAATCAGCTCCATCTGAGCCCACAGCGTGCCCAGGTTGCCAAGAAGGCCAACAGCAGGCTTGTATCAGAAATAGTATGGCCAGGAGGACTAGGGAAGTGATCATCCCCCTGTACTCAGCATTGGTGAGGCCGCACCTTGTATACTGTGTTCAGTTTTGGGCCCCTTCCTATGAGACAGACATTGAGGTGCTAGAGCATGTCCAAAGAAGAGCAATGAAGGTGGTGAAGGCTCTAGAGCACTAGTCTTATGAGGAGAAGCTGAGGGAATGGGGTTGTTTAGTCTGGAGAAAAGGAGGCTGAGGGAAGACCTTATCCCTCTCTACAACTACCTAAAAGGAGGTTGTAGCGAGGCAGGTGTTAGTCTCTTTTCCCAAGTAACAAGTGATAGGACAAGAGGAAATGACCTCAAGTTGCGCCAGGGGAGGTTTTGACTGGATAGTAGGAAAAATGTCTTCACTGAAAGGGTTGTCAAGCATTGGAACAGGCTGCTCAAGGAAGAGGTTGAGTCACCATCCCTGGAGGTATTTAGAAGATGTGTAGACGGGATGCTTAGGGACATGGTTTAGTGGTGGCCTTGGCAGTGCTAGGTTTGCAGTTGGACTCAATGATCTTAAAGATCTTTTCCAACCTAAATGATTCTATGATTCTATGAACCAGCCTCAAAAATAACTCACAGCTCCTAGTTATCAGTGTTAAGAAACTCACACTATGCCTCTTCTATGATTAAATCCAGTATTTCACTTCAAGAGCTGTCTGTCCCAAAGTTTCTTCCATAATAAATTAAATTTTTTAAAAGGAGCTGAGCATTTGAAGGCCTCTTTTCACAATATTCACACAGTGAAACAAGATGGTGTTATTTCAGTAGCACTCGTTGTAGCCCTAAGATTAAATGTGTCAGCATTTCCATTATCGTAACCTCCATTTCTCAGAGGTTAATAACTTTGAAGTATTACTCTGCAGCTACACAGAACAAGTCACAAAGCCTCCACCTTGGAGCAGATCTGCAGGATACAGGTGGGTCTTTTCCAATTAAAATTAATTTCTTCAAGCAAATATCTTGTAATATTACAATGTTAAGATAATTTTCAAAACATCAAGAAAAATAAAAATTATCACTTATAAATGATATTAAAGTGAAACGTGTAAAATGTTGTACTGAGTAAAACTGCATTTTTAGCTGCAGATATGCTCCAAATTTCATTTTTGTCTTTAAAGTGTTTGGAACACTTTCTTTTTGCCCATCTTCTAACTATGAAAAGTCTCTGACCTCACCAAAAATTCCACATTTGAACTTTATGAGGCTCTTACATTTCAGCAGACCTCACAGTCAAAAACAATCAAATGTCACAGTTAATATGTGAAGATTTCCATTTAAAAGATTTGTTGCAATTCTAGAAGTACCTCGAACTCTTAATCTAAAAATGTTCATTTGGCCATAATATATTAAAAGTCCATATTTCAGTCCATATAATAAGAGCTGAAGGACAAATTTCAGTTCCATTATTTTCCAGCACATACAGAAGATTTAATACAGCTAATGGCACTCCAGCTTTTGATGCACTCTTAAAAACATATGTAACGATATTACTTCACATATCTTTTTCTAGAACAAAAACTTCCAGTTTTCAATCTTCATTCTTTGTTATTCTGTGTGACCCCATTTAAGTACAAAGGCCCTGGCCCCCAAAACATACTGATCAATTTCTGATAAGAGTATTGAATATATATAAACACAAGGCAGAAAACAACAAGAATTCAAAGCTGCATTAATGAATGCGCTACTATGTGCAACGCAAATGGCCAGTTTTGCTGCCTTAACACAAAGGTCCCCTCAAATTCCACATGCCCACCTGAAGATGTGCTTTTAGAGACAGATTAAAAGACTTATATTGGGGAAATCTGAACTCTCACACAAATGTTAGAGTGGACACACAACGATTACCATTCACCTGAAAACAGTTCAGTCATGATTCTGCTCTTAGAATACATGAGTGATTTAATAACTCATTCTCCACATAGGTTAAAGACTTTTTACACAGAGACCCTTTGCCCAGGCTGGGGCTTTGTCATAGAATCATTTTGGTTGGAAAGGACCTTTAAGATCATCAAGTCCAACCGTTAACCTAAGACTGCCAAGTCCACCACTAAACTGTGTCCCTAAGCACCACGTCTACATGTCTTAAATACCTCCAGGGATGGTGGCTCAACCACTTCCCTAGGCAGCCTATTCCAATGTTGGATAACCCTCTCGGTGAAGAAATCTTTCGTAATATCCAATCTACTCACTCACTCCCCACAGCCCAGTGGGTTGGAGGAGAAAATTGGGGGGAAAAAAAGATAGAACTTGTGGGCTGACATAAAGACAGTTTAATAGAACAGAAAAGGAAGGGAAAATAATAATAATAATAATAGAATATACAAAACAAGTGATGCACAATACAATTGCTCACCACCTGCTGACTGATGCCCAGCCAGTCCCTGAGCCATTGCATCCCCTGGCCAACTCCTCCCAGTTTATATACTAAGCATCATGTCATATGGTATGGAATACCCCTTTGGCTCATTTGGGTCAGCTGTCCTTGCTGTGTCCCCTCCCAGCTTCTTGTGCACTCCCAGCCTCCACTGGCATGGCAGTATGAGAAGCTGAGAAGTCCTTGACTTAGTATAACTGCTTAGCGACAACTAAAACATCAGTGTGTTATCAACATTATTCTCATCCTAAATCCAAAACACAGCACTGTACCAGCTACTAAGAAGAAAATTAACTTTATTCCAGCCGAAACCAGGACAGGCTTTTAGGACAGTTCTGGATGTCACTGAGTTTTGCAGAATGATTTCCTTCTACTGATATGACCATTGCACAGGCGTTAAGGAGATTTACACGTAGCTAAATACCCACCACACTAAATCCGTGCTTATCTGATACTTTACACATTTGTAGAAACTCAAGAACTGATTATCAGTGAAACTGCCTGTCGTCTCCCCGTCGGTTTGCCTACTGCAAGAAATATGTAATTGAAGGATTACACCTGATATCTTACTTCCATTCATGAAATGCACAGATAAAACAATTCAGAGCTCAATGGGACTTGCAGTCTCTCACTGGCCATCATACACGTAACCTGACATTCTGCTTTGTGAAAAAAAAAAAGGTATCAGACAGTTACCTTAGTATATGAACTACTGAGAATAGCTGCATTTTTCATCAATTAAATCTTCTATAATTTAGCTACGAAGTCAACTATCTACTTACTGTAAAAAGTACAATTAGCAACTTGCATCTTTCTAGCTGTGACATTAACATAAATGTCCTTTGCATGTATCATCTAAAATATATGATATTAAGATGACTTACAGTGCAGACAGGTAAAGCTAACTTGGGTTTGATACTGCTCATGCGATCAAGTCAATTGAACAATAACACATCTTACACACTGTGAAGCAAGTTTCAAGTAAATCAACCAGAAAATGTACACAGCCCCTAAAAAATGACACCCAGTGTTGTGCAGGGCTTTACAGTTCAAGAAACTGCTGCTGTCCAGCTTTTACAAGAGTGATCTTTAACTCTTAACACAATATCGGAAAAATAACAAAGTGTTCACAAGTGGACCACTTAAGCATGTTAAGTACTGCAGAGCCACACTGAAGAGGAATATCCCCCAATCTAGATTCCCAAAACATGACAAGTGTGTTTGTTCTCTTGTGAACATGTTAGAGGCTTAGTGGGATGAAGGTTCTCCATTCTTGTCTGCACTCTCTTGAAGTAGCCTGACAACAGGGACAAAGAGGTAAAGTTACAGCATTAATGAAGCAAAGATCTGAGTGCCTATTTGCAATACTTCATTTATTACATTGGTGAAATATACATGTAAAGAAACAAAAATATATCAGTTTAATGAGTCCTTCCTGATGTATTTGTTCTTCAGTATGTGAGGTACACTGAAGCTTCCAAGTTCAGAGGTTGGAAATGGGAGCACAGCAGTGATAAATGCAACATTTTCAGGAAAATTCCATGTAAGGATATTACACGGAGAACGAGATGGTAATTTAAAAATGTGCTTTCTTCTAGACTCAGAGAAAGCTACAACACACCTATAAGCTGAAGACAATGTGTCCAGCTCCACAGGCTTGTCCAGCTCCACAGGCTAGAAGCCCCTCCTTACCCAAGTTTTCCATGATTTTGCCTTCTTGCTGCTTTCCCTTTTCCACTATGTTGCTTGTACCTGGTGTGCATTAGCCAGTTCTGTTATTCTACGTTCCCTTACTGCTGTGCTAACAGCTTAAACACACAAACAGCAGAAGTCAGGGCAACAGTATGTCATGCTGTAGGATTCCTCAAGGACCTTCACACTGCAAGG
This sequence comes from Nyctibius grandis, assembly GCF_013368605.1. Lineage (NCBI taxonomy): Eukaryota > Metazoa > Chordata > Aves > Nyctibiiformes > Nyctibiidae > Nyctibius > Nyctibius grandis. The sequence goes on along the minus strand of NC_090663.1, from coordinate 67,765,093 downwards.
AAGGTGAGGGTCTTCACACTGACAATAGCCACTGGCTAGGCAACAGTTGTAGAAGGTTTCCCCAATAATCTCTGACCAGGACAGTGATAATTAGGCATAATGGGAGCCACAAAGCTGAAACCAGATTGAAGAGCAGCTGTGCAGAACATCAACTAAGTGATCACATCCAGACTTCTGGGCCAGGGAATGTTTGCAATAAATGCATTCTCCAAGTACTGAAAACATTTTGGCCCATTTCATGCAGGTACAGCTTGACATAAACATGGCAAAGCAAAATTAGTAACTGGAACACTAAGGACCTCCCCCTGCCTCCCAAAAAACTGCTACAATAGTGTCTCAAAATATTGCCATAAATATCTTTTTTTTTGAAAGGACAAGTGAAAACCCCACACAACACTATTTGTCCCCCAGAATTCAGTAACTTGAAAGCTACTCCCTGGCCCTGATAAGTCCAGAGTAGACAATGTCACCTCCCAGCAAAAGTATGAACAACTCAGTAGGGTGCAACCAGCATTGCAGCCTAAGATCCAAAACTTGAGGACAGTTCAATGAGGTAAGAAATATTGATTCTGTTAGCCAAGGGAAGAAAAACTGTACAGGCAAGCTCAGTAATAAGACACCAGCAGCTGTTGGTGGTGTTCATGAACATCAACTGTCTTTTGTTCCCAGAAGGTAGAGGAGTGACTTTCAGCCAAACCGCTATGGATATTGATGCTTCAAACTAATATACATATAAACATAAGGAGAGCAATAAAGCTCAGCTCTGGTTAGCCAAAGAAATTGCATTTTAAGAATGGTATAGAAATTGTCAAATTCCCATTGAACAGGCTCAGTACCAGTGAAAAATAAATACTTGAGTTTTTGCTGTTTAAGAAGCAGAAATATTTGAAGACTTTTTCAGGTAATAGCTAGTCTTCTTCAATATGTAAGTGATGGAAAGAAAGAAAAGTTGTAGATTAGTGATGACAAAAACACTAAATATTGTATTTCAGTAGCAAGATGTGAGCCACAGCAAGAAAGGGATGAGCTCATCTCTTACAGCATCAGATTTTTCCATCCAGCATGTGTCACTCAGGCACACTGTATGTCATATAAGATCACAGCAGTGCAACATAACAGAGTACACATTTACCCATGCCTTCTTGACTTATCACAAATGAGTCATCATCTGCAAATCACAACAAAAGAACTTATTATCTGCACCTCAGAGACCCAAACATTGTTACTTTCAGAGAACAAAAGCTTAACTAGGACCTTCAACTAATGGAATTGTTGTAAGGTCAGCCAGCAAGCCCAGTCATCCACACTTCACTACTATACAGTAGCATTTTATGTATTTGAGCCACAAAAACAGTGATTAATTAAACCATCCCAAGTAACTGTTTATTCTATTGTAAAAAGGGAATTAGGACACAGCTGGGCAGGTTTCCTAAGTTGCTTACCATTACCTGAAATAACAATGCCACAGAAATACTGTTATTATTTCTTGTTTAAACTACCTTTAACATATACATATATTCTTTAATTATACCTTCTTTTAGAAGCTCAGTGGCAAACAACATTGTACCTATAAAAGACATGCTCACTGTAAGCAAATCAACCACAGAACTCTTTCCGAGGTGCCATGCTGCTCGTCCACCGCCAGCTCTATACTGTGAAATCGTCTTGCAACTTCCAAGCCCATGAATGGCAGGGAGCTTAAAAAAGAGCCACCCAAAAGGCAGGAATGTATTCATTTGGTCGGGGACCCTCCTCCTCAACCTCGCTCTATCCCATCCGCTCCTGGACGGCGGTGGGGATGCCCAAAAGTCCCCTCGGTCCCACAAGAGCCCCCCACCCAGCCTCGCTGGCAGCTTCCACCCCTGGTTGCAGCAGGAAAGCGGCGAGGCCGCGGCACCGCGCGCAGCCCTGACGGTGGCATGCCTGCCTGCCCACCCATGGCAGCGCCTCCCCATAGCGTGGAGGTCACGCCGCAGCCCAGCTGGGGCACAGTTACTAACAGCAGCTCTGGAGTTTAGATTTGGGATGTATCAGCCTCTTGAGTATTTACTGCGAAACCTGTTTTCCTTCTAACAAGAAATTACATGACTCCAAGGTTGGGATCCGCCACTGCATGTCACATTTCTTTAAATCCTCAATAAATTAAACAGCTTTCTCTTAATTGTGAAGTTAGAGAAATGTCGCAAAAATTCAACAAAAGGCAATAGATGAGACGAAACTTGTCTTTTCACGTTCTTCAGGGGAGAAAAAAATGCTTGAACCTATTTGAGCTTAGTACTGGCACAGGACTAAGAGGCAAGAGGCATTTCTGCATAGTTTCCAAAAGTCACACATCTTGGGAAACTTGGCACAACTCCTTTTAAAATAAGCCTCGCTCACCAGTCACTTTGAGAGGGGATGGGGTTCACTGCATCCTCACACTTCACTGGAGGTGTAGGAGCAAGCTGAGACTGGGAAAAACCTGGCCACAGCAAGTTTACAGAGGAAGAAGATTAAAGAAAGTTATGATCTATAGACCATAAACTGTAGGAAGCAACTTACAAGCATGCCTCATCGAAGGCTTGTTCCAAAGCAAGTAAACTCCATCATCATCAATAAGCCCTTGAAGTGGATTCCAGCCACTTCATACAGGAAAAAAAATATAAATCCTTTCAAAGAGAAGAATAGCCAAACAAAATGAAGATGTAGAAGCTGCAGCTAAGCAAGTGCAGCCAAAGGTAACATGAAAGGCTGCACTCAAGATACAGAAGTCTACTGAAGCATCTCAAAGTGCCATTACTCCATATGTTGTACAAACCATTCTTTTTATTCTTCCTCTCCTTTGTTATTTCTTGAGTCAAAGCCAGGTGCTCCCTGAACAGATCTCCAGTTTCAGAACTGCTCCACTGAGATGAATAATAGATACCAACTCTGAAAGGAAATAGTTTGAAATTTCAAATTCATTTTAGCACCGTAACAAAGTAATTATTGTCCATTGTCTCCACAAGTGAACATAGCTCCCTGCAAAGAAAAGGGTGTATTTTCCAGGGGAAAGGTTTCTTCACAGAAGAAAATAGTATTAGTGCTAACTTTTGTTCTGCACAGGCCAGAAACCTTAACCTGAGTGCAATCTGCTTATTTCCACGGGTAGCAAACTTTCAAGTGTTCAAGGACTGTGACAACAGCAGTTGTGAGATTGAAGAGAAAGATATTTTCCTTGCTAGTATTTACACCATGTTCTCCTCCACAGATGTGAAAGCATTAGGAGAAGGCAGTCAGTTAACTCTCCCTATTTTACAGGTAGCAGAACTGAGACAGGCTTGGCACTTGATTTGCTTTGGGTGGTGTGGCAGGTCAGTAGAAGAGCTGGCATTATCACCAAACCACACAATCTCAGAGTGATGTTTTATGTTCATTGACCACCACAGTGGTCACAATGACCTTTCACCCTTTCCTGGTCATGCTGAAAAACCTTAGTTTTCAAACACTTGATTTTCAGGCAAAATAATCTCTCCAAAACTATGAGTATGTCAGATAAATTTACATCTCCTGAGCCCTATCCCATAAACAATTATGCCAACAGCAAAACTGACATACACTGAGCATTGCTGGGAACATATGACACAAGACACACTCTCCTCATGATACTCTTCCTGTTAGGTATAAGCATGCCTCACAGATGTCTTGTTCCAAATTGATTAAACGCCTTTATGAACAATGGAGCCCTTGAAGTGCCTTCCAGACAATATTAGGTGTGAAAATAACAAGTTTCTCCAAGCAGAAGAATAGCCAAACAGGACAAAAAAAAGCTTACATAAATACTACAGTTGATTAGCCAATTTTCTAAAACACTAAGTCTTGCAACAGAGATCTGAGCGAGTAACAAAAGTCAAAGTTGGTTTAACTGCTAGGTCATTTCCTACTTTGAAAGATGCATAAAGATTTTCCTTTATCAGAATCAGTCTCATAAGATATAACCTCTGAGGAAAAAACCTTGGGCAAATATCCTTAGGTGTCAACATTTTTGCCTGCCTGCTTTCCCAGCCCTCTTAAGAAATTACTTGTATTAACAGAACAATACAAACTTGTCCTAGCAGGAACATAAACTGTGTGACTGTTCCCTTCTCAAATATATTTCTTTTCTCATCTGTTCTCTTTGCAAATACCTTGAATTGCCAAAATCATCTGACCCACCTTCCCCTAGCAGCGAGCAGGGCATGAGCCCTTCCCATAGATAACCCCTTCTCCTTTTGCAAGCCGTTCTGACTGTGGTTCACCTGAGGCATTAGCATAGGATCCATGGCTTCTGCAGGAGAAATCGTGCTCATCCTTGGGGACTGCTCATTACATGAACAGCTTTAGCACTCATTTAATCCACCACTAAATGTCACCACCCTCCCAAACTCAATGCTTGCACTCAGCATTAACAACAATAGCAAAAAAAAGGATGAGTACACAACATTTGACTCTACAGATTAGATATTCCTTATATCCTTGAGACCTGGTCAGTAATTGAGATACATGCCTTAGTTTTGCAAATCTGTTTTGGAGAGATGAAGCTCAGGGTCTCAGATCACTGCTCCACACCAGGACACATATCTGTGTCAGGTTTTTCCTCACTATGTCACATACCTACAACACTAGGCATTTTGCAGCTTCAAACTCTGGCTTTAAAAGCAGCATGCATCTTAGTTTAAAGATTTTGAAAAGCAAGACTTAAGGGAAAATGTACACCAATAAGCCACATGGCACTTCTCTCAATCCAACTCTTTCAAGTTATCTGCACAGGCTGTGCTGACCAGATGGATACTTGAGCTATGTTTTCATAATCAGTTTAGGCCTATACTGAAATAAAAGAGATGGTCCCACCTTCAAATTTTAGCTCTCGCTCACCCCACCTCTTCTGCACAGAGGCAACTGTTTGTCAAAGTGGTGCATCTGACCTAAGAACTCACCTCTCCTGTTCTTTTTCATTTTTTTTTTCCTCCATTACTTTTAACCACCATCAACTTCTCCCTATGAAGTTCACTACTGCACAAAAGCTCAGACAAGGGTGCTCAGCAGCATGGCGCTGGCACGACTTCCTTTTTCGCTGGGAAACCACATTGCTACCAGATGTGGGGAAAGGAAATCAAGCATCTACCTGTCACACATCACATGAAGGCAAACACAGTGGTTTCTCTTGGGAAAATTCCCATAAGGTCAGTAAAGGGGATTTTACAGAAAAGTAATTTTCAACTTCAGTTGTGAAGCAGTTACCACTGTCCAGAAACCAAGAGTTTTTTCTAATTGGCATTTCAGATCAGGGGTCTGTAGCTTGAGAAGCAGCAATTGCAGTCTCTCATCCTTCATCCTGCAGGATCCTTGCCCTCTCCCCCTTTTCTCTTCACACTCGTTCTTGGGACAGAGACAATAAACTTTGCTCAAACAGTACAGAAACCTTGTGCTGGCTCTGCATACCATTCCCACAGCCTCAGTACAATTCTAGCATCGCACTACTCATGTCGCTCTACCATTACTCGCATGACTGGAATGTGGTCATGGATGGCTATGTCCTGTTCAGGAAAGACAGGCCGCTAAGGAGAGGTGGTGGAGTTGCTCTTTATGTGAGTGAGCAGCTAGAATGTATTGAGTTCTGTACAGGGGCGGATCAGGAGCGAGCTGAGAGTTTGTGGGTGTGAATTAAGGGGCAGGCTGGCAGGGGTGATACTGTTGTGGGTGTCTATTACAGGCCACCGGATCAGGATGAGGAGGGTGATGAGGCCTTCTACAGGCAGCTGAGAGCAGTCTCGCAATTACAGGGCCTGGTTGTTGTGGGGGATTTCAACTACCCTGATATTTGCTGGGAGGCCTACTCAGCCAGCCATCCCAGGTCCAGGAGGTTCCTCCAGTGCGTTGATGATAACTTTCTGATGCAAATGGTGGATGAGCCAACTAGGAGAGGAGCGCTGCTGGATCTGATCCTCACTAACAAGGAGGGTCTGGTTGAAGAGGTGAAAGTTGAGGGCAGCCTTGGTTGTAGTGACCATGAGATGGTAGAGTTCAGGATCTCATGTGGCAGGAACAGAATAGCTAGCAGAATCACAACCCTGAACTTCAGGAGGGCCAACTTTGGCCTTTTCAAGCAATTGCTAGGGGAAATCCCATGGGACAGGGTACTAGAATGTAAGGGGGCCCAAGATAGTTGGTTAGCATTCAAGGACTGCTTCTTCCGTGCTCAAGATAAGAGCATCCCAGCAGGTAGGAAGTCAAGGAAGGGTAGCAGGAGACCTGCATGGTTGAACAGGGAACTGCTGGGCAAACTCAAGTGGAAGAAGAGGGTGTACAGATCGTGGAAGGAGGGGCTGGCCACTTGGGAGGAATATAAGTCTGTTGTCAGAGGATGTAGGGAGGCAACTAGGAAAGCTAAGGCCTCCTTGGAATTAAACCTTGCAAGAGAGGTCAAGGACAACAGAAAGGGCTTCTTCAAATGCATTGCAGGTAAAGCCAACACTAGAGGCAATGTAGGCCCACTGATGAATGAGGTGGGGGCCCTGGAGACAGAGGATAAAAAGAAGGCGGAGTTACTGAATGCCTTCTTTGCCTCTGTCTATACTGTTGGAGGCTGTCCTGAGGAGCCCCGGACCCCTGAGGCCTCAGAAGAAGTCAGGATAGAGGAGGAATCTGTCTTGGTTGATGAGGGCTGGGTCAGGGACCAATTAAGTAATCTGGACGTCCATAAATCCATGGACCCTGATGGGATGCACCCGCGGGTGCTGAGGGAGCTGGCGGAAGTCATTGCTAGGCCACTCTCCATGATCTTTGCTAAGTCGTGGGCAACGGGAGAGGTGCCTGAGGACTGGAGGAAAGCGAATGTCACTCCAGTCTTCAAAAAGGGCAAGAAGGAGGACCCGGGTAACTATAGACCGGTCAGCCTCACCTCCATCCCCGGAAAGGTGATGGAACTACTTGTTCTTGGTGCTGTCTCTAGGCACATCAAGGATAGGAGGATCATTAGGGGCACTCAGCATGGCTTCACCAACGGGAAGTCATGCTCAACCAACTTGATAGCCTTTTATGAGGATGTTACCCGGTGGATAGATGATGGTAAAGCTGTGGATGTGGTCTATCTCGATTTCAGTAAAGCGTTTGACACGGTCTCCCACAGCATCCTCGCAGCTAAACTGGGGAAGTGTGGTCTGGATGATCGGGTAGTGAGGTGGATTGTGAACTGGCTGAAGGAAAGAAGCCAGAGAGTGGTGGTCAATGGGACAGAGTCCAGTTGGAGGTCTGTGTCTAGCGGAGCCCCGCAAGGGTCGGTTCTGGGACCAGTTCTATTCAATATATTCATTAATGACTTGGATGAGGGAGTAGAGTGCGCTGTCAGCGAGTTCGCTGATGACACAAAACTGGGAGGAGTGGCTGACACAACGGAAGGCTGCGCAGCCATTCAGAGGGACCTGGACAGGCTGGAGAGTTGGGCGGGGAGAAATTTAATGAAATATAACAAGGGCAAGTGTAGAGTCCTGCATCTGGGCAAGAACAACCCCATGTACCAGTACAAGTTGGGGGCAGAGCTGTTGGAGACCAGCGTAGGGGAAAGGGACCTGGGGGTCCTAGTGGACAACAGGATGACCATGAGCCAGCAGTGTGCCCTTGTGGCCAAGAAGGCCAATGGCATCCTGGGGTGTATTAGAAGGGGTGTGGCCAGCAGGTCGAGAGAGGTTCTCCTCTCCCTCTACTCTGCCCTGGTGAGGCCGCATCTGGAGTATTGTGTCCAGTTCTGGGCCCCTCAGTTCAAGAAGGACAGGGAACTGCTAGAGAGAGTCCAGAAGATGATTAAGGGAGTGGAACATCTCCCTTATGAGGAGAGGCTGAGGGAGCTGGGTCTCTTTAGCTTAGAGAAGAGGAGACTGAGGGGTGACCTCATTAATGTTTATAAATATGTAAAGGGAAAGTGTCAAGAGGATGGAGCCAGGCTCTTCTCAGTGACATCCCTTGACAGGACAAGGGGCAATGGGTGCAAGCTGGAACACAGGAGGTTCCACTTAAATATGAGGAAAAACTTCTTTACGGTGAGGGTGACTGAACACTGGAACAGGCTGCCCAGAGAGGTTGTGGAGTCTCCGTCTCTGGAGACATTCAAAACCCGCCTGGATGCGTTCCTGTGTGATATGGTCTAGGCAATCCTGCTCCGGCAGGGGGATTGGACTAGATGATCTTTCGAGGTCCCTTCCAATCCCTAACATTCTGTGATTCTGTGATTCTGTGATTACAGTGTCTGGGGCACCAACAAGTTAACAGGACACAAAGATATAGTTGGTAACCCTGCCTAGCAGCTGTTGCATTCCTCAGGAATTTAGGAGCACTTTTTTTTTTTTTTCTATCCTCCCGGAAGCCAACAACTTTCTCCAGGCCATGATTCAGGTCAAGTGCTTGTCTCAGCTAGGCTTGGAGACATCTGAAGAGCACACAGAATGCACACAGCATTTAAAGGTGTGAGTACTTTGACACCAAACAGATAAAGCAGCAGTAAACAAAATCCTAGCTCCGTCTCAACAGATAAACGCCTAACATACCTCAGCCCCAGATAAAGGAGGATGTGTTATATTTTTTTCCATCAAGGCTGGTAAAGAGTCTCCTCAGGTCTTAATATCTGTAGGTTCCCCTCCTAGATCCAGCACAGGACAGTTTGGATTCACTTTTCTCTGTGCCTATACACCCTTTATTCAAGAGGTCTGTTCCACAGTCCTATGAAGCATCCAAAACACAAGTGTGAGCGAAGGGTTTGAAGAGGGGATTAATTACTTACTGCTGTTTAAGGTTCATTCACCATAGTAGTCAGCCAAACTTTTTCATCTGGCACAACCACTGGCCCATGATCATACTACAAAATCAAGTCTGAGCTGACACTTTGTATAAATTACTGAGTAATTTCCATGGCTGATGACTTAAACAGTCAAGTCCAGCCACTGAAGAGGCATCTATGGCATTACACCTTGCTGTGTCCTGGCCAGCTGTTACATACCTGTCCTGGTTTCGTGGGGATAAAATTTATAGAATCAAGTTTCTTACATTTTGTTTCAGTTTGTGGCCAGCTGTGATATGGTGATCAAGGCCATTAGCAGTGAAAGCCAGGCAAATGACCCAGGCTGGCCCACAGGTGTGTTCTATAACATTAACATCAAGTTCACTATAAATGGGAAAGCTTGCTGGGGATTGGGGGGCTCTTTTTGCTCTGCTCTCTTCTCCCCTCCCTCTTTCTTCTTCTTCTGCTCAACAATTGGTATCCCTGGAGTGACTTGCCAGCACTCTGTGGGCTAAGTATAATTTTATGTGTTTTGTATTAGCATTGATATTGGTTTCCTTATTTTATTAAATCGGTTTAAATTTTAACCCACAAGTCTCCCTCCTTTTCCCTGTTCCCTTTCTGCTTATTTTTCAGCCCTGGGTGTGGGCTAAACGAAGACAATACCAAAATGCTTGCTTTCCTTCACTAGTATTGTACATCAGTGGCAATGGCCTAGCAGCCAAGTGCCTCCTTAGATGGAAGCTGGCAGAGGAAAGAGGGAATGACCCTGCCTACCACCATGCCACAGACTTCCTCCATTGCCAAGCCCATCTGTGGCACCTAGTCTTAACTGCAGTGCCCAAAGTCATAGAGACCATCTTTAAGGGGCATGAAGTGAAAACTCCAATACCAAAAGGAGTGTAGCTGAAGAGTTCATCCTGCAATGCAATTAGTAGAATGCAAACATCAGTGAGATTATTTCCCTGTCACTTGCAGTGAAAAATGAGATAAAATACTATGTTCTAACAGAGTGCAATGCAGCCCTGCAGAAAAAGCATCATCTGAGTGCAACAGGTGCCAGCATTCAAACTTCTCCAGCTTTGCTATATTAAAGACACCCTAGAGCATTCTATCAATTATTGTGCATTCATCAACACAGGGCAATTGCTGTCACATGCTAGTGACAGATCAAAGTACTAATCCTTTGTTAACTTACATTTGCTGCATTAAGCCTGCATGAATCAAGTGAAGCTCAAAGATATGCAATGATGAAATCTTACTAACAGAATGAAACCTGACACAAATTTAACCGTTTCCCTGCCCTTGAACTGTTTTTCCACAGATAACAAATTTTTGGTGTGTTCACATTTGTTCAAACATTACCTCTACTTATTTGACCATTATCAAAAAGAAATGAGGCTGAAATTTGTTAAGTATTCCAGCTTCCTCCTGGGATCATGAAAAAAAGATTACCTTGTTTAGCCTGCAATATCTTCCATTAACAGCCAAGTCTGTGCTTTGGTCACATATGGCAAATAATGGCTTGGGGATCCTTTTCTCTCTCTGCAAGCTTGTAACTTCACTAAATATCGCTAGATATTAGTCCTGTGCATGTCATGTGCTTGTAAGAGATCAGTTGGAATGAAAAGCATACTGGTGCAATTGTAACCACCATAATTTTTCATTACTTTACACAGCCATAAATAAGGAGTATAACAGATTTACTCAGAAGTAGTTTTTACCAATAAAAACACAACAAATAGGCAACTAACTTAAGTAACATTACACCTATAATGTAGATGGGAAAGTTTTTGAAATGAGATAATTTATATAGCTGAAAAAAGTAAATTCCAACTATTGTTTCTAGAATACAGTAAATTCTATTCCAACACACACTTGGAGTTTCTAAGAGAAGATGTCACTTAAAGGACAAAAGTCAAGAAGAAACTGCTGGTTTAGCCACAGGGGTTGTGACTTGTCTCTCCAAACTTCATCTCATTATCTGTACTTCATATTAGAAGAAACAGTATGAAAACACTATGATGTTATTTGCTGTTCTCAACTGCTTTTTAAAATGAGGCAATGATATTGCAGCTTTAACTCTCCCTTTATAGAGATGAAAATTTATTAGATCACCTGACCACTCCAGTGGGAGCAGATATATCATTCTGACAGAATATCCATGTATTCATACCTGCCTTTACAAACATTTAAATCTCCTAGAAATAACCTTGTGTTCTAGGAGAGGGAAGGGAAGCACAAATATTTGTTTGGATGCCTTGTTGGGTAAGAAAAGGTGTAAGGAAAAATACTAATCAGCATTTTCTAGAATTGCGAGTGTGGTCATTAAAACCATGGGAACCTACAGGTATGACTCCATCGCTTACAGCCAAAGTTGCATTAGAACTGCAGATGGTATTGCAGACCGGTGCATCTTTTTGTTATATTACATCATTCCACAGAAAATCATCGCTAGAAAGGCTGCTCAAAGCTTTATTTTATGTGACAAAATCATAATTGTGCTTCAGACATCTCAGTCAAGCAGAACAAAACAGTAAAAAAAAACCAAAAACATCTGAAGCACACTTTTAGCCCTGCCCCTGTTTGACATCAAATGTTTTTCCTTTAATTTAACTAAGAACTTTCTCTGCTTATCACATTTTATGAACTTGACTGCAGAGGAGGTATTTTATCAAGTCTCTACTGCCAAGTTATTTGTGAAAACATTTGTAATTTAGCACATGAGCATACAGAAGGTACAAACTTAAGCTATTAGTGTATCAATAATACATATTTATTCTGAATTTTATGATTTATATTTTTTTCCACCTATTGTGAAAAACATTTTTACAGAACATGTATTTCCTTTCAAAGAAATTTGCCACTGATACTATAAGCATTTTGGTTCTATTCTAGAACCATTACCAGAAACTAAAATCACCAGCTAATTGGGCTAAAATCTTTTGAAAAATTTTCTGATTTAAGACCAAACTGGGATCCTCCCTTGCAAAAGCCTTGATGAATGGGTGCCCTGTTTATCAATTAAAAAAAAAAAAAATCTACATCCCTAAGATGTAAAATATTTACAGGAATGTTCACATACAGCTTTATGGCCTTAGCAGTAAAAACTGAAGCAAAGAAGGCATTCAGTAACTCCTCCTTCTCTGTATCCTCCCACCACCAGGGCACCCTCCTCATTCAGCAGCAGGCCCACATTTTCCCTAGTCTTCCTTTTGCTGCTGATGTACTTGAAGAAGCCCTTCTTGCTGTCCTAGATGTCCCTTGCCAGATTTGACTCCAGGTGGGCCTTAGCCTTCCTTGTTGCATCCCTGCATACTCTGACAACCTTCCTGTATTCCTCCAAAGTTGCTTGTCCCTTTTTCCACATTCCATAAACTTCCTGCTTCCATTTGAGTTTTGCCAGAAGCTCCCTGCTCATCCATGGGGGTCTCCTGCTCCCTTTGCTTGATTTCTTACTCATAAGGATGCACCAGTCTTGAGCTTAAAGGAAGTGATGCTTGAATATTAACCAGCTCTCTTGGACCCCTCTACCTTCTAGAGCCCTAACCCACAGGACACCCCTAAGTAGGTCCTTGAAGCAGCCACAGTTAGCTCTCCTGAAGTCCAGGGTTGTAATCCTACTTATTGCCCTGCTTCCTCCACGCAGGACCATGAACTCCACTCTTCCTCAGGTTTCCCTGGCTCCGGGAACCCCCGTCTACTTCAATCTAGGACTCAGCCACAGAACTTACCATTGCCACCACAGCATACCTCGCTAGTAGTGACAGTATGTCTTTCACACAGCACCATCCCCAAAATCCTTGCTACACAGCCTCAGAGCAGCACTGTTTACATTCACATGTTATTATTTATCACATAGGGTCTGAAGAGTTTGCATATCTGCATCCAGCCCTTCTCCACAAAGCTTTCAATTTCTCACACTTATCTTTGAAACAGCTAGAAGCAATTGCTGGAAAACCCTGATAATCCTACTCAGATAAGCCACAAATAACACTGCACTGCTATTATCCAACAGCATTCAAGTAAACCAGAACATGAAGCAACCAGCCTATACAGATATCTATCTTTGTAATACAGCTTTTTAATACTTTATTTAGTTATTCTATCAGATGAATGTTAATAGATGTGTTCAGTAGCATACAACTGACCCATCTATAAAGGGATCCAGGGAACAGCCACACATCCAACAACCTAGCAACACAATTAGAAATATACTACATAATACACAAGTATTGAAAACGGGATTTTTTCATGTAGCTAAGTGGAGATTATCTGCTTTCTTTTCTTCAAGGTTACACCCAAGTTTCATATATGGCTTGATCCCCAGCTGTGCAAACACTTAACTTGCATTCGTGTTAATGGGTGTTAAATATTTTAGTCTCTGAAACCATGACCACAAAATGGAGAATTTCAATGGCTACATTTGAATATGCACATTGGAAATATAGATCTTGATGAGCAAATAAAATATTTCCATTTCCTCCAATTTGTGGTTTCCTTTATTTCAAATATAAAAGAAATGGATCTGATCATGCCACCTGGCCTCCCACATACCAGCAACACACAAAGTATCTCCAGAAGCACAGAATTACCATTTGTGCTCACCGCCTGGTTTACTCCTTCATATCTAGTCTCAAGTAAAGAGCAAACCTAGGTTCTGTATTGTGGAGTATCTGATTCTGCTGTGACCTAGAGAAACTTTGCTGACCTTAAAGTTTAACAGGTGTAAAATCTCAGATAGGTAATGCCATTTGCTGTGAAAACCTTATGCTATTTTTTAATGTATAGAATTATGTCCAGGAAAAAGTAGTGGGCACAGCCACGTGAATCAAAAAAGGAAGTGCAAATTACAGACCTCTATGCACTGCTGAAGTGTTTATTTAAAAATTAACTGCTTCTTTAAAAGATGGCTCTCTACAGTGTGACTTTCTACTTCTTTCTGTTCAACTGTTGTGCTTTGGCACTGTCTACAAGTTTGCCTTAGATACTTGTTTACAGTATGAAAATAAATCCATGATGTAGACAGATATATTTATACAAATATTCTCTCAGATTTACTTCAGCAGAACAAATTCCATGAGAGAAATAGATTGCCTGGGAACAAATGGTGATTGTCAGACCACAGCCAGGGCAGTATTACAGACAACTGCAGCTAATTTTTTAGTCACCAGGCAGAACGCAAATGCAGCACAAGGCTGTATTTCTCTCCTCTTGTTTCACATAACCATTTCTTCATACTTCAGCTTTCAGTGCCTTTCCTTGGCCCTCCCTTTCACTTCACAAGATCATCACTTTAATTAGCTACCCAGTTGCTCTATTTCCTCCTTTTCTGAGAAGTGCAACCATTCCTTCTATATCTGGCTATAATTTGCCTAAACAGCAGTTAGTCATGTGGCTCTAGCAGCAAACATCCACCACAACAGCAAGAAATTTTTATGAAGCTACCCTGACACTAAGAGGCAGTGAACACAGCATTGCTTCTTGATGCTAAAAGGTGTTTCTCAACTGGTAGAGTTTTTATTTTTCCTATAGATGTTTTACAAGAGAAAAAATTTTAAAAATGCACACTTCTAAAGTTGTAAATACAGTAACTTGATACTAATATGAAGAATTAAAAACTCCTCTTGACAGACCTACCAGATAAAGCACATCATCCATGTTGTGCTACATTCAGTAGCTGTACTGCAATATGCAGACTTGCTGAAGCCTGTCTGCAAATTTGTTGTACATAAGTGACAAGATAATTAAAAATTCACTGTTAAAAAATAATCAAGTGCAGCTCTAGCTCTGGGGATAATTCAGTTTGAGACACTACCTGGTTTCCAGTATACACCAAGTAATTAATCTAGCTCTCCACAACCTTGCCAGTGCATGCTAACTGTATGATGGTAAACAAAAAAAAACAGTCTTTGCTTTGGGCTGGTCAGAGTAGGCTCTGATAATATTTATAGCAGGGTCAGTACGTACATTCAGCACTTATTGTTAGGCAAAGCTGGTGAATGAAGACTTCCACCCAGTTTTTCTGGTTATGGAGTTTCTTTAAAACAGGGATATTTGACTGTAAAAAAAAGAAAAAGACTATTTGCAGAGTAGAGCAAAATTTTCTTCCACAACTTAATTTAGAAACTACAATCATGGGTATGTGCAAGGCAGATGCTGTTCTATTCCCTATTGAAAACACCTAGTAATGGGCATTATACACTTTGGGAGTACTTACACAGAATACAGACTACTGCTACTGAATAATTGGTTTTCTACTTACATATTTCTTCAGATAGATTTGTTGCCTTTTTATAAATTTTGTACTGATATAAGAATAACCTAAAAGTAACTCAGAATCTAACTTAAGTAACTAGTATTACAAATCCAAGTGAAAAAAATCCAATTCCACTGCTCACTGACAAATACCAGCTTGCTTTGCAGCACTTGATCACATGTCAAGAAATCACTTTCCAGTACAAATGTTGAATGCCCATATGTCCATTTTACAGCTGAGTTATCCAAGGCATCAAACAAACAAAAAGAACTTAAGATCCCAGAATGAAGCAAGGGGAGGCTAGAGCATCAGTAGATATGAAAACAGTAGTCATTCTTCCAGCACGATATCAGTGCTCACTAACTTGTTGGTGACAGTTGGCCTGCCTGCAATGTCATAGAATCATAGAGTGGTTTGGGTTGGAAGGGACCTTAAAGATCATCTAGTTCCAACTCTCCTGCCATGTGCAGGGACACCTTTCCACTAGACCAGGTTGCTCAAAGCCCCATCCAACCCAGCCTTAAACACTGCCAGGGAGGGGGCATCCACAACTGCTCTGGGCAACCTGTTCCAGTGTCTCACCACCCTCACAGGAAAGAATTTCTTCCTAATATCTAATCTAAATCTACCCTCTTTCCTGTCACTACATGCCCTTGTAAAAAGCCCCTCTCCTGCTTTCCTGTAGGCCCTCTTCAGGTACTGGAAGGCTGCTATAAGGTCTCACCAGAACCTTCTCTTCTCCAGGCTGAACAGCCCCAACTCTCTCAGCCTGTCTTCACAGGAGAGGTGCTCCAGCCCTCTGATCATCTTTGTGGCCCTCCTCTGGACTCGGTCCAACTGGTCCATGTCCTTCTTATATTGGGGGTCCCAGAGCTGGATGCAGTACTCCAGGTGGGGTCTCATGAGAGCGGAGTAGGGGGGAGAATCACCTCCCTCAGCCTGCTGGCCACACGGCTTTTGATGCAGCCCAGGATATGGTGTCCCTTTTGAACTCTTGCTGCCACATTATTGATGTAACATTTTCTCTAAAATACTTTTGACTAAAGGTTAGCATCTCCTTATTTTCCCATAACAGCCCTTATTTGAATCATCTGCCTTCAAAAAACCTTTGGCAGCCAAAACCAGCCTCATGTTGCTGTTTGGTTCCTTTACACTAGGTAAATTTTCTAGGTACCTTACACAGGGATTGGCCTAACGACAGTTTTGCAGCCTCAGTATATCATGAATTTTATCAAATCTACTAGATTAATCATGTGCAGATTGGGATGTTAACACACGGTCCTTATATTTAGCTTTTCTCAGCTCTTATCTTTACTAATCCAAACTAACCATTTCAACTGGCCACTCTAGAGGCTGACACATTACTGTAATGTTGGAAGTCTACCCAGAGTGCCTCTCAATGTGCTGTCAGAATACAGCCTTATCTATGACCAGCATTCAGGAAAAAGTCAAAGACAACTGTTATGTTGGATTTTCATTACTGACCACAAGCACTCAATCCATTGATAAGAAATGCTTGTCTGACTTGAACTCACCTCTCTGCAGAAACTTTTGGCATTTGATTTGAATACAAAACTCAAACATGAGACCAGAGCAAAAGGGTAAAATCTCACTGGTTTTTGGCTGGACCATCGTATGTTTAGGAAGTTTAGACATCAGTGTTGCTATCAGTAGCACGGGACTATAGTGAGCATGCAGTGATATCATCTCCTGTTGTATGCTGCTAACCAGACCTGTTCCAAGAGGGCCACAAGGCTCTAGTTAACCAGATGCCATTTGGTCCTGGCTGCTTCATGCCTAAATTGCCCAGGACCTATCCTCACCAAGCTACCCAGCACCCCAGTGGCTGTGGACATGCATCCCAGCAGCAGCTCAAAGGTGGGATGCACTCCACTGCTTCACCAGACTGGACAGCCTTACTCCTCACAAACCGTCAGTGGAAAATTAGACTGAAGGTGAAAGGGGTCTAAAAGCAGCACTGACTGTGGCTCACAGTCTTTGCTTGTCTCTGGGCAGCAGTACCAAGAAATTAAGGCCTACCAGCATCTCCCCTCTGCTCTCCCAGTCAACCTGCTCTGTAGCAGCAGCAGCTGTGTCTGTTTTGGCTTTAATTCCCTGTGGCCCCAAGCCTTGCCAAGGGTCCCAGGCACATGGCCAGCAGCCACAGATTGAGGACCACTGCCCAAGCACAGAGATGCACACATTTCACTGAACCACCAATTGTCTCTAGCTTATCTTTCCAGTCTCAGATCTCCACAAAAAAGAGCAGTCAATTAGCTAAAAGCCGTGCATAGACAGGTTCAAGTTACATCTATTTCTCCATAAACCTATGGATGTAAGCTATACGCAGAATCTACAGGGTTGATAATTAGTAGTCAAAACATAAAACAGAAAGGAGAAGCTGATACTAATCCACAAAAGAGTTAATCTTGTAGGCAAAAGATGAAAGAAAGCCTTAGCAAAAAACTACGGTAGCTTGTTAAAAATGAAATACTCAGTCTAATGTTTGCCCTTTAAGTCATTCCAGACTGACTACGGTAAATCTGCTAGTGTTTTGGCCTCTAGATAACCTGCCTAGTAAATCAAAGCAAAACAGTGCATAATTAAAACCTAGTCTGGTTCAGATTATAAAATACATAATTTATTTTCACAAGAGGACAAACCCCATAATTCACTTGACATTTCACCACTGTCTTGAAATATAGTCTTTCCACTGGTGAAAATAAATTGCTTAGCAGCTGTGTTATGTATTTTACCTAAATGTATATTTAGATCCATGTTGTGTACAGTCTAAAAGATTTGTAGCAGTTTTAAGGGGCAGAGACAATCCCTACTCAACTTTCATGAGGCAAGTTGAGAAAACATGATAGTAAATGGCATTTGAGTAAACAGAAGAATAGTAGAGACCAGCAGGACACTCCATTAGTACCAACTCGTTAAGAAACAGCTTTTAGCTTGTTTGAATTCCTCCATTTCAATCTGTGGCTGCAAGACCCTTGTGCACAGGATCAGTACAGTAGTAACAGAGCAAGTTTCATAGTTAACATCTAAATGAGAAGCCCAACACCCCTGACCCTTGTAAGCACAGGGGTTTGTACCAGGTGGGATTACCAAACTGTCATGGTTTAACCCCAGCCGGCAACTAAGCACCACGCAGCCGCTTGCTCACTCCCCTCACAGTGGGATGGGGGAGAGAATCGGAAGGATAAAAGTGAGAAAACTCATGGGTTGAGATAAAGACAATTTAATAGGTAAAGCAAAAGCCACACAGTCCAAGCAAAATAAGACAAGGAATTCATTCACTACTTCCCATCACCAGGCAGGTGTTCAGCCATCTCTAGGACAGCAGGGATCCATCACACATGATGGTGACTTGGAAAGACAAATACCATCACTCTGAACATCCCCCCCTTCCTTCTTCTTCCCCCAGCTTTATATGCTGAGCATGACATCATATGGTATGGAATATCCCTTTGGTCAGTTGGGGTCAGCTGTCTCAGCTGTGTCCCCTCCCAGCTTCTTGTGCTTCCTCAGCCTACTTGCTGGTGGGGTGGTGTAAGAAGCAGAAAAGGCCTTGACTCTGTATAAGCACTGCTCAGCAGTAACAAAAACATCTCTGCATTGTCAACACTGTTTCTAACACAAATCCAAAACACAGCCCCATACTAGCTACTGTGAAGAAAATTAACACTATCCCAGGCAAAACCAGCACACAAACATATCAATAAAGTTTGCTGATCTGTGTCTCAAGCATGTACATGCAATCATGCACCCAGCCAACACAAATTCTCTTCTCAAACTCACAGAATTTCAGACACATCACTAATCTATCTGGCTCACTTTCTACTCCCCTGCGAGTTTATTTCCCTGCTCCACCCATCCGATTTAGACAGCAAAGGTGCTGAAGGCACACTAAATCATTCTGTACAACCTCAACTCTAGCAGTGCCAATTCCATCCATTATCCAATAGGTACATAATTATTAAGTCTGTGCACTTGATGGAAGGTGCAAGAGAAGGGGGAATACTCTCTACACATCTTCATCCCTGTTTTGTGGCTCCCAGTCCACCATAGACAGAACAACTCTGCTCTACTTTCCTCAATTCTAGGCGATGCTAATTGTGGCACATTCTGAAGGAATAACACAACAGTTTCTCCAGCTACAAGCATTGAGATAGTTTCTGCAAAGAAAACAAAACCTTAATCCCCAGATATCCAGTCACCATCTTCACTACAGCTGCCCTCAGCACTGCCTATTACCTGCTACTCCATGACTCAAAGGGAAGTCTATATTACAGTAAGTAGAGAAGATATTTTCCTATTGTTATTGTGTGACAGTATTTGTATTAATGTTGCCCCCCAAACCCAAGACAGCTCAGCTCACAGCCAGGGATCAGAGCCTGTTATGTACCTTCCATCTTCCCTTCGACAAGGAGCTGCTGGAAAGATTTCAGCTGAAAACGAGCACTTGCTTCAGGCTAGATTTTGTCGATTTTCTATATTGCTACCTCTAAGATCTCCTTACAAAGCAGGACTAAGCTCTGACACTGTCAGTGCTCTTGTCAAGTTCTATCACCCAACATGTGACAGGAGGAAGGATATTTGTCGTCTGGAAAGACCAATAGTCCTTAGTAAAACTTACTTGTACTAAAGCACAATCCTGGGAATCACTGAGCACCAGTGGTTCTGCTTTCTCCATAAAATGTTTATTGCAGACAGAAGCCAAAGGAACTTCTTTGGCATTTCTTCCACTGCTCACTTAGGATTAACAATCTACTTGATGCTCATGCAGCCACAGGAAACTAACTGAGAAATAGGGACTGAACATAAAGCAATCCCAGTTTGGGAATCAGCATCTTGCAACATGGCTGCTTCCACATCTGCATAGTCAAGAGGGAATATACACATCAACAGGCACACAGAAGCTAGCTTCCTTTGCTGTACTCTTTCTTAGAAGACTGATAGCACCAAACACTCTCAGTAACATTCAACTGCTTTTTACTAATCACATTGCAGTGTAGAAATGAAGATTGCTCCAAAGAGCCAGCCATCTCAAGTAAGAAGAAAAAAACCCACAAAGACTAATTGGCTGAAGTGCATTTATTCCAGTAGGTCAACTGGCTATAAAAGATGAAATGGCAGTTTTCCATCCATCAGAGTGCAAGCTCTGATAACAAAGGAAGCATTGTCAAGAAAATTGTTATTACTCACAAGTTAAAGGAATGGCTAGGGCAACGCCAGAAAATCATGCACAGAAACATACTCAGACAAGAGGAGAATTAACTTTGTCCCATTATCTCTGTCTTGATGTGTATAAAACAGCTTTTTTTCCCTTTTAGTTTGAAGTGACAACACTAATGTACTGTCACATGTTAGTTACACTGATTCTATTACCATCAACAGAAGCATGTTTTCCATTCATGTGAGCATATCTGTGACTCATTTCAGTCTCTACAGAAGAGGTTAACCAGTTGGGGTGATCTGAATATAATTCTCAGAGGAATGGTTAACCCTTGGGATCATACAGCTAAATAGTCATGGTAGCAGGGAGAGTGCCCCAAATATCATTTGTCCTGCCCAATGAATGCTGTCTAAATGTGGTATAAGCATGCAACACCCAAGGCATGTTGGCTCCCTCCATAGGCAAGTAGGAAAAACAGCACTCTCCTGGCTATGAGATGTCCCACACATCTTAAAAGGTGAACCACTCTCCTCTGGTGTCTCTCAACTACAGGAGATTGGATGATTAGTTATCCACACGGTGCAACAGGTAATGCTGCATAAGAAGCTCTGACCACCTTGCAGGCCACACTAAGATGGTTTGGGAAAACTCACATTTGGCTGTCCTCTCTGGTACTCAGAAACCCCATTCAGGTGGGCTAGTATTAGCTTGTTTGTAAACTAAAGGTACAGGACAAGGGTCCATGTCCTCCCTTATCTGAACCACTGGCATTAAGGGGGTTTTGAATGGGGTTGCATTTTCCCTCAGAGAAATACTATGGGACTCACTTGCCTCAATATGCAAGGGCTTTGTGTGGCCTCCCATCACAGCTTCAAGATACTCCTAAGACTAGTCTCCAGACCTAGAGAGCCTGAAAAATTCAAACCCCCAAGGGATCCTAAACTTTTACATAACTCTTTGCTGCATTTTGTAGTTTTTCTTGTCTAAACACATCTTAGAAATACCCTGCTGCTTATTCTTTCGTAAAGAGGAACCAATGGAAGATCAAAGACTAATTTCTGCCTCCAGGTATCGGAACAAAAACACTCTGGCTGACCCTTCTCTCAAGCCTTACTCTGAGGAATTTTAAATCCAGAAGGTGCCACCAGGGACCAGCATAATTCAACAGTTTGCCCTCCAATGCAAAAAATCCCTGTAGGGCATTTTTCATCTAACAAAAATAAATCACTGGCTAACATGCTACATGCAGACATTTGCACAAACCACCAGCGAGACCTCTGATAGAGGAGAAATCAGGTTTTTAAGAAAAGTTCTTCATATGCTATATTTAAGAAAGGATTTTTGTAATCTCAGCTCAGAAACCTTTAGGCCTTTCCTGAGACTCCCTAATGCACTAGCCTGGAGGCTCTTGTGTTCAGTGAGATGATGCTTCCTCTCTGTTAATACTGAAAATAAACCATGAGACCACTGTGAATCACTGTGTGTCCTTAGGAGCTCAAAATGTTTCCGTAGAGATTAGGAGCAGCAAAGGAGACCAGCTGCAGAGCACATCAAGAATGATCCATGTGACAAAGTGGCAAGTGTCTGAGAATTAACCAAGTGTTGTATGGCTAGCACACAAGTTTTATGGCAGCAGATAAGTTGTTTGGTATTGTAGGAACACAAAAGAGAGTTCAAGAGGAGGGATGGCCTAGAGAGAGCCCTTCTTTGAGCAGATTCCTACTGTCACTAATGAGAAAGGAGTTCTGCTCCCACAAAGCACACAAACTGCTGGAAGCAATGCAGTCAGGTGAGAGTTTGAAGGCAATTTTTAAAAGCCCATAACCACGGGATGTTCTCTAGAGAAACTTTCATATACTCTGCAGCATGTTCCCCTATGCTGGGTGCTGTTCTTGCTGCTTTTAGAAGCGCTTGTGCTGACCTGATTCAGCCCTTTACTAGCCAACAGCCATAAGGCCACAACTATCCTTGGAGAAGGCAGCTTGTATATTTCAAAGCAACTAAAGCCCCTATTAGCCATGCACAAACTATTTATGACATAGTACAATCAAGAGATAAGAAAGCGAGCCTTAACTGAGCTGAACTGAGAGCCTACAAGAGGTTAGGTACAAAAAACTCAGAATTCATCTGTTTTGTCCTGCTTGTCTTCACTAAGTAGCTTGGATGTGTCTATGGACAAAGCTCTTTGCAGCATGGACACAGAGGGCGTCCATAAGCTTGAAATGGAAATCCACATTCAACCACCTGACTGTCATAAGGCAAAACCCAAACAAAGTGCCTTGCAGCGAGGGTTCACACAGCTTCCTCTCTTATTCTTCTGCTCGCAGGTCCCATGGCAGTCACTGATGGACAGAATAAGGTGCAAGAGCAGCTTGCTGCGTCCTGCAGACATCGCCTTTCCCCTTGCAGTGGAAACTTCCACCATGGGACTCAGCTGCTCATTAAGGAAAACTACCCAGTTATTTCACTCTCACAGGTGTGGAGATGCTGTTTAGACATTACATGGCTCTCCGGGTCACCATGCATAGCAGCCATTTCCAGGAAACAAAAAACCAACTGCATGGAAAACATGAATAAAACATATTCCATAACAGCAGTAAAGAAAAGCCTCTATCACAACCTAAAACAATACTGCACATGACCGATTCCTTAAGACATGCCCCAAAACAACTAATCAGTTTAAAGAGTAACTTTTTAATGGGATGTAGATCAGAGAACATTTGAGGTACTAAAATCGATGCCACTTTACAGCAGCCATTTGTACGACTAGGTAATCTGACCGGATATTTTCACTTGGTTTCCTAATTAGCTTCTGCTGCACGTGCTTTCATCTCATGATCCATTTCATTCAGAGATTACTCACTTGCTCAGAATTAGGCCCATGCCAACATACTTCTGTGGAAGTAGTGACAAAATACGCTCTCTTTTTATGCAACAACAGCTTTCAGAAGTACAGTTCTGCTAACTCAAGCTGGACTCTCTCCTTCTCATGGGCTATCCCTTGGAAACAAAGGCTAAGTTACTCTGGCACATTTGTAGCACTTTGGGACATCTTTACAACTCCATGACTATTACTGGGGAAAAATGCGGCACACTGAGCTACTGGAGCTGTAACTCCAGCCCATACAGGGCACATATTCCAGCCACGTGCAGCTCCCCAGACTCTGTTTAACAGGAAGGACACAGGACAGGGTTATACCTAGCATACAAAATGGTTGGTAACACCCAAAACTAATAACTGAGAACATGCTGTTTTCACAAAAGGCTATTCACCTGGCTGAGGCAGCCTGAGTACAGCAATTGTCATCTGCGTCCAGTACCAACGGACCTGAACAGTTTTCTGTCTGTCATGAGGGCAGCACAGAAGACCAAACTGCCTGTAAAGCAGGGATACCCTTTGTGAAAGCCTCTGGTCACCACCATGAGAACAAATAGTCAGCTATGGGAAAACTCTTGCCCTGTACAGTCGTGTTTTCTTTATCCCTGATGACCTCATTTTCATTGTTCTGTTTTGTTTTTTTTTTTTTTAATCAATTGTCCACTTCAGAAGGTATTTCAAAGAATTAGCTTAAAATACTAACTTTCAGTTAGATGAGTTTCTTTAAGGCAAGTTTCTTTAAGGACAAAGTCTGCAACAGCTGCTCAGAAAACAATTATGACTAGTATTAAATTTACTGAACAACACTGACTTCAAATTGCATTAAGTCACCGTGGTTAGTATAGAAGAACAGTAAGACTGGTTACCTGCACGAGATATGCAGGTGCTAAAAGAAGGCCCGTACACCCACTACAACCTAGTTATATTTGCTGAGGTAGACTCAGTGTTTAATTTCTGAAGACCTTAAAATGTGAGGCACCAGTCTCCCTTCCCATGTACTGCATCTAACGTGCAGAAATCCTAAGCAGACTTTGTGGTGCTCTCAGGAAAATCAATCCAGCTGAGTACAAGGGACTTCCCACCAAAACAGAATATGTCTCATTTTGTGAAAATGCAATGATTTGTTCTGCTAGCCCCAGCAGCTTAGGAATTGATTGCTACGTACTGGTGAGAAAGAAGAGCTAACCATTTGCATAGATCCACTCCTATTGTAATACAAGCTAATACCACAATCAATGCCGACAGCAGCCAAAAGCAATTGCAATATTTAAAAAAAATCACAGAATCACAGAATCAACCAGGTTGGAAGAGACCTCTGGGATCATCGAGTCCAACCGTTGCCCTTACACCACCCCCACCCTGTCAACTAGACCATGGCACTAAGTGCCATGTCCAGTCTTTTCTTAAACACATCCAGAGATGGTGACTCCACCACCTCCCTGGGCAGCCCATTCCAATGTCTAATAACCCTTTCTGAAAAGAAATTCTTCCTGATGTCCAACCTGAACCTCCCCTGGCGAAGCTTGAGGCTGTGTCCTCTTGTCCTATCGCTAGTTGCCCGGGAGAAGAGGCCAACTCCCACTCCACTACAACCTCCCTTCAGGTAGTTGTAGACTGCAATAAGGTCACCTCTGAGCCTCCTCTTCTCCAGGCTAAACAACCCCAGCTCCCTCAGCCGTTCCTCGTAGGCCAGACCCTCCAGACCCTTCACCAGCTTGGTCACCCTCCTCTGGACTCACTCCAGCACCTCAACATCTTTCTTGAAGTGCGGGGCCAAGAACTGAACACAGTACTCAAGATGCGGCCTCACCAGTGCCGAGTACAGAGGGACGATCACTTCCCTAGACCGGCTGGCTACACTATTCCTAATAGAGGCCAGGATGCCATTGGCCGCCTTGGCCACCTGGGCACACTGCTGGCTCATGTTTAGCCGGCTGTCGATCAGCACCCCCAGGTCTCTTTCTGCCAGGCCGCTTTCTAACCACTCTTCCCCCAGCCTGTAGAGCTGCATGGGGTTGTTGTGGCCAAAGTGTAAGACCCGGCACTTGTTCTTGTTGAACCTCATGCCGTTGGTCTCGGCCCATCTATCTAACCTGTCCAGATCCCTCTGTAGGGCCTTCCTACCCTCCAGTAGATCGACACTCCCACCCAGCTTGGTGTCATCTGCAAATTTACTGAGGGTGCACTCAATCCCTACGTCTAGATCATCTATAAAGATATTGAACAGCACCGGCCCCAGAACTGAGCCCTGGGGAACACCGCTAGTGACCGGCCGCCAGTTGGACTTTGCCCCATTCACCACCACTCTCTGGGCTCGGCCATCTAGCCAGTTTTTAACCCATTGAAGAGTCCACCCATCCAAGCCCCAGGCAGCCAGTTTGTCTAGGAGGATGCTGTGGGAGACAGTGTCGAATGCCTTACTGAAGTCTAGATAGACTACATCCACAGCCCTGCCCTCATCTACTAAGCGGGTCACTTTGTCATAGTAGGAGACCAGGTTGCTCGAGCAGGACCTGTCTTTCATGAATCCATGTTGGCTGGCCCCGATGCCCCGATTGTCCTGCATGTGCCGTGTAATGGCACTCAGGATGATCTGTTCCATCACCTTGCCTGGCACCGTCCTTCCGACCCTTCTTGTAGATGGGCGTTATGTTTGCTAATTTCCAGTCAGCTAACTTCTCCAGTTAACCAGGACTGCCGGTAGATAATAGAGAGTGGTTTGGCAAGTTCATTTGCCAGTTCTTTCATTACTCTGGGGTGAATCCCATCCAGGCCCATAGCCTTGTGGGTGTCCAACTGGCACAGCAGGTCACTAACTGTCTCCTCCTGGATCATGGGAGGTTCACACAGCCCCCATCCCCAACTTCAGGCTCTGGGGGCCGAGTCTCCTGAGAACAACCGGTCTTGACATTAAAGACCGAGGTAAAGAAGGCATTGAGCACCTCTGCCTTTTCCTCATCCCCTGATCAACAAATCAACAAATCAACAAAGGAAGAAAATGCCTGCTAACTCTACAAGTGTGGGAAACAAAATAACTAGCTTGTAGGAGCACATGGAACATCTTTAACCATCTTTAACTATCATAATTGTTTTAGACTCTCAGGAGTGGATAGCAGCTGGCTGGTATCTGTCTCTTAGTGAGACATTTAAGTAAAAATAAGTCATCAGAAACCAACATAGCTATTACAGTATCTTAGTGAAAGAAAGGCCCAGGAAGAGTCATCTGTGGGAATCAAGCCATCTACTCAGTGCAAGCTAGAGTACAGAATCTGTCCTCAACAGCCTTACCTAAAACCATTAGATACAGAATATATGCAAAGCAAACTCAACTTTCTTTAATCGCCTGCAATTCTGCCCATGACCTTGCTTCCCTACCAGCTCCCACATGCATAAGCACACCTAAACATCCCCAATGCCTGGTGTGAGCACAGGATGGACAGGTGGGTTTGTAATAACCCTTCCACACAAGTCAGACCATTTTCTGCCAGACCTCTTCTCACCAGCAGCAGCTCTGAGCTGACTGCCCCATGAGCTGCAGTAGGATTCCTCAACACAGGCTGGTGCACACAGCAGCTTGGCAATGAGAGATTAACGGTCACAAGGTATCAAAAGCAACATCAAGATAAAACCTTGAGCAGAGAGAGAAGGAACAATTGGCTATGAAATTGACTGTCTGCATATCAGGACATGTAATTGAATTGTCAGTTATCTTTTTTTAATTAAAAATTATGCAAGAGTCCAGTGTGATGAAGTACTACAACTGATAATCCAATCTCTCTTTTAGTGGTCTTTTACCAATCTGGCTCCCAAAGGCTATCCGTGTTCATGCCAGGAGACGGTACGCTGATGGGATTTCAAAGAGCAGCTGCACAATTTAATGACCAGCATCACTATCTGTAAATTATTTTAAGAGTAAGCCCAATGCCACAGGCTCTAGCTGACATCAGAAGGCGTTTCTGAACAACCCCACCGTTCTGGTAACAACAGCCCACACACAGGCAAGGTGGGGAAGACTGATTTGAAAATCACCCATTTTTAGCTTCTCACTCCTGTTTGATAATTCTCCTGCAAGAGGCAACTCAGGAAATAAAAAGACTAAAAAGCCAGGTGATTAGGGGATTCAAAGGTTTATGCACCTATATGTATCTTCCCATCTGACATACTTAGTTCTTCAAGCATTGCTGCTTAGTAGTTGTTCTGCCTCTTCAGGAGTCCAAGACCAGAAGCCAGACACCACTGACCCTCAATGCCATCATTCAGCTATTACCAAACTCGCCCAAAGGTACCTGCACTCCATAGCTAGCCATGGCTTGTGTCTGAAAGCATGCCCAGAGGTGTCCAGTCATTTGATGACAGACCTATAGCTTTGGTCAGAGGCCTGGCCATCCCAAAAGGGCTTTGAAACTAGAGACCATACCCCCAACAAGAAATTAATTATTTGCTGAGGCCAAACTCCCACAGATTTAGCTGTCTAACACCACTCTCCAACCACCAGTGGAAGAAAGTGAAAACAACAGGGATGAACCTGTCTCCGAAGAGAGGAATGCATCCCACCACTGCAGGAGGATGCCAGTATTTGCCAAGCTCCTGGCACAAGCACACCACAGGCTTCATCCTGCCTCCCCTTTCATTTCATGTCCTTATCCTGGAGCATAATGCCACTGCCACATTGCTTCTGTTTGTTCTTTTGTACTTGGTAATAGCTTAACATAGCATAACCCTTCCAGGGGACAGAACCTGGGACCTGTGTTTGCCAGTGCTGCTAAACTCCTTGCAACATTAGTGCTTGAAACTATGTCTGTTCTTCACAAGGCGAGAATAGCTTCTTTCCAGAAAGCCTAACCCCCACATTGCTCACCATGTGTTCAGGATAGCCCACAACTTCCCACAGACAAGAATACACCATCATCTCCTTCAGTTGAGCAGCCACTGAGAAGCCGGGTACCTCTTTTGTCCCACATCCACAGACTTTCTAGTTTTCCTAGTGAAAAAGTAGAAACTATAAGATTGCTTCTAAGCAAGCATGTGGCATAAAGCTACCCTGAGGTGGAAAACATTTTTCTGATTCGACTATAGCAAACCACAACTGGAAAAAAAAAAAAAAAAAGTGTTTCACATGTCACAATAAGTACTCTAGCAGCTCACTTTTTGATCAAGGAATTTAAACATGTATTTTATTAGTTAAATTCAAACTTTCAGATGAAGTCTGATTACCTTACTGGAAAACTGAATGTGGCCTTCCACTCAGACCCAGAAGTTAATGTAGATATTACTTGATGAGCTTGCTTGCTTTGTTGTCTCACCATAAATTTCTGATGCTACTCTTCCTCAAATACAAGCATCACAGAATAAAAATAATTAAAACCTGCAGCATGGCTGCTGTGCAGAAATTGGTAAGGTACAAATCTTTTCACCTTCAAATCACTTTGTAGCTTCAAAAAGCTTAAGGCCTGAACAGACCATCAGGTCACCGTGTCTGACCTCCTGTAGATCAGACCCTTAAATTACACCATTATCTCTGGACTAAACTCAGCCAGTATTAGCTGACTAAGACACTTTCCAGCAAGGCAGCCAGTCTGGATTTCAAGAAAGCAAAACTGAGGGAACCTACCCTTTCCCTTTGATAGTTCCAGAGCTTACTCACTGCTCTTAGGAACTGCTGCTTTGTTTTCTCATTACACTTGCATGTTTTCAACTTCTACCCTAGTTTAGTAAACATTCTTTGCATGGAAGAAAACAGATAGTTAACTCAACCTCTCCCAGGACTTCTGAAAGAACTCAATAGCATAAATTCCTCAGGTCCTCCCTAAAAGGCATCTGTGTTTTTTAATATCAATCTGACAATGCTTTGCTGTATTGCCCCAATGCTTTACATCCCTTTTAAAACATGTCTATCAAAATTTCAGGCTTATTTCTCTTAATGGTTTTGCCAGTGCCAATATGCAAGCTAAAAAGCAATGAAATACTAACATACCTATGTCTAATTTGCATGCAGCCATTTCAAAGTCTATTTTGCATTAATGACTCCCCTCCATCCAGACTGTCTTGCCTTACCAGTCTGTCCTCACCGTAACGCAGCATGCACAGATATCATTCTATTACCTATTTACTTGCAGACTGTAAATAGAAATGCTGCATTGTGGCTGTTTCTAACAAAAGCCCTCAGCAGATAAGGATTCCTTAATCAATAGCTAGAATGAGATCAGTTCACTAACTCTTATCCTATCAGCTCTGAACAGCTAACTCTTGCAAATCACAAACTCCTGTGAAGTTGAGTACCTCTTGTCCCCCAAATCTACTACACCTACGCAATTACTTTTTCCAACCCTAGTGCTTCTACTTAAGAAACACCACACGGCTTGTTTGCTAGCATCTGTTTTCCTTTAAGCCATATTGACTTACACTAATACATTCCCATCCTGTAAATCTTTATGGAGTAAATCTCATTTCACTTTTAATATATTTTCCCTGAGACTACTAACAGGATGGCAAGCCTACTGATGAGCCCTAAACTAATATAAGCACCCAGTCCAGTGATCAGTTCCTTTCTGTTTGGCTCTTCACACATGCCACAAAGAGGAGAAACATCATTTACAATCCAAAGGCAAATTTCAGCTAAAAACTATACTTACAAAACTCAAATTACACCTGGAGTAGATAACAAGGGCTTTTTTTGCTGTAGAAGTTGTAGCACCTTTTGCACAGACCAGCAAAAGTCCTTGTGATCCTGTCTTGGGTCTCCAGTTACCCCTACAGTACAAATATACCTTCTCAGGCTGTGCATATTGTATTAGCCCTACCAGCTGGGTGTGCATCCTGAATTCCCAACCAGCCTCTACCCACTCTGAGCCTCCAGGGAAGTCATAATCTTCCCCTCTCTGATAATCCTCCCCTATCTGTTAATCTTTATTCTGCATGGGAGGAAAAAGAGGAGATGCCCTCAGGTTAGGAGACCAGGTATTGAGCTCTATTAGCAAAACCCCATAGGTCAAAGCTATTAGTCAGCAGCTGGTAAAGGAGGCTTACAAAAGGTAAGCCTAGATTTCCAGCCCCATCTCTCAGCACTGCTTTAAACAAAAGGAAATGTCTTATATTAAGCTACAGCTTTAGTTATATATATATACATATATAGCTTCTGTTCTTAAAAATTTTGTAAAAAAGCCTTTAGTGGAAGGTTACATTCAGCCACTCCATTCTATACACATACCCTTTTATTTTCTTTTTTTTTCCTCTGTACAAAACAAAACCTCTCAACTAGGATCAAGTTTGGCTATGTTTGGTTTTGAAGATTTTAAACTTTTTAGCACAGAAATAACCTGAACTCAAGCTTTTGAAAACAGCTCTAAGAGCATCTTTATATGGAAGACTTTGAATTGTGTTTCAGCAACTGGCCTCCCACTATAATATACTCTTGAATGTTGTTGCCTCCTCCTTTCCTATACTTGCCTTCATTTAAAGCTTAAAACTGTATCACACCATATCACTGTTTAAGTCCCCACAGTGCTGCAACATGGAAGTGAACAAAGTAACACAAGACAGGTGAGAACAGACAAATACTACCTTTTTCCATTTTTAATCCACAATTTTTCTAAATCTTATTTTGAGTCTCTACAATTACTCAATGTATATACTTTTGCAAGAGGCCCTGGCATCTCACCTGGAGAACAATGAGAGTTGTATCTTCCGATATACTTCACTTTCAGAAAGTAGATGATGAAAAAGGAAACAGTGCAGGCTTGGAGCACATTCAAGTGACAAGACATCTTACAAAGACTGTGGTACTTTAAAAAACTCTTCAACTGTTCCTCCCTGTTTTTATCCATTACTGTAAAGCAGAAACACATAACCACACTTATCTGTTTCCAGATAACAAATACACTAACTCAAAGAACAAAAACCTAGTCACATTATTGCCTATAAAGCTAGAGGCTATGAGGAGTCACAATGAAATGCCATACCCAGCATAGCTAAACAAGGCAGTAGTAACTATCAAAAGTGACTATTCCCCAGTCTTTAGAGCAGAGCATTATAGCTGGTAGTGGATTTTGACCATATGAAACAGTTACAGAATACTACGCTTTATCATTTCCCTCTAATTTTATAGTTAATGCAGTAACTTGGGACTGTCTATATGTAGTGGAGTCCAGCCAGGCAGAATATGCTGGAGAATGCAGTCTTCATGCTTCCTGGCTTTTGAAAACACTCAGCAACAATTACTGCAAATCATTACATGATGCTTTAATGGTGCATGTTTTAAAAGCAAAGTCAGAGCAGAAGTGCAGTGTTTTGTATCCAGAAATGATCAGGTACTCAGATATCATTCTCTTAAATCCCATACAGACAAAAATAGAAGCATGTATGTACCCCCAAGTGTAGAAGTTGCAATGATGATTTGAAAGCCAACAAAAAGATAACCATGCCAGGCCTCACCCTGAATTATGTGGTAACTGTCAATACATATTTTCCTCAATCATTCACAAAAATATATCACACACTATATGCTGTGAAAATATTTTATCAATTGCTTGCTTTATAGCATGATAACAAGCAAAAAGGAAATTACGAAGCACTTCTGATTTAGCCCAGAATAAATACACTGGCAACCTAGTTCTCCCTAGAAAATGGGAATTGAGGCTTCCATGGTAGTATTATCACAGCAAAGAATGTTTCTTTCCATTTAACAAAAAAATGAAACCAAACAAATTTTGCATTAATGAAAGCAAGAAACGGCAAGTGTTGAATATATACATAAAAAAGACAGCTTGCTTTGCTCTTTAACATCAAAGTTTAGCAGAAGCCATCAAGCTTGTGAGACACATGGTCAGCTAGCTTACTGCATCATTTCAGGCAAACAATGTAATTAAAGTGCACTTGAATCAACTCAGCACAGTTGATAAAATAAACTGTTCCTTAAATAAAAACAAGAGTGGAATAGGTTGAATACTTTAGACCTTCCTTCATTATGGACAAACTCATCTTTCAGACCTCCTCTTATCATGTATAAATACATCAGTGATATGTTATCAGTTCTCCCACAAACACAGTGAACACACTGATAAAGATGCAGGTAGCTAAAAGCAAGCCTAAAGCTATTCAGCAACCCACTCTCCATTGAAGCCCCACCATTAAATGCTCCAGCACCAGAAATTCCCCTCCCTAAAAAAACGCACCACTTAGCAATATAAGAAACAACACACATAGAGAGAACTAGGGAAAAATGTTTCTTCCTAGAGTTTTAGAAAAAATTATGAAGTAGCTTAGGGTGATATAAAAAACCTTAAGAAAATAATGAAGAAGATATTGAAAAAAAATACCTGATTATTCTCTTTCTAAAACAGGAAAAAGTACAATATACTAACCAATCTAAGAAAAACTCTACCTAGCCTACACTGCAAGCTTATATAAATTTAGAGTAATTTGGCCCAAAGCCAAGGCACTGATTAACAGAAGGGGCACATTAGTTAAAAGCAGCTGGAAAAAGACACAAATAAGTTGTTTGAAAAGAGAATGTTTACTTCATGTTACGGTTTTACAGGTTTTAAAGAGATGAGTGATATGTTTTTATAGTTTAACATATGATAAAAGTTGAATAAAGCTACAGTTTTTTCAAGTAGTAAACTATTGCTAAGGTTGTTACCATGTGTGAGTTTGTTGGGTTTTTTTTAATAGTATTAAAGAGTTGATAAAAACTTGGTGTTGTTAGAAGAGGAAGAGTTCATTTACAGGTATTTGATTTAGACTAATAATTAGTAGAATAAGGAGGAAGAATGTAAGTATGAATATTGTTGTTTTATTAGCATACAGCACACAAAAGTAGCATGTTCTAGATAAATATTCAACTTGGTTTATCAGTTTATATATTTTGGATTTTATATTAGGTGTCTTGAGATTGTTAAGAAGATCTGAAATAACAAAATAAGCATTCAAGACTGGTAATGAAACTCTAGGCTATTTGAATATATCTCTCTATTTTACCATTGAATAAAATTTTTTTTAAAGTGTGATAGGAATATACCTAGTTACTCAGGTAATAAAAACTTTTTGGCAAAAAAGGAGTCTTACTACTAGATTAGCTGTCCAGGTTGGTTTTTAAACAAACAAACAAAAAAAAAGCAGCTGTTTTCTGGAAGTGTTCTGGTCCTGTTTTTTCTTGGATAAATGGTCATAATTTCAAGTTTATTCTGTTGTAATGAAATGAATGTTGTACACTCACTAAGAATCAATCAAGGCTGACTGCCTATTTTTTAGTCTAATGTTTTTAGTCTGGTAAATAGATGACTTATATGGTTTTCAGGTTTCTTCATGAAGTCCTTTTTACTAGATAAATGCTATTCAATGTACTAAGCTTTTATTGAAAAAAATTGTAAAACTACCAAGACTTCATGAATCCTGAGTTCAGTCTCACACTACACTTAAAAGCATATGTATATTGTTTTGAATCACTCTAAAGTCCAACAGTAGTGTTTACTGCGTTATTCTAAGTTAAGTCCTATTCTTGTAATTTTTTCCTGTGGTAGAGGGAAAACTTTGTGGTACCAAGTGTCCCATTAGTTGAGTAACAGAAGTACAACCTAAGCCATGCATATGGGAAGAAAGCTTTGAAACACACTTTGAGTACAGGTAAAGGTTCAGAAATCTAAAAAGCCCAGAGGCTGATTAATTTGTTCTTTTGTGCTTGCTACGGATGAACGCAGTTTAATCACAAAATAAAACTGGGAATGTGCTCGTAGAGCTGAGGCCTCTACATTGGTTATGTGTGCTTACCTCTCCATCTAGTGGGGGAGCTGCTGGTTTTGGCTCCTGCACTAGGGCAGGCCCTGGCTGAAGCAGGAAGGATACCTGGGCCAGCAGTGGTGTGGGCTGAGAGGGGTTAGCACTGCCCTGTACACATGTTCTGTTAGCTGATATCCAAAGGTCATCTTGGTTTTGAGGCTAGAGTTGGCCACTTGGGTTTCTCCTCTCAGAAATGGTTCGGTAGATCTGTTTATTGCTTTCCAGAAGTCACTCCTGGCCCACAGGGAGAAAAGATACTCCACAAAGCAGCTGTGAACACATGCTGTTACGGCTTTTTAGAACTATCTTCTCTCTTAAGTACCAGAGTGAAGCAGCAAATGCCCTAAATTGGGATGTATATGAATGGCACACATAGCACACCTCCATCTGCAAAGGGCCTGCTCCCAAGACAAGAGCTGTGCACAGAAGTCAGTGAGACTTGCTTTTCAATGTAAAAAAAAATTGTGTAACACAAGTAAGAAAACCAACAGCCTCCAGACTAATAGTGACTATGACCACATTTCTCTTGAAGGGAGAGAAAACTCTCAGCCAGTACCATTTTGAACAAGCTATAAGTAACGTCACATGAAAATACATGATCAAAATACTCTTCAGCCTTGAAAAGGAACACCATTTATGTCACTATTTTGCTCTCCCTTTTCTGATGCTGTTGGACTAAGATGTACAAGAATACTTGTGAAATGAAGAGCAACATTATAACTGGGTCTAAACTCACTTGACAGTTTCTTACTGAGTAGTAGTGGCAAGGTGCCTTAAAACAAGACACCTCTTTATGAATCTAAACAATAATAAGTATAGCAAGTGTGCATGCTCTCTATGTTCTTTCCTGTATTAAAGAATTTGATTTGATAGCAAGTACTTGCTGCTGTAAAATTATTTGAAAGAGCAGTGATGTGCTGTCACTCTGAGCTTGACATCCTGAAACCTTGTGAATTCCTTTCTTGAGGGAAGTTTGCCTTGTTATCCAACTCAGTTTTGTTTCTGTAAGCAGTTAAAGACTTAAAAAGTATGAAGTTGCTTGGATCCAAGGTATGCAGCTAGATATGCGATTGAGCGAGTGGAGTTTCCAACAAAATGGAGATGACAAAGCATAAAAGACTCTGAAGACTCAAATGTTTTTTTTCTAAACATCAACAGCAGAAATGGAAAAAGAATAGCTAAGTCTGTTAAAATTCTGTGAATGCCAGTATCACTAAATATTTAACTTTTTTTTTTAAAGAAAGTAAGAGAAGATATTTATTAATAGCAAATATAAAATTTTCAGGCTGCTATCTTTCCTATGTCAGTTCCAGTAATAGGCAAATCCTTGTTGTTTGTTTTTTGTTTGGGAAATGGTAGTTTCCTCTATAACTGTTGCTTTCATGTTTAGATGGTTCTGAAATTGTTCTTTCTCCCAGCTTGGAACAGTGAAATGAGTGAAATCTTGGCAATGAATATTTTGTTGCAATAGGGCTACATTTTTATTGCAAAACCACAAATTCATCTCCTTGTAGGATTCAACAAATAAGAGCTTGTGCATCCAACTTAACCCCAAATCCCTAAGTAACGTAAGTTTCATGGATCACTGGGCATTCCAGGGCAAAAGAATATAAACAAAGTCAAAACACAAGTGATAATTTGTGGATAAGCCAGGCAAACAATGAACCTGCTCTAGAGATATGAGACAGGATGTCTGATCCTCTGTAGAACAGCTGTTAACCAAGGTTACAAAACGTTGCAAATCTCAAGCTGTAATGGTATGACTAGTTAAGGGTGTGAATTTACCACATCACTTGAAGTTTCTATTTTAATTCTGAAGTCCTTGCACTTCAATGAACTGATCAAAAGCCTAATCACAAATTTTTGAATGGTATTTTTTTTCTGCTGATACTAGATTAGATTATTACTTGAGTAATTACTAATTAGATACTGTATATCTAATTGTCTTACACTGTCTATATAAATGTACTGACAGTATAGTTGCCTTTAAAGTAATTGGGAAAGCTGAGAGAAAAAAGGCCATCTGGAAATAAAAAGCTATCCAATGAATAGCCAAAGCCAGCTCTGAGTTCTGACACTGTTGACTTGGAAAAAGCAGTACAGCAAAGATGCGTACAGTGCACTTGGGCCTTCCTCATGGTCAGTTTGGCTTTTACTGCCATCTACTGAAATACCAGCATCTCTCCTGTAGCAAATAAATTATGTACATCTGCTGTGTTAGAGGATAATGCAGGAGGCTGTTCAATAAGACAGATGACCCTTGTGGGTATTGGAGGTGAGCGTCCAGAGTGCCAGACACCAACCCTAGTAGACAGAGACCCTTATACTGGACTATGTCAGCCCACACTGAAGGACAACAGCCACTCAACCTCCATCTGTAATAAGGAGCTGGAAAAATCTTCCACCTCTGCTCTTTTACAGTAAACTTGTCAAGAGGCGGGCAGCTCCTTCCTGCTCCCACAGCTGCTCTGTCACCACTCCCCCTCCCAGAAAAACTAAAGGTTGCTACCAACTGGGAGCCATCATAACTTACTTGGCCAGTTGTTTTGGGACTCAGAAATATCCCCTGCCAGATCCTGGCAGAAGTCCATCCTATTTATGGATGAACCACCCTTCACTAGGCTCCTGGCTTTTCTAAAAATCTAACAACAATACAAACCTAAACGCATAAAAATGATAGAAAAAAAAAAACCACAAAAAAACCCAAAGGCATTAAGAGTTCTGGATTAAGCCAAAACATTTGACTTGAGAAGACATCAACATCCTCCAGATTTTGAGACAAAAAGACTACGATGAACACAGACTGAAAACTCATTAATAGTAGTATTGCTTGACTGAAATGAAAAAAGAGCTAAGGTAATTCACATCAAAGCTGGAACTACAACCTGAATGAGATTACCTCAAACTAAAACATAACCTCTGGACAGGAACAGCTATGGGTGAAATTCTGCCTTGGCTCTCTATTACGAGAAGGACTCTGTGAAAACCTCTCCAGCCAATCACACAGTAAGACATGTATATCTGGCAGACCATAAGGATGGGTAAAGAGTGCAGAACTCCAGACTGATAAACATCAGAAGGGCCACTTTGATACTTCATTGCTATGCATAAGCATTTGCAGTTAGACCTGCTTATCACATGACACCTTTACCTAGTCATTGTATCTCATTATATAAGTAACCTGCACAGTATTCTCCAGCCACTCCAGTTTCAGAAGGTGTTTAATGTTTTGTAGTGCAGAATCCCTACCTGTCAGTCTCTTGTTACACCTCACAGAATGGTTAGGGTTAGAAGGGACCTCTGGAGATCATCTAGTCCAACCCCCTGCCAAAGCAGGTTCACCTACAGCACGTTGCACAGGGTCGTGTCCAGATGGGTTTTGAATATCTCCGGAGGAGACTCCACAACCTCCCTGGGCAGCCTGTTCCAGTGCTCTGTCACCCTCAAAGTAAAGAAGTTTTTCCTCATATTCAGATGCAACTTCCCATGTTTCAGATTGTGCCCGTTGCCCCTTGTCCTGTCAGTGGGCACCACTGAGAATAGTCTGGCTGAATCCTCTTGACACACGCCCTTAAGGTATTTGGAAGCATTGATACGATCCCCTGTCTTTTCTCCTCCAGACTAAACAGACCCAGCTCTCTCAGCCTCCCCTCATAAGAGAGATGCTCCAGTCCTCTCATCATCTTTGTAGCCCTCCGCTGGGCTCTCTCCAGTAGCTCCTTGTCTTTCTTGAACTGGTGGGCTCAGAACTGGACACAGTACTCCAGGTGTGGCCTCACTAGGGTAGTGTAGAGGAGGAGGATAACCTCCCTCGACCTGCTGGCCACCCTCTTCCTAATGCACTCAAGGATACCATTGGCCTTCCTGGCCACAAGGGCACACTGCTGGCTCATGGTGAACTACTTGTTCACCAGGACTCCCAGGTCCCTCTCTGCAGAGCTGCTTTCCAGCAGGTCAACCCCCAACCTGTACTGGTGCATGGGGTTATTCCTCCCAAGGTGCAGGACCCTACACTTGCCTTTGTTGAACTTCATGAGGTTCCTCTCGGCCCAGCTCTCCAGCCTGTCCAGGTCACACTGAATGGCAACACAGCCTTCTGGTGTATCAGCCACTCCTCCCAGTTTTGTGTCATTGGCAAACTTGCTGAGGGTACACTCTGTCCCTTCATCCAGGTGAATAAGTTGAACAAGACTGGACCCAGTACTGACTCCTGGGAAACACCACTAGCTACAGGCTTCCAACTAGACTCAGCACCACTGATCACAACCCTCTGAGGTCTGCCATACAGCCAGTTCTCAATCCACCTTACTGTCCACTCATCTAACCCACATTTCCTGAGCTTCTCTGTGAGGATGTTACAGGAGACAGTGTCAAAAGCCTTGACTGTTGAAGTCAAGGAAGACAACATCCACTGCTCTCCCCTCATCTACCCATCCAGTCAGGCCATCACAGAAGGCCATCATCAGACTGGTCAAGCATGATTTCCCCTTGGTGAATCTACGTTGATTACTCCTTATAACTTTCTTTTCCTCCACATGCTCACAGATGACATCCAGAATGAGCTGTTCCAGGGATGGAGGTGAGGCTGACTGGCCAGTAGTTTCCTGGGTCCTCCTTTTTGAAGACTGGAGTGACACTGGCTTTCCTCCAGTCCTCAGGCACCTCTCCTGTTCTCCAGGATATTTCAAAGATGATAGAGAGTGGCTTGGCAATAAGATCTGCCAGGTCCCTCATCATTCGTGGGTACGTCCCATTGGGGCCCATAGATTTGTGGGTGTCCAGTTTGTCTAAATGATCTCTAACTTGATCCTCCTTGACCAAGGGAAAGTGTTCCTTTCTCCAGACTTTCTCTCTTACCTCCAGGGCCCACAATCCCTGATGGCCATCTGTCCTGGTTTCACTGGGATTTTGTTTCAGTTTGTTGCCAGCCATAGTGATCAAGGCCCTTAGCAGTTAAATGCAGGGCAGCTGACCCTGGCTGGCCCACAGGTGTATTTTATATCATTAACAATCAAGTTCACTATAAAAGGGAGGGCTTGGTGGGGAGAGGTGGGAGATTGTTTTTGTTCTTCTCTCTTTAGGCCTCCCTTTTTCTTCATTGTTGGTGATTGATATTCCTGGACAACCTGCTGCAACCTGTAGCTAAGTATACTTTTGTGTGTTTTGTGTTAGCATTTATATTGGTTTCTTTATTTTTATTAAATGTTTAATTTTAACCCATGAGTCTCCCTCTTTTTCCTAATTTCCTTCCTTGGTTGGGAAAGGGACATTGGGTGATAAAAAACCTGTTATTGTTTAGCCCCAGGTGTGGGCTAAATGAAGACAGTTTATTTGGTGCCCAATGTAAACAGATCACCTGGGAGAACAGTAGACTTTTTGCTCTAAGGGTCTCGGAGGGTTGACGTTTTCACAGATTTGACTGTTTTTGTTATGAGCATTCATTATGTTGGTGTCAGTAGCAGGGTCACTGGGTGGACTTCTCTGGGGTTTGGTTTTACATTTGCTTTTGTGGTGGCTAATCAAATGTGTGGCTTTACCGCTGTTTGTTACCGCTTTTGTGCGGTTTATCATTTCCAGGCATGGACTTAGAGGTATCACTCTGCTATGTTGTTTGGCATTGGTTTATAGCATTATAAATTCTTTTAGAACTGTGACCATTTCTGATTTCTATGGAATGGGAATGGGTGATGTGTACTTGCCTTTTCCCTCGAGGCTGGTCTC
Organism: Nyctibius grandis; assembly: GCF_013368605.1. NCBI lineage: Eukaryota > Metazoa > Chordata > Aves > Nyctibiiformes > Nyctibiidae > Nyctibius > Nyctibius grandis. Next base: position 67,725,513 of record NC_090663.1, on the reverse strand, counting down.
AATGGCTTTTGAGAATTTTGAATACCCATGGGGTGTTTCAACCACCATGCTCATATTGTCGGGCCTTTTGAATGTCTTTCATTTCTTGCTGTTGCTTAAACATTGGTATGAGTGGATACTGCACAGCTGCTGCAGCCACTGTAACGAGCCCCACAGTAGCTCCAGCCCCTACACCAGGCATCACAGCAGCTCCAGCCCCTATGACAGACCCTGCAGTTGCCCCAGCACCCACAGATACTCAGACCCTGCTAGTCCCTACAGCAGACATCCCGGCTACCCCAGAGGCTATTCAGGTTTCTGTACTGGGTACTGCGATTAAGCAACTCCAGGAAGCACTTGCTGCAATTACCTAGACCTTGGCAACAAGGGCTGCAGCTAATCAGCCCCCAGTGATGGGTGATGCAGCTAACCTAGGGACTCAACCAGTGCTGGTATTGGTTGCCCCTGTACAGAAGACAAAAACCACAAAAAGGGCAGGTCGTGATGGCTGACCAGGGACATCAAAGGGGGAGGTAGAGGTAGAGATAACCACAAAGAGCCATAGGTAACCACGCAATCCCTATCCCTGAGTGAGCTGCGAGATATAAACAAAGATTACAGCCATCATGAAGGCGAGCAACTTGTTACTTGGCTGCTCTGCTGCTGAGATAACAGAGCTGATGGTTTCTAGTTAGATGGTAGAGAAGCCAAGCAGCTGGGACCAATGGCTAGAGAAGTGGGTATTGATAGGGGTCTTGTAAGTGGTGCACAGCCCCTCAATCTCTGGCAGCGACTTCGGCGAAGCATAAGGAAAAGGCATCCCTTTAGGGATGATGTCATATACCACCCAGGCAAGTGGACAACCATTGAGAGAGGAGTTAAGAATCTAAGGGAAATAGCTGTGCGGGAGCCGATTTTTGAGGACCTGGATGACCCACAGACACCAGTAGATCCAGATGCACTCAAAGTTACCGGACCCATGTGGCGTAAGTGGGTACTGAGTGTGCCACCATTATATGCTAACACATTAGCATTATTTAGATGGGCAGATGCCGACACACCAATGGTGGGCGATATGGATAATCGTATGCAGCAATATGCAGACATCTCTTTTCTTCCCCATGGGCCAGTGTCTCTGCTGTGGGAAAACCATCTGACAAATCCACAGAACTGCTTGGTGAGGTGTTGAAATTGTCCCAGATGGAGGACAGACCCCGCTCCCCACCTGCACTGCAGAATGTCTCAGCCATCAGGAGACAGAGCTCGCCTGCAAGACCTGCTTGGGAGAGATGGTATACATCACGAGGCAGCCTGTGGTTTTTCCTGTGCGACCATGGAGAGGACATGAAAAAAATGGGATGGAAAACCTACCTCAGCTTTACGGACACGTGTACATGAGTTGCAAGGTGAACGGATTAGGAATGGGGCTGCTTCCAGGAGATTTGTTGCTCCAGTTTCCAATGGGAAGCTCTCCAGACAGTGTAGGTGGGCTTTGGATCTCTATCTACCAAACGTGAATAATGGGGATCAAATCTATGTGAGCTGCTCGAAACAAGATGTCAATAATGAACACTATCCTCAGGATTAGAGGGGCCCTGCCTCCAGCCAGGTGGAGGAGAGGGACAGCAGTGTATTTTGGACTCAATGGCCTGGCACATCAGAACCACAGCAGTATAAGGCTCTAGTGGACACTGATGCACAATGCACCATAATACCATCAAACTATAAAAGGACAGAATCAATTTGTATCTCTGGCATGACAGGGGGCTCCCATGAGCTGATTGTATTGGAAGCTGAAGTGAATCTGACTGGGACTGAGTGGCAGATGCACCCTATTGTGACAGGCCCAGATGCCCCATGCATTCTTGGTATAGATTACCTGAGAAGAGGGTATTTCAAGAACCCGAGGAGGTACTGGTGGGCATGGTGTAGCAGCCATGGAGACAGAAGAAATTAAATAGTTGTCTACCCTGCCTGGTCTATCAGAGGACCCTTCTGTTGTGGGGCTGCTGAGGGTCGAGGAGCAAAAGGTGCCTATTGCCACTACAACAGTCCACCAACGGCAATATTGTGCTAATACTCACTGATCCCCATCCATGAGCTGATCTGTCAATTGGAGAACCAAGAAGTGATCACCAAAATGCGCCCACCCTTCAACAGTCCCATACCAGTGCGAAAGCCCAATGGGGAATGGAGACTAACTGTGGACTATCGTGGCCTAAAAGAAGTCACACCACCGAGTGCTGCCGTACTGGACATGTTAGAACTCCATTAGGAACTGGAGTCAAAGGCAGCGAAGTGGTGTGCCACGATTGACATTGCAAATGTGTTTTTCGCCATTCCTGTGGCAGTGGAGCGTAAGCAACAGTTTGCTTTCACCTGAAGGGGCATCCAGTACACCCGGAATCGACTGCCCCAGAGGTGGAAACATAGCCCTACAATTTGTCATGGACTGATCCAGACTGCACTGGAGAAGGGTGGAGCCCTGGAACACCTGCAGTACATCAAAGACAGCAGGATAAGTTTTTGAGAAAGGGGAAAAAGTAATTAGAATCCTTCTAGAAGCTGGTTTTGCCATCAAATGTGCTAAGCTCAAGGGACCTGCAAAAGAGATTCAGTTTTTTGTGATCAAGTGGCAAGATGGCCACCATCAGATCCCAATAGATATAACAGCCATGTCTCTGCCAACTAACAAAAAGGAGACACAGGCTTTCCTAGGCGTAGTAGGCTTCTGGAGGATGCACATTCCCCATTATAGTCAGATTGTGAGCCCTCTTTATGAAGTAACTCGAAAGAAGAATGACTTTAAATGGGACCTTAAGCAACAGCAGGCTTTTGAGGAAATTAAACAAGAGACAGTCCATGCAGCGGCCCTTGGACTAGTCCAGATGGGACCAGAAGTAAAGAACGTCCTCTATACTGCAACTGAGGAGAATGGTCCTACCTGGAGCCTCTGGCAAAAGGCACCAGAGGAGACTTGAGGTTGACCCCTAGGGTTTTGGAGCCGGGGATACAGAGGATCAGAGGACTGTGATACTCCAACTGAAAGAGAGATACTGGCAGCCTATGAAGGAGTTTGAGCTGTCTCAGAAGTAATTAGTATTCAGGCACAGCTCCTCTTGGCACCGATTGCCAGCGTTGAACTGGTGGACAATGCAGGAGGATGGGGAAGTTAAATGTGTACCCCAAGAAGATTTGATTCTGGGCAAAAATAATCAGTAACTTGAACTGTATGATGCTGTCATTTATTACAGTGAGAATCACCCCAGATCATGAACATGGGCTGCACCAGATACACCAGCTGCAAGATCAAGATGCAATACAACATCCTGCTGTGTCCAACTTCAACAGTGCATGACACAGTACTGAGGCCTGGGCCTGATTTGCCAACTAAGTGAATCCCACACCAATGTTTTTCCTGCCCTAAGAGACTATGATGAGAACTGGAACCCACAGACTTGGACTGAATTGATTTAATGGACTTCTTGGAGAGATGGCCCATGGACTGGAGAGAGTATCTGTGTGTGGATGTGTATGTATGTTGAGGGATGGGGAAAACAGTAGTGACTTGATGTAAATGATATAGAATAAGGGGTGGAATCCTGTCCTGGTTTCACTGGGATTTTGTTTCAGTTTGTGGCCAGCCATGGTGATCACGGCCATTAGCAGCTAAATCCAGGGCAGCTGACCCAGGCTGGCCCACAGGTGTATTCTATATCATTAACAATCAATCAAGATCACTATAAAAGGGAGGGCTTGGTGGGGAGAGGTGGGGCTGTTTTTTGCTCTCCCCTCTTCTGGCCTTCCTTTTTCCTCATGGCTGATGACTGGTATTCCTGGACAACCTGCTGCAACCCTGTAGCTAAGTATACTTTTGTGTGTTTTGTGTTAGCATTTATATTGGTTTCTTTATTTTATTAAGTCAGTTTAATTTTAACCCATGAGTCTCCCTCTTTTTCCCAATTGCCTTCCTTGGCTGGCAAAGGGACATTGGGTGAGAGAAAAGCTGTTATTGTTTCACCCCAGCTGCGGGCTAAACAAAGACAATACTTCTGTAAAATTACCAATTCGTTCTGACCTAGAAAATAAAGAGCATGCTTGGCTTACCTTACTTGGCATGTCCTATGTTCTCATCACCATATCATTGCAACAAGCTCTCTTGGGAACACTGGTCTTTACGCCCTCTCTCCACACAGATAACTGTGCCCTGCTGCACCAATGCAGGTGGTCAGTATTTTCTCCAGTTAAGATTTCAGACTTTCATTTTATGAACAGAAAATAAGGAAGAAAGCTGTTTTTCACTTAACATTTTCAGGGGCCAAAACTGACAATTCAAAAAATTCAACTTATTTCAAGTTACTGCTTAAGAAAAAAACAAACAGGTCCCTGCAAGACTTAAACCAAGTGGCTCATTTCAGCCTTTACTAGAGTAATTACAACTAAAAGAAACATGGCACTTACATTTTCACAGCAGAACAAGCATCATAGAAAGCAATGGGCTACAAAGCTATAGCAATACAGTGGAAAAAAAAATAAAATTAAATAAACCAAAACCAAAGCTTGCTGCTGACATTACAGCTGCTTCTATGTGGAAACCATAGCTTACAGGACAGCAGAGTGCAACGCAGAGGCAGAAACAGCATCATTCTATGCTCAGAGAACTGGGGGACTGTCACACCAAATACGGTATCATCTAATTGTGTCCTAAGCCAGATTGAAAGCAGAAGGTGGGGAAATGAAGGTGGGTTATTCGTCCTACTCTGTTCCCTTCTTCCAACACAGTAGGCAGTTGATTGCCTCCATTCAGACAATGGCTGCACAGTCACTGAGCCATCTGTGCCTCCATTGCCTGCGCTGTCCATTCTGGAGCTGTCTGACTTATCTTCTCCAGCAGGTTGTTAACCTGGAAACACAGTGACTGAATCTGCTTGTCCCAAGTTGGCAAAGCTTCACGAGCTGCAAAAAAAAACAAAAAACAAAACAACCCATACAAAACAAAGTGAGTCTTAGCAATTTGCTTGCCTTTTCAACTGCAACCTTTTCTTCTACCAGTGCCCTCACCTATCTCACAGAGGAAGGCTTCCTTGCAGCTACATCATGCTCATTTCCATATTCAAAAGCTACAATGATTTTGTCTGTCTGTTATAAGCCTAATTCCTGCATAGCAAAGTAAACCTGAACAGAGAACTTCCTGGTGAACCTGTTCTTACAAGGAGACTGATGCAATAAATTCACACTTTCCTATAGCTAAGAGAATGCATAGTAGGGAGGGTGGGTGAAGTGTGGTCCTCCATTCAGGCAAACTCTGCCACCTCCTGGCCACAGTAAGACACAGCAAGCTCACTTCAGATGGAAGATACTAAGAAACTTAATTTCCTTATCCTGGAAGGCAGCAACTCAAAAAGCTCACTCTGGTGCTAAAAAAAAAAAAAAATTTCTGTGGTCGAACTTACTCTCAAAATGAACAATTCCATCAATCTGATCAATGAATCCATTCATGCGACCCTCAGTTATCATCTGAGAAGCTATCTTTTCTGCCTGAAATAACGAAGAGAGAAAGATGTTAGAAACTTCTTCCATTCCGAAAGAAGTTAAAAATTATTAAAACTTAATAGTCGTCATGGGCTTTTTAACATCTTCACACATTGCAGGGGGAACGTACACACAATATTATGAAATGATGAGTGGCATCAAACTCCACTATTGTTTATTCCACACTGTGTACCTTTCCTTCTCATAAGATGTCCTAGATATTTAACCTTCCTCATAATATAGAATAATTAATTATTTATTTAATTATTTCCTATTATTGAACTAATTTTCTTAATATTTAACACAGCTACTTTCTCACATCTCTGATGCTCCTTGTTTTTACAAAAGGTGTAGAAAACTGATACCTTAGCTGCAGGGATCTCTAGTAATGCTCCAAGCTCTTCAAAAGTAATGTTGTTGTAAAGTTTGCTTGCAGATAGTAAGTTGTGTTCAATAACAGCTCTGTCCAGGATACTGGAACCTTAGGGGTTAGATGAGAAAAAAATCCATTACTATAAGATTGAAATACTTGGTTTATGTTGTAGAGCAGATGGAAAACGCTTTTTTTCCCCAGGGTTACGTCCAGATGCATCTGCCTTGCATCAGTGTTATGTCATGCAGAAGAAAGTGAACAAAAAGAAATGGATGGCGTGTGGTTGATTTTAAGACAGGTAGCTTAAACCCTTTTATTTAATTTCTAGAATGATCAACTGGAGCCCTTGATTTTGCTACAAGACTCAACATCTGAATTGAGGGAGTTTGACCTCCTGTGATCAGTCCCTAGCTTGCCAAATGGAAAGACCATTGCTTTTTTTTTTTTTATTCATTACAGCTCTCAGGGGTACAATTAACCTCTCTCTTACTGTGCTTGTATGGTGATAAACCCTCATCTAATTTCTCTCTTCTTGATTTAAAAATTTAACTGATTTGCCCCCTAACCTCCAGTTGAAGATAAGCACATTATTAAATACGAGCTAACCAGCATTCTTTAACTTACAGGGACAAACAGTACAGGTTATAAACAGATTGATCCAAGGAAAGGACTGCAGCTTATTAAGTACGTTTAATCAGTTTTCACACCTGTGATTGCACAGTTGTTTATTTGTCCTTAATCAACAAGTATCATTCACTACAAAGGTTTTCCTGATTAAGAGGTATTCTACGCTTATTATTTTTCCACTTCAATATTCTTCTAATTCAGAAAATTGAGACCACTGTGTTTAGGATTCCAGCGAAGTCATTACTTCACATTATTTCTCATTGTTCAGAGGTTCCAGGAAGAACAGAGCTAATAAGATGTCACTGAGGTGGATAAGAAAACAATCTGGAGACAGTGTGAGGTCCAAGTCATCCCCTCACTATCTGTCATCTTCCTGTCAAGCCAGGAAGCAGTTCAAATAAATTTATCACCTGAACAGACCATTTACCTATATGCATGTCACGTGTTTCGAGGCATCCTATTTATAACAGTGTCTTAGAACCAGAGAAGCTCAAAAGGACAGAGACTCAAAGTGTAAGGCAAAGTTAGAAATACCAGGAGGCTGTCAGTGAAGAGGACTGTACGTGAACAGAGAAACAAGATTTTTACAAGTTATCTTCTATAAGAGTATTTCAAAACCTTAATAGCTGATCAGAAATATGAGCTATGGCTAAGATTTGCTATTAAACTATACTCATGAGGGTAACATGCTAGAGAAATAATTTTAAAATAATCATATAAAGAATACTAAATTCTCTTCCATTGCACTTCTTGACTGCATTGGGCAAATCTAACTCCTGTGGATGAACACCTAGCATTATCAGGCTTTAGAGAAACGTACCATCGGCTGTAGTTGCTTTCTGGTGAGGCATTAGCATAGCTGCAAACTCTTGCAGTTGATTTCCACGGATAATTCGGTCGAGATACATTTTCTCCAAGATCCCATAGGCTGCAAGCTGCTGGCATCTCTCATCCTTGAAGAGTGTAGCAAGCATGCGAGAACGCTGTTGTCCTAGGAGTGTCAAGAATTCTCATAAATGATCACCAAAGCATTGAGTATTTAGAAGTAAACAACAGAAAGTTATCACCTTTTTTTCTCAATACATGCAATTAACCAACAAAGCTCTACCAAAGAAGGAACTCGGTTGTGTCATTTCAAAACACTGTTTGCCACTGACTATGTTCTGCATCTTTAGCCAAGATGCCACCTTATCACTGGCAAAGACACAGAAGTACTCCAACTCTGAGCTAACAGTATGCCAACAGATAATTTTGACACTGTGTTCACAATTTTGGATTCCTCACCAAATCTTAGTGACAAGATCCCTCCCCACAAGTAATGCACAAGCTGACTTGCTTCAGGGTATATGGGTATACAAAATACCTATGTTGGGTCTTTTATACAAAAATGTAATGTGTATTTTACCTGCTGATGCCAAAATAGTACAATGCAAAGCGTGCTTCAATGCCTCCAGTCGCTCAGTTTCATGGACTATGCTCTTATAGGACAGCTCATTGTATCTTTGGGCAGCCTCAATGAACTTTCTTCTGTAATCAAGAACTCGAGCATAGCAAACCTAGAAAGAAAGTATGTCTCAGAAAAAGAAAACTAACAGGGGTTGCTGCATAAAATAGGTGTGTATAAATCGCCAACATTATCAAGTGACAGCTCCCATAAATATTGCTCTAGTGCATTTTAGGGAAATCTGTGTCTGATTAGCTTGACTTGTAAAGCCCTTGCTAAAGTCTCATGGAAAGAAATTGAAAGGGCATTTCCCAGCACTAATCACATGTTAAACACCGCAAATGTCTAAACGTCAGAAACTAAGTAAATGAAATATTGTACAGCTGATATTCCACTTATGGAAGCTTCCCCTTCACTACTGACATTGACAGCTAGCACTTAGGTAGCAATTTATGTATTTCAAGTGTTTGCTTTTCCCCTTCAGCACTCTTAACAGCATCTGGTATTTCTTCTCTCCCTTCCTTTGTGCTTTTCTAATGCTTACAGAAAATATTTACACTTCCAACTGAATGCATGCTTTAAAACATAGCATGGGGGAAGAAAAAAAAAAGGGAAAACCAACAAACCAAAACCACCACACCCTGTGTTACAGCTCATGGCACATCTGCTTTGTGTTGTAGAATTTTAAACACCACCACACTTGATTGGTACTGTCACACTATAGTTAACACTGCTCATCTCAGTTACTAAAATGGTTTGAAAAATCAGTGCATGAACTATGTACACAGTAAACCCACAAATAAGCAGAAAGGTCAGCAGTTACTTTACTACTTGAGACTTAAAGCTACTTCTATGGATGGGACTTACTATTTAGTTACTGTTGGGGGGGGGGGCCCTTCAGTTGTCCCTAACACTGGATGCGATTTTTTCCCCCTCTTAGATTTACAGGCAAATGTGGAGGCATTTTCAACAATATTTCAGATGTTTTGAAGCCTAAGTTTTACCTTCAATCAGTAAACCTGGCATTTAAGGAAGCTTTACAGACTTATCTCCAAATCATAAGGAATGAGCTGTTTAATTATTGCTAAGATGTGGCTCTCAAGCTCCCAAAACCATTTAGAAGCTTTTCTCTGTCTCTTTTCTCATTATGAAAGTTTTAGTGGCATTGCATCAAAACATCTCAATGTGGAATCATCTCCCTTCAGAAAGAGAAAGCAATAAAGCAAGTTAGACAACCTTATAATGGATTTGCAGCTGTTCATTAGTTGATTCATTCTGAAGCAGGGAAGCTCGATTAATATAAGCTTCTGCTTGAACTGGGTCATCATCCTCCAGATACAGCCTGGCAATTTTCAGGTACGTCTCCAGTTTATAATCTACATTGTATTGTCTGCAGAGAAACAGAAAAGCAAGTGCTCAGAGTTGCTCCACAACTACCCTTGCTCTTAGCTGTTCTAAACATACATTATGATTCTTAAGCACTTGGCAACAGTTTACCCTGCTTTCTTCTTCCCTAACACCAAAATCAGTGTGCTCTGTTCAAGGTAAGGAAATTTGAGATGAATGCCAATATAGAACTGGCTCCTACAAACACCAGCAGAAATAATGCTGTCCACTAAGACACAAATATACTCTGTTTTTAGTGACTTGGAAGTTTGCCATAAGTGGTGAGCCACTTGAGTTAAGAAGCAAACATGCAGTGGAACAAGTAGGTGCCGAACAGGCAAAACCTACAGCGATTCATTCTACATGCATACAGAGAAAGAGGACAGAAAGAACAGCCAAAGTAACAGCATAGGTTCTAGACTTTAAAAAAAAAACAAAACACAAAACCACAAACAAACAAAACTCCACAAAAAACCTCAACTGTATTTGTTAATATCCAATTTCAAACTATGCCTTCATTTGGAACTGTAAAGGTGAACACATGGAAGAACTGCCACTTTTCAAGAACCTTTCAATAACCTTAGAAGCATTTTTGTAAAATACTATCAAAAAAGCTGCTTATCATCAAGGCTAATAAGTGCAAAACTTCTGGTGCAGCATTTTGACCCACTAAACTGTCTACTGTAACGCACAGTTATCAAGCTATACTTTTGTCATCCGGCAGTAGTTCTGGCCTGAACTCCTCAAACTCTGGGAAAATATGCAACTCCAAAATTCTCACTTCCTTGTCTAGTTAAGTACAAAAGGGAGCAAGTATATTTAACAACACAGCACTGTCTAGTACCATACTCACTTTTGCCCTGTTTCCAAAGGGATCCCCACCAATACTTGTGCTGCATTTCTCCAGTCTTCTTCTTTCTCATAGATTGATGCAAGATGTTGCCTTATTGAAGCGACCTAAACAATAATAAAATCAATAGCAAATGCTATAAAAGTTGAATGGTTCTGTATTAACTTTCACAGTATTTGTTCTTGTTCATGAATCCCCTCAACCGATACCCCAGCTTCAGATACAGCAACCTGCATGCACACAACTCTTCCCACGCAAGGCGTTCTGTGTGGGACTCCTGGATCAAGCTTTAATACCAAGCTTTTTAAATATGAGTGCTGATTTGGAGCATTTCCACTTAAGTCTGTGACAAGATAAAAGGAGTTTATCTTCAGGGAGCGATAAGTAGTAACCTTTATAAAGATTTTAAGATGAAATGAGGCTTTCAAGAACTGGAGCACCAAGATTCACAAGGCATTTCTTGCAGTTGTACCTCATATCATGCCTGTGAGATATGAATGACGTGAACTATGATTAGATCCTAATGCAGAAACTTCTACTTTGTAGAGCAGCTGTCAGCAGGTAAAATATCAGTGCTTACAATGTGGGTTTTATAAGCAGAAGTGTGGTTAAAAAAATCATCTGAAGTCTTGGATTTAATTTATGCATAATCATTAAAACATATAGGCAAGTATGTTCAGTTAAGACTTAGAGTAAAAGCTGCTTAAAAAGATGAAAGATAAAGAGAAGCAAATACAAATCATGACAGAAACTGCCTTGCTTTTCTTTTCAAATACTACACCCTAAAGGCTTTTTATACAAACATCTGTAAGAACTCTCAGATGATGGTGAATACTCATACAACAAAACCAAGAACTGAATTGAAAAAGAAGTGCAGCACATTCAGTGGTTAAGTAGAACTGGGATTTCAAGACAACATTTTTTCCCAGTAAAATGATTATGGCTAAAATACACACACACACAGAGATATTTATTTTGAAACAAAAGCTGTTTGTCAAGATGCTTCTCTCTTTACATCACCTGCCTGTTCCATTAGTTGGGTAAAATGCAATACAATAAGTACTAGCCTGTCTCTCGACAGTACCTCCGGCAGCTCAAGTATTGTTTCATTGTAAGAAGCCATTTTCTGTTAGCAGAGGAATTACATGCCTAGCATGCTGATGAAGAGACAAAGTCTGTATTCTTTGCACGGTCCTAAATACTCTCTGCATTTAGCTCAGGTTTTGCATGTACAGGAATGCAAAATTGGACTCTAAGTAGGAATATCTGTTTTGAATAGCTTTTTTAAAGACTTAAAATAGCCAGTAGATAAAGCAAAAAAAGCCAAAGCCAAGCCCACAAACCAAAGACCCCTCATCATCGATCTCTCACCTGCTCTTCAAATGAAATAACTCTAGGTTGTATCTTTTCCAAGGTGAAGTGGTAAATTTCTTTGGCCGTGCTGTCAGGAAGACTTGGAAGATGGGTACAGAAATCTGTCAGTAGCTGACGTGAGATTACTAGACTGACATTCTCATTCACCACTGGTTCAGGGACGCATGGAAGAAAAACACAAGATGGATGCAATGCTTGTCAGTGCCTTCACTGAAAGGGATCATTTGCTTTTATATTACATTTGACTATTTCAGTTTTTAAATCTGTAGCCAAGTGAAGGGTTTTTTTTTTTTTCCTTTGTTTTTAATAGGTGATTCTTTTTCTCTCAGAAACAGTTTGTTTACACTAGAGGTCACCAGAGTTCTAACCTCTGACAGTTAATAATGAATTTCGCACTTTGATTTATAGTTTAGAGAGATGTTTCATTCTGAATCAGTGTTCTCAGTTGCTGAAACATCTTGGACAAAGTAAACCTTTAGGTTAAATTTCACTACGTTTATTCTCAACTTAAAAAACCTACAACAGATATAATTTATAGAGGTATTCAATAAACCAAACATCCAATACAACACAAAAAAAACCCCTAACCATTCCTTCTTGACAGTTTTTCAAACTAACTTGAGATGGGGGAAGAAGGGGGTTGTTAGTTTAAATACCTGGCATCCAGTATCAATTTTAGCATTCAACAGAGACTATGTTATCACCTTCCAACATTGTCACGCTGACAGGTTGGAAAGTTATTATAACATACAAAGCTTACAAGACCATTCTCCCTCAACTTCTGAATGTGGCAATGATGGTTCCTCTTCTAGTTGTGTTTTGAGTTCCAGTAGGACCAAAATATCATGTATTTACATAGCCTCACATAGAGCTAACAAATATGCAATCCCACAGACCACTGGCCTTCACTCCGTGTGCAACCGATTATACCAGATGCACTTACTTGCTTCTACAAAAGCTTTCAAAGCTTCAAGTTGTTCTACACCCGACAGCTGAATGGCTTTTTCCAATATTTGACGGTATCTGTCCACAGATTTAAAAAAAAAAATTAAAAAATCACTCATAGGGCACATTGTTTCACTAAAAATTTCTGTTTCTCTGCTTATTTTCTATGTCAGAGCCCAACTTTTGCTTATATTTTCTGTACCTTTGAGGTGACATTTTTTCAAAGTGTTTGTGCTCAAATGTCAGGAACATTCAGCTGGAACTGGTATCTGTCTCTTTAAATCCCAGGACTAGATACTCGGATAACATAGCTCATTATTTTGTTATCTATGTGCAATTTGGAAGGTTAAAAAAAAAATGTCCCTAGGATAGTGCACAGAAAAAGTAATGAAAACTATATCACTCATGGATTAATAAAGTTAGTCAAATGTCCAAAATGCCACACTCAATGAGAAAGAGAAACACTGTTGGGAGTGGAAGGTAAACAGTATGTTATAGCCACTTGACATGAGCACAGACACAGACTATGCATTTTTAAGTGTTCATTCCCGCAAAAATAGCGACTCCAGTTTTCATGCTTCATAAAGCTAATTAAACTTTGCCTAGGCCATAACCTCAGTGTGTACAATACTGATAAAGTACCACATTCATGTCGAAGCCACATTTTGGGGGGAACACTTCCAAGTTTTTACACGAAACTCCTAAAAGTGAAGCAATTCCTCTAGAGAACAAGCAACTACAGCAGGATTCGAGAATTTCAGTTGACTGATCGACATTTGGACTGAACCCTCGGGGGAGCGAGAATCTATGTGACACATTGCACTGCGAGTAGCGCAAACCCCACGGTTTGCCATCCAAAATACGCACCTAATGAAAATAATAATAATAACGGAGTTACTGACATATCTACTGCAGTCGAGGAAAATAAATTCCCCGACCTCTCAATTCCGCGCGGCCGACGCGCAGGCAGCCGAACTCCGAGGCGCGGCCGGCAGACACGAGGGAGCTACGGCCAAGGGCTACGGCCCCGCGCGGGAGCGTGCGCTCGGACACCGCCAACACCGTCAGCACAGCGTCGTTAGAAATGAAAAATAAACTAAAAATAACAGAATCATGAGGTGAAATCTTTCTTTCTTTCTTTATATTTAAAGAAGCGCGGCCGTCGGGCAAGAGCCGCTTCGCCCACCCAGGGCCCGGCAGCCCCCTATCCCCCCCCCCTCCAACGGCCGTAACCACACCGGCCGCTCACCCGCCTCGCCCCGCCATGGGGAGGCCGGCGCTGGCACTCACTTGCCCGCCAGGTCCTTATGAGAGCCGCTGGAGTTCATCAGCTGCGCCAGGTCCTGCCTCACCGCGGCCGCCATCTTCCCCGACCCGCCGCCGTCCCCCCGGCGCGTCGCAGACCTCCTCCTACCACAGAGCCCCGCCGCCGCAGGCTAGAGGGGCCGCCGCGCGGCGCCGTCACGTGGCGGGAAGCGTCCGCGCGGGCAGAGCTCGGCCGCGGCGGTAAAGCTCGGGCGGGCCGTGCACACGCCTCCCCCCAGGGCCGCGGGCGGCACGCACAGAGACATATACGTGTATGATAGCGCGTGGGCCTGCGCGCGCGTCAGCGGCCTCAAAGCAGGGCAAGGCTGGGTCCTCCCCGACTGGCGCGCGCGGCCCCGGAAGCGGGCGGGCCCGCGCGCGTGGGGCGGGCCCGGAAGCGCAGGGCGCTGCGCCGGCTGTTGCCAGGGCGGCGCGGCGCAGTATTATGGGATGCGGCGGGGGAATGGCGCGGGGCGCGTGATTTTGAACAAACACGGCGGCTTCGTTGCGGGTGCTGCCGCCGCGGCGGCCGCCCAGCGCGGTAGCGGAGAGGAGAAGGCCGGTGGCGGCGCGAGGCGCAGAGGGCGTGCGACGACGGAGAGAGGCATCGGTGGCGGCGAAGGAGGAAGAGAGCCCGCCCGCCCGGTGAGTGCGAGGGGCGGGAAAGCAGCGGCGGGAGGACGAAGAAAGGGATGCGGGCACGGCCCCACTGGCGGGGAGGGAGCGGCGGAGCGCTGACAGCCGCCTCCCGCCGGGAAGGCGCAGGCCCGGCCCCGCTGGGCGCGCTCCCCGCGACGGGGCGGGCTCCCGGGCGGCTCCGCCGATCTCCCTAGGCTTACGGAGACAGCCGTCCCGGTCGCCCCTCTGCCGCGGGGGACGCCCGCTCGGCGGGTGTCTTCACCGCTGCTCGCTGAGATCAACTGTGCCCAAAGCTGCAGCGGAGCGGTGGGGTTAAAACGAACCCGGGGAGCGGCGGGAGGCGGGCGGTGAGTCTTCCTCCTCGGATCGGGGGTCTGCGGGACCCGCCGCCGCACCCTTCCCTGCCGGTCCGGAAGCAGTTGGGGTTTGGCGGCAGGGCAACTCGGGGGGGACGCCCCGCGGGCGGGGAGGAGGCGGGGCGGGGCGGGGCGGCGGGGGCAGGTGCGGTGGGGGCGGGCCGTGGGGGGCGGCAGTGACGGGGTGAAAATGGCGGATCTTTCGAAATACGGTGGCGGCTGCTGACGGAGCCTGGCGGCTCTCGGCCGCCCCCGCGCTGCCCGCCGGTGAGGTGAGGCCGTGGGGGGCGCGCGGGGTAATGGTCGCGGGGGAGGGGGGCGGCCATTGACGGCGTCGCGCGATGCCAACGTCGCAGCCGCTGGGGTTTGCCTCGCTGGGCCTGGGGCCGGCGGGGCCCGGCTCCTCTGGCTCACGGGACACCTCATCGGCGGTGGGCAGCCCTCGGGGCCGTGCGGTCCCAAGCCCCTGGCTGTGGTGACAGCGGGACGCGGTGGCGGCTGGCTTAGGCCCGGGGACGCGCTTCTCTCCGAACGTGCCGGCGTGGGCCGCCGGAGGGGACCGGGCTGCCCCCCGTGGACCTGCCGGGACCGCGCCGGACTTGGTCCGGGGTGAGGACGTCCTGCCTTTTGTCTGCAGGGACGCTCGCTCGGGCTCTGCCCTATAGAGCGGGGTGCGGTGGAAACGGCGTAGGGTGTTTTCCACACTAACTCACACAAGTGCGAGGGTGTACCTGTGCCTTCAGCGCGCTGCTGCACGGCCGTGGGCAGCCTGCGAGTTCGAAGTGAATTTAGCTGGACCATCTTTTGGGATAGTCCCAGCTTCTCTCTTCATTGCTCTTGCTCATTACAAGGTATATTGGCGGTCAGAATGTGCTATTAATTATTTATGGCCTTGACTTTGAAGCACATCACGTACTAATTATGTAACATTTGATTGCGGGTTTTGAGTTCTGGAAAGCACTGCAGCATTGAGAGCATGTGAAACTGTCCACTGGAACAGAGTGTGAAGAGGAGGAAAGCTCTTGGACTTAAGATTTCAAGTGAAGAAAGAACGGATATTTAAATGGTCTTTCATTAGGTTCATCCTTCTGAACAGTTGCTTGAAATATATTACAGTTATTGTAGAAAATACTGAATATAGAAAAATAATTAGGAATATTCTTTGCAATGTTTACATAAAGCTGGCAGTAACAGGCAGTGCCTTGTGTGTGGTTAGCCTGTTCACAATAGCTTTTTGGCTTATTGTAGGCAAGAAGAATAGTGGGTTATCAGCTGCAAATATTTATTCTGTCAGGGGAACCCTTTCCTAAAATAAAATGCATTAGATTTGTCTTTTTTTTTAATCCCCAAGACATCCAGTTTACATATGTGTCAGCAAGTGGTAACTGTTGGTTATGTGCCTTGTACAGACTTGTATCGACCTACAGAGAGATGTACAGCTGTATTGCTCTGTAGGCCAAGCACTCTTAAAGGCTGTCTTGGAGCGTATGTTAGAAAATACAGCCCAGCATCTCTAATGGGTTAAAAAGGTACTTCGTGCTTGTTGTAATGTGGTAAGTTTCAAAAGTTTGTTATGCAAGGTTGATTGTTCAGATTATGTATCAAGAACTATCTGCTGTTGTTTGGTTTGCTTATACTTCTGTGATGTCCAAGCTCAGATAGTTTGTAACTGAATGTTCAGCTAGAATTCTCAAAAAGCTTTAACTGGTTTCAGGTTGAGTATCTTGCTAACCACAGGTAAATTTGAAGTGTGGCGATAAAGAGTGCTGTCAGATTTCGGCCTTAGAGACATTGTTATCTGACATGTTGGGGTATCTTTTATTTTAGGTTTTGAAAAGCAGTCAAAGCCCCTTAGATTCTTTTCCCTTGCACTTGTTTGAAAAATATTTCATGGGAGAAGAATAAAAGTAAGGTAGATTGGGGGGTGGTGTTTTGATTTCTACTTCAGCAACAAACTGTTCTTCCTTATCTGTCAATTGGTCTGCTTGTGCTTCTGTTTCCTTCCTGTACTATAGAGGTAGTGCTTTCTTACTTCACAGGCTGTCAAAAGCACATTTTAATGTCCTACAGAATGTCCTGCATACTACAGTGGTGGGATTTGTAACAAGTACCTAGGAGACAAACTCGATGGTTGTTTGGTGGATTTTTTTTTTTATTCTTAGCTACAGGAGCTCCAATAAGAAGTGGAAAATGTTTCTTGAACTCTTGATTCAAGGATTTGTATTTTGCCATTTTGCCAGGCCTTACATTTGAGTAGCTTGGTTCCCTCAGTTGCTTGGAAAACCAGTAAGCAGCAGTACAGTCTGTGACTGGGCTTGCTCACTTGACAACATTAGAAAACGTAGAAGTTTTTCTTGCATGAGAAAGAATGAGACTGCTGGAATAACCCTTTGATCAATGATGGGGGCACATAGCTACATGATGTGAGAGATGCAGGTTTCTCATGTTCCAGATCCAGATGTAGATTAGTGGCTCCTTAACTCTTACAACTTGTGTGTTGTTCCCCTTCACAAGCCATACTTCTGCAATTGAACATGTTGCTACCCACATGAGGGTTATGGCCTAAGTTCTGGGCTCTACTGTGATCTGTTGTACGAGTTCCAGGTACATACCCAGTCCCCATCTATATGGTCTGGCTGATATTTTTTTTTTTTTTTTTTTTTTTTTTTAAATCTGTTGGAGTAACAGCAGTTTCTACTGTGGGCTCAAGAAGCCTGTTTGGAGAATGTTTTAGAAACTTCTTCAGATGAATCTGTTGTTCCTGTGAAAAGTTTTTCAGTTTTTTGGGGTTTTGATGTTATTTTTGTCAAAAAGTTCCCAGTGGTCTCAGGTCTGCCTGCATAGCTTTATCTGCTCCCCCCAGCCCCTGAAATATTTGAATGAAACAGAAGACACAATCTGCAAACAAGTGAAAGCTTTCTGTTTTAAAATCTAATTAATTGTTAATATTCTAGTGTCTAGGCAGAGCTTTCCTGACAGCTTTTGTAGTTTTGTACTTGCTCTCAATGTGTTTTTCTAAGTATTACTCTCCCATTTATTTGGGAGAAAATGTGGCTATGCACTGCAATAATCCCACGAGCGCTTGTTGCTGCTTTGCTGGTGAGGAAGATGGCTCTGCTCTTCCCTGGCAGCTTCTTCCTCTTCCATGCTTTCCCCTTCTCTTGTGCTTTGTAAGCACTTAAGCAGCTACACATAGACCACACTTAAAGACTGATCTGCATTAAAACTAACCTGACTTTTGCTCTAGGTTGGAGTGAATCTACACCAAATGGCCTGACCTTGTCTAGTGTGGTGCCACCACTGAGAGAGTTGGTTGTACTCTTCCTCTTCCCTCTGTGCAGGGAGTATAAATGCCAAGCTGGGAGGTGAAGGACATTCCTGGGTTTCCCCAGCCTCCTGACCCAGCTCTGTTGGCTGTGGTGCGATTCCTTGGTGCCGTTCTGGTGCTCATAGACTTTGAACTGAGCTGTCTCAGCACACTGACCCACAAGAATTTGCTCACTACTTTGTGGAGTAGTTTTCTTCCTGGGTTGAACACAAGCATCAGCAGCGTTGAGAAAGCAGGGCTGTGACAGCCCACAGCTTGGTTTGGATGGCTAGCTTTAACCCAGCTCAGTTCCTTCATCTGGGCTGCCATTGCAGCTACATAAATGTTTGTTAGCACAAGGAGGAGGGAAAATGTTTGTATGGAAATGAATAGGCAGATGCCAAAGGAGGACAGGAGATCTTCAGCAGTAATGCTGGCTTAATATGCACAGGGAAATGGAGTATAAGGAAAGTAATGCTGCTGATCATGTGCAGACAGTGGGCAAAGTAGCATAGGATGCTATTTGAAATAACAGTGCAATAAAGGTATTGCTAGGATGTTTTTCATTGTAAATCCTAAAATACCGTAGCAGGTGCTTGTTTTATTAGTATGTAATTGCCAGTTTGTTGACAGATAAGGTTTTTTAGCTGTTGGTTTTCCTTTTAAAATTATAATGGAAGCTTAAATTACACAGAACTTGCCCAGGGAAGAAGGATCTCCTCATAACTGATATGTGGGCAAGTGGTTGGTTTGGGTTTTTTTCTTCTGACCGTTCTTCAAAACAAAACAGCTAGCACCTCTGTTACAAACTTGGCAGTGGTGGCATGAGCTTAACCTTTCTTCCCATGAAAAAAAAAACAAAACACCCAAAAACCTTAACTGTGTAATGTAAAACTCATGTCTATACAACTTGATAACTGTTACTTTAAACACATAGGAGTTGCTCATTTGCGTACCTTGCCCATTCCTCTGATGTGCTGCACACAGTTGTATGTACGGTGCATCACGTAGGGAGCATTCACTTAACAGAATGTAGAAGAATGGGAGGGGAATGGTGTGTGTTGGTTGAGTGAATTATGGTTGCCTTGGGAACTATTATTTTGAATTTTGTGACTATAGATGGTTAAATTTGTGGTGAAGGACACCTGATATTTTCTTAGTATTCCTTGTAACCGATGACGAAAGACTAGGTACTTACACTAGTTATGTATTCAGCATTTGATAAGGAGTAAGGTGGGGGTTTTTTCCTTGCTATAGCTTGCCACTTGTATTTGATAAATCTAGAACCGTGATCCTCTGGGAAGCATGCAGACAAACTGCCTCCATATCTTGTCTTCTGTAGAGAATGGGAAAGAGAATGGAAATTATTTTGTCTGTGTTCCACACGCATATTCTGTTACTGTGTTAAAACAGTTTGCTTTCACTCTGCTGTTACATATGCAAATATGGTGAGTTTGCAGTCTTAGATGATTAATTTTTCCACTGGCCTTTGTTAATTATAGCTTTTTTGCGGATTATTCTTTTTTGGTTTCAGGATGTATTTTTTTAAGGCAATCTCTAGCTCAGTAAGCCTAAACAAAAGACACTGTTGAAAAAATGCAGTGCTGAGTGATTTTGTAATTCTTTGCTTTATGACAAAACAAACCTTTCAATTTTAGAGACAAAATGTAGAGTGTCAGAAAGAGTAAGAAAATGGGGAATGCATAAAATGAATGACACTATTTAACCCATTATTGAAATGGTGGCAAAACTGAAGAATGGCAATTAATTAGGAGAGTTGTAGTACAGCAAGACTGCCTACGTGTAGTTGTGGTCTTTTGTTTGATAATATGCCAGCAGTAGGGGATGAATCTTAGGTACACATATGGTTCTGAGAAGGCTTTTCTAGCAAATGGGAGAAAACATGTCCAGTTCAAGAGTTTCTTAAGGACTGCATTTCTTATCTTTTTGTGCCACTGATCTTTGTGAATTTCAGTTGCCTGGAATAGTTGATGTGTGCTTGTATGTACTTGGCAAAAAGGGATGGGAGAACACAGCAAACGAGGAAATGAAATAATGTGTTCTTTATTTTGTTTTGGTTATAAAATGATCCAATAAAATTATTTGTTTCTCTAAAATTTTTTTTCCTTTGAAATCAACTTAGGCAAACAAGTGACCTTCACTTCAACTGTCGCTTGTTTCTGCTTTGCATAGGTAGGTGTGACATAGAATGTCACTTGCACTAGCAAGCAGTCAAGAATCTGTGGGAATCACAAGCCTTGTATTTTTATGTAGTGTATTCGATCTCCTCTTGGAATAGTTTTCTTCTGTTTTCTGGGTTAATGTCTGAAACATTAAATGAGGAGTGGGTTTTTTCTGCTTGCAAAGAATAGTTCTAGTGCCAGTGCTGTGAACTGGCCACAGCAGAGGGACCAGCAAGGCTGTAGTCGATTTAGCACCTACGATATTAGCAAAGGTTGTCACTTCTGTTTCCCGTGAAGAAAAATGTCAACATTTGCATATGAGCTATGGATTCTCTTGGGAGAGGCAGAAAACATGAAAGAAGGAGGCTACTTGTGAATTTTTACCATTGCTACTGGAATGACTGGGAAAAATAAGAGCTCATTCTCTGTTGAACGGGAAGGTGAGTTTTGGTGTTATGTCAGCAAAAAGACATAAGTTGAATAAAAAGCTTTGACAAGTTGGTTGTCCTGGATTCTTAACAAAAATTCTTAATGACATTGTTATCACGAGGTGTTACATTTGCTTCTGCTTCTAATATTTGTTTATGGCTGCAAAATAAGTTGTCCTTGGAAGAGAGTTATCTCTTAGCTGTCCAGATAATAAGAATGTAGACTACCCTCAACAATGCAGATGCTATACAAATTTGCACAAACTCTTCCCATAGTCACTTATAAGTTATATTGCTGCTGCTCAGTTGATTTTGATAGCTCTGTGTCAAACTGTACAGTCTGTTCGGGTGAATGTCCTGAGCTGGATTCTGGGGCAACTTACCAAGGTTCTGAGACACCCTCTGATTCAGGTGGGTCCAGCTCGTTGTGGGTATGTCGTGCTTTAACACAGTGGAGCAATCGACTAGGGCAACTGAGTCATAGCAGGTAACCTGTCAAGGCTACAGGTCAGCTTCGATGTCCTCTCATGTATAACAACACAGTTTATGTCCACTCTCCAAAATTATAAATTGACAGTTGGTAAATGCTTCTTTTGTGTATACAGAGTTGTCTTAGATGTAGTAAAGAAGGAAGCTATGAGCTAGGTGATCTTGCAACATGAAAAAAGAAAACAACTTTTTCCATGGAGAAACACAATTAAGGCTTTGCATATAATTGTTCCTTCTCTTATTAATTCTGAGAATGAGATGAACCTACTGGATCCATTTCAGCCCAGTGTTGTGGTGACTTTTCCAGTTGGTGGTAGAGCATGTTTGCTGTGGAAGTCAAATTGGGAAGGGTACCCTGTAAGGACAGAAAGGGGTATATTGAGCAGCGCAGAGGGTGCGTGCAAAGAGATCTTCCTTCCAGGTGGCCTTGATATGCTGTCTGGAATAAAGCATCTCTAGGGATAGAGTAAAATATCTCTCTGTGTTGCTTTCATGATACTGACAACAAAGGTTGTAAGAGATAATGTGTGGTCCTAGTCACTGAAATGCCTCTCTCTGGCTAGTCCTGTCTGTAAGATTTATTTTTTTTTTTGAGGTGTTTATCCAAAAGCTTAACTGTTGGTTTTCTTATGTACACCTAATGAAACTTACCAGTTTGTTTCAGAAGCTCTTCAATCTTTTGATTGATAAATGAGATGATAAATGATAATATTTTGATGATAAATGAGACTTCAGAGGTCTGAGAAGACGGCATTTGAAGTGGCCCACATGGTTCTGGAGCAGAGATGAAGATTTCACTGAAATTCACATTTCTCCTGTTGAATTGATCTCTTGACTCAAAATCTTTATGTGGAATTTCATTCCACAAAAGCCAGTCAACTATTGCATAATCCTGGTTATTTAAATAAGTTTTCCCCAAAAGGAATATGGAGTGCTTTATCTGGAGATTGAAGTGGGAGGGAAGGGGTAATAGTGCTTTTTGGCATTTGAACCAAGTCACAGTTTGCCTGCAGGCGAGCTATTTATCTTCAGCTCAGTTCTTCTGCAAGTAAATATATTCTGTACTTGTTAAGTGTTGTCATGTTTAAGGCTGGTAGAGCTGCTGAGATCTGCAGCTAGAAGCGTGTTTTCTGGCGAATCACTGCACTATAACTGTTTGAGCTATTTTTGCTTTTCTTTCAATGCTCCATTGGACTCAAAAATAAAGAAAGCTAACTTAGATTTCTCGGATAAGTTTAAAAAGCAGTAGTGGCCGTAACAGCTTTTGCTGCTGTCCAAATCTTGACAGCACTACCCTGAAAGCATTGCAGTTTATAGTCTTAGATTTTTGTCTGGTTTTCATCTCTGCATTCTTCTAACTTTGAAAAGAATCATATGATTGCATAAGGAATTAAGTTTTTAGGACAAACTGCTTTTCTGTGCCATGTTAGCATATTTTTGGAAATGAAATGCCCCACTGAAATCAGTGTATGTGGTTTTGTTTCATTTAGAATGAACTTCATGCATTGTACCTTCTCACTGGGCAGTGCTGCTGAAGTATGCATGTAATGCATCACATAATCATTGCGCTTCCTGATTTGCAAAGTCTCAATAAAATTGGTAGGTTATGATTCTGTTGTGATAAACCTTGTTCATAAATTCAGCGCTAAAATGCATTCTTGCTGAAATTGCTGACACCAAGCCTAATCTTAAAAGGTGTCCAATATGATAACACCTGTTAAAAGTCTGTGGGGAACTCAATATCAAGCCTATCATGGCAGTTTTCATGCATGTTGTTTTTAAGAGTGTTCTTGGTGTGATATTGCTGTGTGTTCTGAATTCTGCTGTAGCCCCAATTCAAGAGGTGTCTGGAATTTGGAAAGCAAGACCTTTATTTCGAGCTATATTTAAAAGACTGAAATCTGCGTTTCTGGGGCCTGGTGTTAAGTACTCTTCACATTTGTTGTTTTTTTCAAGCTAAGTTCGCTACATACATATCATTTGAACTTCAGATTCCTAATGTTTTAGTTTTGGCCTCATAAACACTGCAGAAAATAAAATAATTTGAAGTTATTTTAGGGGTTATTTCTTTTGGTCTCACCACAAAGTTTGCATAGAACATAAGGTTAGAAATGCTTCATTACATGTAAAGGCCCTGGAATCTACAAACATTGGATTGTTCATGGCAGTGAACACCTTCAGAATGTGTTTAGTGATTATAAGAATGGCTCTGTAGTTTTGTTTTTCAGCTTTTGTGCTACTGTATGTTATGAAAATGACTGAAACTGGCATGCAAACGCAGGGAAGGGTGAAGGGAAATGTTTCGATTGGTTTCTGTTTTATTTTTAGTTTGCATGAAACTGCTTGAAAGTAGAACATTGTTTACAGTTACAGAAAGCAAACTGAACTTTGAAGTGTTCTGCTGCGAAGAATGTTACTTCCAGTTCTTTCGTGGAAAGCTGCTATGAGTAAGGTGTATGCTAAACAAGCAGTGTTTAAAACTTTAAGGTTACCATGATAAAGCAACTTTCAGCACTCTTTTTTTAAGAGAAAAGGAGGATGTACAGATGTGTATGGAATCTGTTTCTGTGGTCTACAGCATGCATTTTTTGGTAATCAGAGTATAAATGGCTATCTTAATTACTTATCTGTTTCTGCAGCCTTAGCCTGGACATGCCAGTCATTTGAAAAACATACACATATCGATGTTCTTTTACTTCTGCAGAGCTTTGCACTGCTAAATCGGTGGGCAGCATTCGCATAATAGTAATACTTTCGCTCTTCAGTGCACTCTGGAATTTACTTAGTGCTGGTGAGGATTAGGCCCTTAAAGGGCACTAAGTAGTTATCGAGAAGCAGATTTATCATCAGCTTGCTGATCCTGGTCCCTCTTTAGAACAACATGGAAGTCTTAAGTTTTTAGCTTGCTGTGAGCCACAGATAGCAAATGATGAAAGTGTCAACTGATGATTATGAGGTAGATAGATATCTATGCAAATTTGAAATGTAGATATGGCTTGAAATGCAGACTAATATTAGTAAAATAGTATGTTTTTGCCCCCCTTCTTAGTGGACATTTAACTAGCATATGAGAGCTAGGTAACAGCTGTGAGCCATGCATGGGAAAGTAATTTGACCTTTAAGTGGTTTAGTTTTCCAGATACTAATGATTCTGGGTGAGTGCTTGGAGTTTTGTTGAGTTTTTTTCAGTAATACTACTTAGTACCTCAAAATGGCTAGGTGTTCTTCCTTACTAATCTTGTTTGGTAATTGATGGTACATTTGGGCAATGTAATATTTTCTTCTTGTAGTGAAAAGGGGGTTATCCAATCCGGAGTTGGATATCTGAGTGTTTTAAAATGCTGGTTTTCTAGCAAGCAATGCAATCACATGTATGTGTGATGTAATTCGACCATTTACAATTTGTATGACATGCTGTTTTCATCAAAAACTTAGTTGTGGCTTTTTTGCTCTTTTCTCTCTAGCTTCTGTTTTGCCTGAAAGGTTCTCTGTGACTCATGGGGATTTTTGGTTATGTACTATATCTAAGGTCTTTGTTAGTTTGATTGTAAAAATTGCTTTTGTACTCTGTGTGTGTAATCTAATTACTGTGGTGGCATGCTGTGATTCCTTGTATGTGAGAAATAATTTTGATGTGAAGAAAGCAGCTACAGGTCACAGAATAGCTGAGTCTTGCTTTATTTGTAAGTGATTGCAATGAAGGAAGAAGATGCGGTCATGTTGCATGCGTCACTTCTAAAGCTTTGGGTATGATCAACTAAAGATTTTTGTGGTGGAGGCAGTGTATTTCATATCAGTATGTAGGTAAAACATTTCTGGTTTGAACACAAGAGGACATGAATTTTTTAACACTTAAGTAAAAGATTTTTTTTTTTTTTTTTCAGCACATCTACAAAGAACATCTTCTGTTTGTTCCTCTGTGGTTTTTTTTGACTCATTGTGTTTTAACTGTCCTTGTCAATATTTTGTAGTGTTATATGTCAATGAGAGCAGCATGGAGAGCTTAGTAACTGTTCCATGGTTGAATAATTGCAAGATGCTTTTTTTTTTTCCCCTCCA
Organism: Nyctibius grandis; assembly: GCF_013368605.1. Classification (NCBI taxonomy): domain Eukaryota; kingdom Metazoa; phylum Chordata; class Aves; order Nyctibiiformes; family Nyctibiidae; genus Nyctibius; species Nyctibius grandis. Next base: position 67,700,237 of record NC_090663.1, on the reverse strand, counting down.
TCCCAACAGCTGAAATATGAGGAAGGGGAATGGGAGCAGGTGAATGAATTGCTACTGCAGTGTTCCATTGGATCTTGCTTGGATCTCTCTTTTGTGGCAGCTTCCAACTACTCGCGGCCTTGTAATTTTAAACTGCGTAATCTCTAAGTATTAAGACCAAAAAAATGTTGGGTTTTTTTTTCAGCTCAGCAGCTTCCTGGAGTTTACGTATTGCCACTATCGCAGAGGGCAGATAAGCAGAAGCTGAAAAATTTGAAGAGCATTTAAGCAACTATTGGTGTTCTCCCTTCCACTTTGCAAATTATTAGGCATACGCCTTGATTCTCTTAAAAGCTAATAATGTCTTCTTTACTGATCTTCAGAAAAGACTTGGCCTTTTGTGGCACAAAGATCGTGTGGAGATGCTCATAAGTCCCTTAATGCAAGGATTCTGATTTTATGTTTTTTGGGAGCTGCAAAACTGTATTCTGCATTACATCCCTCAGGAAGAAAATGTAATAATGAATATATTGTCATATTTCCATCTTCCTGTGGTTAGCGGTGTAGTAACTAGTTTTGCTATTCTAGGCATGTCCACAATTTATCTCCTCGACAATCGCCCCAGTGGTGGTGACCTCTTGAGGGTAGGGATTTTTTATGGTGTTTCATTGTTCCTCTTCATACTTCTTTTTAAGGGTTTTTGCAGTTCCTGGCTCAGGAAGTTGAGAGTATTTGCCCTTGCTAGCTCTTAATAATGCTGCGCTTAAGCGTGCTTCTATCCCAGCTTTAAAGAACTACTAGCTGCTGTATCTGGCAAAGATTCTTGGTTTCAGTGAGCATTTGCTTATCATGCAGCAGTTTTACTGATCCCAAGAGAATCCCTGCTGGTTTAGGGGCTGTGTTGGACTTAATACATTTATGAAGCTTTTGATTTTAGGGTAGGGTCTGTTGCACTTCAAGATAGGTGCTCATACAAAAGCTGTTACTGATTTGATTTCCCTATTTTCTGTGAAAGTGACACTTCAGAATTTCGTTTAAAATGGACACTGCCAATGACTTAAGGCAGGTCTGGTCAATGTTCTTGAACCTGTCAAGTTTTACCAGAGTCTTCCCATGGCTGACCATCACCAGACCTGTGGTGTGTACTGAGAACGGGAAGGAGACTGCTAATGGGGCCACAAATGGTGACAAGTCCCTTGGTCCACTGCTTCATTGTGATGACCTTGCTGACACGCAGCACCATCCCAGGACATCCTGTAAAGTTTGTCTCAGCAGCCTTATTTGTCAGTAATCTGAATTTCTGACAGTTTTCCTTGCAGTACGTAGCCTCACTGATGATTTTGTAACATATCCTTATGGAAGTGCTGCACTCGAACTGCTTGTGGTTGCAGACTGGAAGGTTAGCTCTTCTTATCTTAGTGAAATGGGACCATTTCTGGAGATGTAATAAGATGCAGTTAGTTACTGTAAAATATAGGCATTGTTATATCTTGCATTTTGTTTACTTGTTTGCAGATCAGTGTGCTTTATTCTATTGATTCTTTGGATTTTTCCTGTTTAATGTGGCTGCTTTGCATGTTTTATCAACAAACGTGTTGATATAATTGATCTCAACACTTTAACAGTGTTAGTTTCTTAAAGATTCTGCACTGACATACTAGTGACAGAAAATGAAAAAATAGATCAAAGTTCACAGGTACCTGTCAGACGCCGTTCTGTATTTTTGTCAGCAATGATGGCATTTTTTATCCTCTTCCTTATAAATCCCTGTTACGCTTTATGACATAATATATGTATATTCTTGGGGTTGAATATCAAGTATAGAGATCTCTGCTATGGGTAAGATGATCAGAGGTGGTTCACTCAAGCTGAGCTTTTGTCCCTGTCTTCCTCCTAACAGTGCTCAGCATTTTTCAAAGTTGTTGCTCCAAGGCTTTGCTGACTATATGTTTTAGTCTCTCATTTTTTTTATATGTGTTTGGCTGGTTGGGTGTCCTGAGCTATGCTGGGACAGTCTTTTTCTGAACAAATCTTCATTACATGAATTTCTTCCTGAGCTTTTAGTTCAGTTGTATGGCCATTATTTTGTAGGCTAAAATTATCTATTTAGTAATCTGATCCTAGAATTTTTGTGGATTTCTTTGGTCTGATAGTGTGCTTATCCACTTCCTTGGTTTAGATTGTTTTTTCTTCAGGTTTTGAGCTAAATAAGCGTAAACACTTACTGATGCATCTTTTTTGGAGGTTGTAGGTACAGCTCTTGCATTATCAAGTGACTCAAAGCATAACTGCTGAAGCGAAGGAAACTTTCAAGTCTTTTTATGTTGTTAAAATAATTCTTTACTCTGTCTTGAAGGTCTCAAAGCTGTTCGAACCTCAAAAGAGGCTGGCATGGTTTTACTGTTGGAAATCACTTTAGTAGAGGAGCTGGAAGAATGGAAACAGTGCATGTTTGGTATAAAAGCATTAGAAAAAAATAAACAGCTGAACTGTTGAGAAATCCTGGCTAAATACCTACAAGTAAAATCTGCTGGGATGTTGAAGCTGCCTTTGATGACAGCAGCCTCTCATATAGCTGAGATTTTCATTCTTGCGTTTCATATGTCTATTTCAGTCATTTCTAATAAGCAATGAAGAAATAGAACATGTGCATTGTGTTGTTGTTCTTTTCTTGACGTTGTTGATGACACTAGCCTGAATATATTAATGGAAGCCAACTGTAAAATGATGAGACCTAATAACTGTAAAGTTGTCCAATGTGATGGCCATAAGCTGTTGATCCGGTAACCATATGTAATGTTTCTTTTAACTTCTCAGTTTCTGATTCCAGACTTGATGTAATATATTTCTTTTCCTTCTGCATTCTGACTTGCAAGTGGTTTGTTTGAAGTCAGAACACTATTTAAAACCCTGACTCTGTGCATTTTAATATAAATATCCTTTCAACTAGATCTAGGTATTTCATAACTGTTTACTACTTTGTGACATAACCAAATAGTAAGAACGAAGACTATAAATAACTGTTGAACTGTATTACTACTTAAATACATGCAAATACTTCATGGTCATACTGTTAAAAGATACTAAGAATGACCATTCTTTTAGGGAGTAATGTACAAATGCAAGCCAAAAGCAAGTAATTTAAAATTATTTGTCGTTACTGAATCTGGTGACTTTTTTCCACTGTCTGATTTAGATGATTCCCTCCTTTTCAAACATGGAGGCAATCATTATTTGGCTTGCGGTTGACCCTAGGAGTCTTAACTTCTGGATCCAAGCCCCTTGTGCTTGTCAATATAGAACAGGATGATGGGAGGGTGGGGGGGGGGTGTCCAAAATAGTTCAAAGTTGTACGAATTAAGACACAAGCCCATGCAGGTTGATGGGGAGATGATAAAGCAACACAATTCAGGAGGAGAGCTAGTGGCCTTAACATAGGCTGAAACAGTCTGCTTTTACTATTCCTATTTTTGTGTAATCTCATATGCAGTTAACCAATTTGACTTTAAGACATCAATGTGATACTATTACTAATGTGTCCTTAGGAGTAAGCTGTTTTGTCTAGCACTAGTTACCAGAGCTGGCATCACTGCAAGCTGTACTGGCATTACTTTGGAAGAAATGCTTTCCAGAGGAGGTATTTCTGGCAGTGACATCAGATAACTTTGTGTCTTTAAATGTCTTCCAATAAGTGAGCTGTGTGTGAGTTTGACTGTCGGTCATCTGAACGAGTTCTTTCACAGCTCAGGCTGCTTGAGTGTCATGGCAGTTTGATATGGGTTGTACTCTGGAGGCGAGGGGAATCAGGATGGCACCCTTGACAATCAGGAGTGCCATGGGCTGCTCCAGCACAGCCTCCTGAGCTCAGCATGGAAACTAGGTAGATTATAGCGGGGTTTTTTCCCCATCCTTCTACCTCATGGGCGAAATGCAGCTGTTCTGTAGTTAGCTGCTGTGCAAAATGAAACCACGGTGACTCCAGAGGAATCAATGTCACCTTGGCATTTGGTCAGTGTTTTTAGTGGCATAGTTCCTTAATGATGAATGTCGCTTAGTACGAATAACTCGGCTCTACTTTTCCTAGCAAGCAGGAAACTGAATTTGCAAGGATCCTGTCCTCTTGAGCTCATAATGAGTACTCGAGAGTGTGTACACTCGACACATGCAGTGTGCTTGCCTGTCCAGTGCCCAAGCATGCTGATGGGGTCAGCAAGTGGGGAAAATGCCTTATTAAGCTGACCTGGTTTTAGCCTCTGGCTGATAGTTTTAGTAGGAATGGTAGATGTGGCTGTTTCTAGCAATGTCTTTAAGGTTTTTCAAGTGGGAAGTGACTTTGGCTTTGAATCTCACTGTAGGTTGTTTGGTTTTTGGTTTTGGGGGGGGTTTTTTAGTATAAATCAGTCCCTCTTTCTTGTCAGCTTAAAAAAATTCAGTTTTCTTTCAGATGGGGTGTTCTTTGTTTTGTGTTTAGAACACATTTCAAATTAATCATGAATTTGGGCATTATATTTTCTTATGAGTATTGAGGAAGAAAATATTGAGCTGTTCTTTTCACAGACAGCACAGAGGAATTATCTGTTCATCTTGGAAGGGCAGGGCTTTGGCTTTGTCCTGGGGTAGGTGGGCTGTTGATTGAGCTTGTGGTGGTGTTAAAGCCTGTCACTATATAGCTGTTTGTTTTTCTGAGATTTCCAAAATGAGGATTTGGCAAAAATGAACCCTGGTACATCTGGTATGGATAACCAGTCTCTTGAGGCAAGATAACCTGCTAATCAATGTTGACGTGTATGAGAAAAGCCATGTCTCTGTTTAGCCTGCACCCAGAGCTAAACAGTAACCAGTTGTTCTATCACCCAATGTCGCCTCTCCAGCTGAGAAAGGGAATTGGGAAAAGGAGGGAGACTGGTGAGTTGAAATGGAAAGAGATTTAATAAAATAAGAAAACCAATATTGATACTAATACAGAGGACATAAAGTTATACCTAGCCCATCGAGTGGTGGCAAGTCCCTCCAGAGATAGTGATTGTTGAGAAGAGAGGAGAAAGAGGGAGAGTAGAACAGAGCAAAAAGCTCCCCCCCATCCCCAGCAAGCTTTTCCATTTATAGTGAACCTGATGTTAATGTTATAGAACACAGCTGTGGGCCAGCCTGGGGCAGCTGCCCTGGCTTTCACTGCTAATGGCCTTGATCACTATACCATGGCTGGCCACAAACTGAAACAAAATGTAACAGAAAAGTGATTCTATAAATTTTATCCCCACGAAACCAGGACAAGCCATTATCATCTGTTGGATTTTTAAAGCTGTTTAACTCTTGCTTTATATTTCAGTAAGCTTAAATGTCTCCGAACAAGGTGCCTGTATCCTGGGGGGGAAACACTGCTTTTTGTGTGCTGTGTTGTCAAGAGTGGACTGGTAGTTCACAGTAAGTCAGTGGCTTGATTTGACTTCAATGGATGATGTTGAAGAGGTTTGATACAAAGTTTTACTGAGAGTAAATTCAGCTTAATGTGTTATGTTTTGGTAACAGTTTTTTTTCATGATATCCCTTCTGTGCATGCACAATACCTTCAGTCTGAAAAAAAACAGCTGCTACTATATTTTCTTGTTTGGTAATATTATTCATAAAGCTTTGAAAATGTATGTTTTCTGGAAGCCAATAACGTTTTAAATATTATTGCAGTACCTCCTCTGGTGATCACTGTCACAACTGCTACAATGGAGGTGGTTTCAGCAGAAGTCAACAGCTTGCTCCCTGAGGAAATAATGGACACTGGTATAACTCTGGTGGAAGATGACAGCATCGAGGCGGTTATCGTGTCATCGCCGATGGGAGATTCCATTCCCATGGAAACAGAACTGGAAGAAATAGTGAACATAAGCTCCACCAGCGACTCCTCAGCTACGACTACGGCCACAGTCACCACAGAATTGGTTACTGCACCCAGCAATCACTCAGGCGACATGACAGTGAACACCACAACGCAAAAAACTGATGTGAATGCAGTAGTAAAGCCTACCTTTCCAAGTGGCCTCCATAAACTTGGTGCTCAGACCCCTGTCACTATATCAGCCAATCAAATTATTCTGAACAAGACTGCTGATATTAAAATAGGCAATCAGAGTATTAAACCAGATGGGCAAAAGCTAATTGTAACAACTTTGGGCAAGTCTGGCCAACCTATCGTTTTAGCATTACCCCACAGCCAACTCCCGCAGGCACAGAAGGCCACATCCCACCAAGCCCAAGGTGGAGACTCTAAGGTACAAGGCCAGCAGATCAAAGTTGTTATTGGAGGTCGGTCAGAAGTGAAACCTGTTGTTGGTGTCTCAGCTTTGACACAAGGAAGTCAACTGATAAACACTGCGGCCCAGCCTTCTGTTTTGCAGACCCAGCAATTAAAAACAGTACAGGTAAAGTGAGTTATGCTGATGAAACATCTTATTTGTTACTGCAGCTGTTGTCCGTTTCCTTCACTGATTGACACATGGTTGCTTTCAGGCTTTGCATTTATTCCTTGTATTAAAAAATACAATGCTTTTTTAACCCATGCTTTCATCTGTGGATGCATTTACTGTTTTATGCCCTTTACCTCTAGCTACTGTCTAGAAACTTAGGATTTGCCTCAGAGAAAGTGAGCTATTAAAATTCAGGAAATTGAGGAGAATTTTCCCATTATTTTCATTTTATAAAAATAAGTTATACATGCTTTCAGGAAGACTGAATTGAACTCTATATGCCTATTACTCTTTATTCAAAGTGTATGCTGCTTTACTCCTTTATGAAGGAGTAGCTTCTGCCTATTAGTTTAGTTTGTTTAAATAAACTCTCTGGAAAAAACCTTCCAACATTTGAAAAAGAATATAAAGGTTTATCGTGTCTGCTTCAAATCTAGTTAAGCTTGTTAATACATACTGATAGACTAGATGCTGTTGTAAGCTGGACACTTCAAAGTCTTGTTCCTCATCTCTTGCATGGATCTTGAGGTATTTGAAACCACAGAGAATCTGCTGGGATCTGAAAATGTGTTGAAAAGACTTGGGTTATGACCCAGAGGGTCTGATTTTCATCTCATATATGGCAGAACTAAATATGAGTGACTTTGTTCTAGTTGGCAGTGAGGCAGAAATAGGACTTCATGAAAGTGAAGAAAAAGTAGAACTTGATGCAGGTTATGATGGAAATTAAACTCTAAGTATGCTAATAAAAAATAATTTGCTCCACATGAAAAATTACAAATGTTTAAGCATGTTATTAGCCGAATGGCAAGTTCCCCAACTAGTATTTCATGGCAAGCAGATGTGACCAACTCTCGAGATAAGGGCATGTAGTGACAGGACAAGGGGTAGATTTAGATCAGATCTTAGGAAGAAATTCTTTACTGTGAGGGTAGTGAGACACTGGAACGGGTTGCCCAGAGAAGTTGTGGATCCCCCCTCCCTGGAAGTGTTCAAGGCCAGGTTGGATGGGGCTCTGAGCAACCTGGTCTAGTGGAAGGTGTCCCTGCCCGTGGCAGGGGGGTTGGAACTAAGTGATCTTTAAGGTCCGTTCCAACCCAAACCATTCTACGATTCTAAGATGGTTTGTTTTAAAGCTGCAGGTGATCCCTGCATAGATTTCTGGTTTCTCCTTTTTTGTTGGTGCATCATACCTGTGGAAAACATGTTTAATAATGGCTGTTTGAAACATATCAGTTTTCTTAAGTGACTTTTATTTTTGTACCTGGATCATTAATGTTATGGTTGTCGTTATAGCTTTCAAAAAAGGCTCTGCTCTTGACTCAGCATAGGAACATTTAAGAGTCAATCAGTTCCTGTTACATGGCTTCAGTTACAGGAAACTGAGGAGAATGACTTAGCTGTGATGTGCTTTTGCTTTCATGAGGTGACCTGTGCCATCAGTGACTGAAATACAGTGACTTGGCGATTGACCTCTGCTGTTTGTCATTAGGAATTTTACAGGTTCCTTAATAGAAGCTGTTACAAATGGACTTGCATCCATTTGTAAATCTAGTTAATTGCAGTTTGAGTAAATTCGTTTTGTTGTGGTATCTTTTTATTAAACCTTTGCTTCCATTTGCAAAACAGATTGAATTGTTAACACCTAGCATTTCTTTTTTCCTATAAGGAGTGCAGGAAGTAGAAATGAAAAGCAAGAAGGCAATGTTCAGTTGGTTATAAGTACCCGGTACTGCAGGGAAGATGATTGTTAGCACTTCCCAGTGCTTTTCCCTGTAGGAAATTACTAAAGTATCAGAGGGATATATGAGGCTAGGCAAGAGATACATGGTCTACCCTATCATGAATGGCAGGGGAGGTAACTCACGCCTTGAGTTCCTGGCTTAGAAAATGAAGTCATGCATTTCCCCATCATCCTGAACAAGCCTCTTAACCTTTCAGTGAGTGGAAAAAGAAGCTGTGAATGCCTCCCTGCCTCCCAAGGGTCTTGTGTAACTTACCTCGTGTGGCTTTGTGAATCAGGTATTTCAGATGCAAGGCAGCACAGCAGTTCGACTTGGTGATTAAAAGTTTATTGGTAAAAGATTAGATGATTCCAAGAGCTCTCTTCAGTTCTCCTTACGTCCTCACTGTCGTAGGGGCTTTGCAGGCAATAGAGAAACTCAATTAGCCTTGCTGTAATCTAGTTGTGGCATTTGAAATCTCAGCACTTGAGAAAAGACATAATTGATAGAGATGAGCAAAATGTTCCTTGGAATCTGTCTCCCTCTCTGATACAATTTTAGAGGTCTGAGGCTGTGAGATGTAAAATGTGGCAGGACTTTGGGCTCCATCTATATCCAGAGGTTTATTACTGTCCCTTGGCAGCTTGTCCTGATTTAGTTGAAACCACTGCCCTGGATGTGTGGACAAAACTACTGGGGAAGTGCATCTGCTTTCTGCCTGCGTACAGGCTTAAAAACAATGATGTGCCTGCTGTGTACTACTTTAGTCCAAGTGCATTAAGCAGCAGTTTGGCCTTGCAGATGACTCTCACAGATGTCCAGACCCATCACCATTGCTGTCACTAAGCTAGTCTAACTTGAACTTGTCTTGATGTGGTAACTGGCTCTGTGTTTCAGCAGTTAAGTCTGTACATCCATAGCATTGTTGCTACCATGGCAAGACAACTGCTAAGCCATCATTGTGGCTTCACTTCATCATGGAAGAGTGACCTGGTGCACTCCCTAACCTCAGAGCAAACTCCCATTCCTAGCTCAGTCTCTTCATCTCCTCTGAAGTACACTGTTCTCTTCTATTTCTAGAATCTCTGATTTTTCATATTATGCCAAATATAAATTACATAGGGTGTGGCTACATGAACAAGCTCCCATGAGGTCATCTAGGGAGTAGATTTATAGTATGATAGCTCCTTTGTGGTAGCTGACTATGTGGATATTCAATCCAGCAGTATATGTGAGGATGCATGTGCCTTTTTCTGTATGAATAGAACATGATTTGACAGCTGAAAACAAAGTCCAGCTGTAGAAACTTGCTAGTTCATCTTGTTTAGTGGAGAGTGCTTAGGAAGACACAAATTGACCCTTTAAGTAAAGATGCCTGCAGATAAATCTCTTCACCTCTGCAGAGGGAAGGTTGGTGCGTGCTTCTAATTAGGATAATTTTCTTACGGAAGAGCTTGTATCCACAGGAAATATTTTTTGCAGTCTAATTCAAAGTAACTTGCAAAGAGCATGCTTAGCTTACATAGGCAGAGGATGATTAACTCATTTGCTAGATCTCCTTCTTTGTAGATAAATGGTTCACCCAAAAAGCAGGGGGGGATTTATCTGAGGTGGATATTGCAAGTTGAGTCTGAGGGAAGCACGGCTACTTGTGTTGACCAGCTATTGGTTTAGGATTTTTATGTTTTTTCTAAAATATTTCATGTTAACGAGAAGCTAGTACTTTACACGTATTTATGTAAGTCATTTAAGCACATTTACTGAATGTTACTGGGAAACGACTGCTGTTGTCCAGAGCTGGCTGTTGATCACATTCTGAGCCAGACTTTGCCCTCGCTTCAGAGAGTAAAAGCAATAGCAGTTGAACTACAATAATACCTTATGGCAGGGTAAGATTAGTTTCAGCAGAACAGATATCTCAAATCAAGCAGATGAAATGTGGGGAATTTATTAGAAATTAAAATGTGTTCAAATGTACAAAAAAATTAACTGATAAAATGCCTGCTCATCTCTATCAGCTGTGTATGTGCTAAGAGAACTGAATCCTTGAAATGTTAAAATGGCTTTGAGTTAAATTTGTAAACTGGGCTATGAATGAAGCTTCCTTCTTCAAACAACTTATTTTTCAAGGTTTTAGTGTTTTTTTTTCTTCTCTGTTTCATTTTAAGCCTTGACTATTGTATGCCATCTATAAAGCAGCTAATGTGGCCTGGGTGCAGCATATTTGGGCAAATGACCTTCACTGGCCAATGGTCTGAGGTGGAGGTTTCCTCTGAGGAACACTTCTACTGTAACTGTGAAGCAGTACATGGCTTCCTTTAAATGAGGTCTTTTTCTGGCACTGCCTGGTGTCAGAGTTGCTCATTGCTGGATTCCCTTGGCTGGGCACAGCTCAGGCATGCAGAGGCAGTGTTAGCTTTCCACGGGGAGCTGGAGGGCTCCAGTGCCATATCTGGGGGAGCTCTGGCTTCCCTGGCCATGCCACGAGTGCGCTGCTGGGAGCTGAAACAGCCTCACACATGCTCTTTGCAGGGCAGCTGGGGCATTCATTATGAGCTACTGAATACTTCCAATGTTTTGGCATCGCTCTACTGTAAAGAAGGTGTTTTCAGTCAGCAAATTCTATAAATAGGGATTTTTGTAGGAAACCATAACATCCAGCATACTCAATCGCTTCATTTAAGCACTCACAACTTTCTCAGGCTGTTAAAAGTAGCTGTCATCTCTGTATCTTTGTATGTCAGTGAGATTTCTCCGATTAGCTACTTGAATGACAAAGGTGGTTCTGCGCCTTTGAGAGGTGACTCCTCACATGGATGCCAATGTCATGCCTCTCTGATATTGCTGGAGTTGGTGGCTGGTGCCCATGGGATATAACTGGACATGTGTGGTAGAGGAGAGGCAGTATGAGCCTGACCTGTGGGATGGGTAAGTGTAAGGCCTTCAGTAATGCCTTCCAGTGTGCTCACTTGGACTCAGGGAAGATCCTAGCAATAATCTGCATCTGCAGGCAGCCTCTGTAGTCAACAGGTTAAAATAGTCTTTGAAAGAAGTCAAGCTCCTAATCGAACTATTCACCAGCTAGATGCCAGTATATAGAAACTATTAGGATAAATGCATCTCGTAGATAACTTCTGTCGGTGTAGAAAAAGGGGAAAAGTCTTGTTTAAGACTTTTAAGACTATAAAACTGTGCTTATAAAGATTTCAAGTTGAAGTGATCCGTTTCATCGAATTGCATATATATGTTCCTGGTCCAGCTGTTTCAGGAGACTGAACCACGGGAGGTAAAAAAGACCCCCTTGTACCTGGATGTAGCCAACTGATTCGTTCTTGGCTAGTAAGTACCCAAAACTTTCAGGGACTGATGATCCATGTACTTTTTGAGAACTGTTGCAGAAGGCTGTTTCCCCATTTGCAGGATAAAGTGTGCTGCTATGTCAGAATAGGTCAAGAGATGTTTCAGAGCAGTAGTTGTCATATTTAAATCACTCTAGGAACAAGTTTTGTCCTGGTTGGCTGAAAAAGAAGTAGCTTCAAATATTGAGAGTTGTGCATGTAATTTTAACATTTTTATATAGACCAATGGCATGTAAGAAATAATTTCAACATCTTGAAGATGAGGTATGTTTGCACAGAGACATATCTTACAAAAAAAAAAGCTGTAAGGGATTTGGCTATCCTGCTTTGATGGCTGGTTTTCTGAAGTGGTATGGATGATATCCTAGTTCTCTACATAGTGAGAAATGGGGGTGAAATGTAAGAAAAGCAATTATTCTTCTAATTATGTGTGCGAGTATTGCCTTTTTTATTTTCTAATGTACTTAACAATGCAATAATTTAGATCCAAAATGCTCAAGTTACTTTAGATCTTTTTTCCTCCATCTTTCAGATTGCAAAGAAGACCCGAACCCCAACTTCCGGCCCGGTGATCACCAAGCTGATCTTTGCAAAACCAATCAATAGCAAAGCCGTTACAGGGCAGACCACTCAAGTGTCGCCAGTTGTTGCAGGTTGTACTACTTTGACTTGTTTTGCTTTACCATTTTTTAAAGGCTGTTCAAAGAGATGGTGATTGTAGAAATTTTTCTGTCTGGATGGTTTTACTGTAGCTTCTGTTGAAGTACTTCAAGCAATTGGAAACAAATCAGCAGAGAATTTTGTGCATAGAAGCAGATAAACGCAGTTGTTGGTACCTTTACACTTTGCTTGTTTAGAATTATCTTTGTCATTGTAGAGTTTGATCATTTTGCGTTTACTGTAAGATCCTTTTACTTTCTGGAGCCAGAGAAAAGGCTACTCGATAAACAGAAAGTATTTGTAGATAAGTTATATAAATACATAGGGGGAAAAGTAGAAACATGCTCTTGTATTACTTTAATCTGCTTATAGTTGGACTTTAATGTAATACATGCAATTAACAGCAAAAATGTTTGATTTAAAAAAGTGAATAAAGCTGTGTTGTTTATGTTAAGTTGCTCACCTACTTCAAAAATAAGCATCGCAGAAGAGTCTAAGAAAGTAATTGAGGCAAATAAGAAATGGTTTGTCTCTTTGGAAAACCAGTCTATGTTTGTGTCCTTTAAAAAATTAAAGGAAAAAACCCACAGTGTAATCACTTTTTTATTATGGCAGTGGAACTGATGTGTCCCTTGCTTAATGCATCATTGCATGTATGCAAGTAACATCTGAGACATGTAAATTATCTCAAAAGGACAAATGTAGGAAGCCAGAGTCGTCTTCAGAGCTTTGAAAGATGTCTTCAACTGCTTCCAGATTGACCAATCCAAGTAGGCCTAAAATCTTTTCCACATATTTAAACAAATTTGTTAAGCCTTTACAGAGTTGGGACTTGAGCTGGTTTTAAAAAGAATGCAACTGTCTCCTGTATTCAAAACTTTGATAGATACAAGTGAATGGCACATAACTGAAACATAATCTTTTCCTTGTGTTGTAAAACTGCCTGCACCCTGAAACCCAATTTGTGTTTCAGGTGAAAGAGGGATTCCTTATCCCACTCCATGGTTTTTCCCCTTTCTCAAACAATTCCCTACCAAATGTACAGACCTGTGAATAAGAAGATTGCTTCACTGTGTTTATAAATATTTGAATTAAGCTGTTTGTGTGGTTAAAAAAAAAAAAAAAAACAAAAACCAAAAAACCACAACCCAAAACAATTAAAAACCCCAAAACAAGCCACTTGGAGCTGCGTTACATTTTCATCTGGCAATACACAAAAACTGGTAAACAGTGAGGAACCACAATAAAAATAATACTAACAAGAGCATGTTTTTAAGTTTGCTGCCTGCAGAATGAAGGGAAATGTCCAAATCAAAACATACCTACATAATATTGACAAGCAGATATGTTAAAAAATAAACTTCCAACTTTTAAATCAGTATGTTGGAAAATCAAGAGTACCTGTCCCTGAGCCTGTGAGCTTCACTGGGAGGTGAAGATGCTTCTGTAATTGAGAGGGAAACCTTTTTAAGCATCTGCCTTCCCTCTTGCTATCACAAACAGCCAGCACAGTTTGCCAGCTTTGAGAGTCTGGCATCATTTTGGGGAAAATGTAACGTGTGTGTGTTATGACTTTGTATGCGTGTTTTTACAAATCTGATACATATTTTTAATTGCCTGGGAATTTCTGCAAACTGAGGTGGAAGTTGTAAATTTGAAAGACTTGTCAATATAAGCAGCCAGATTCTGTTTAGGAAGCTGATGCCAAGGGGCACAGAGGGGATGTAGCGAGAAAGGGAAAGCTGTCACCATGAAAAAAAAACAAACTCAAAGCATTGAATGCTGTAGATGGTAAAACTCCCACAGACACTGACATTTTTCAGGTTGCATGTGGCTTTAGCAGCTGCTGGCAACTATCTGCACTGTTACTTAGGCTGTACAAAAGTGAAGGTTATTTTAGAGCATGTAGACCTCGGAGGAAGGCAGCTTTCCATGAGGATGATGCTTTTTCTTGTTAGTTCCAGTTGACTTAATTGTCATGCCACTGGTTGGTTTTGGATGGAAAAGTTATGCTGGTGTTTGTTTCTTATTTTGATAAATGTAGTACAAGAGAATGGGTGACAGAGAAGCTATGACAGAAATTAGTCTGAGCCAAAGCGCAGCAGAAGAAAGCTCAGTGGTCAAGCACTCTTTAGAAAGAAACTTAAGAAGTATGAAAAAAAAGAAAAAAAAAAAAAAACTGTTTTCCACTCTGGGAGTTTTGCAATATTCCTAAGACTGATTTTGTGATTTGGAGCTGCTGGTTTTGATGTTTAACCTTTTTTGATGTTGTAAAAGCAGATAGCTTGTAGAGTTGCACCACCACCCGTGTTTTCACAGGAGTGTCATGTATTCTGTTAGGCAGTGAAAAAAACAACCACCAACACAGAGAAGAAAAAAAAAAAACTTAGAGACAGACCAAACACCTTTTTCTTGGTCACTGTAACACAGCTCGTTTCTGATGGCTGAGATTTTAAAAGGAAGCAGCGCTCCACAGATGCTCAGTTTCTTTGTACATTGGCAGCAGCCCAGGGAGTTCCTAGGAAATTGCCTGCTGGCTGGGTGTTTGTGCGCAGCTCAGGTGTATTGGAGGGCTGCATGCTTCAGGATGCTGTCCTGGTTTTAAAGGATTTTCATCTGAGTGTCATGGAAAGCTGAATGTAGATTTCAGAAAATCTCAAAAAATATTTCAGCTTTTTTGAGCCTGAGTGAACTGTCTTTTCATTTGCAATAATGCCAATTATTTTCTTTGTTGACAAATCTAACTTAAGGAATGCCGATGTCCTTCCTATCAGGTAATACACTCTTAGAAGTAGGGATCAATTCCACAATATACAGAGAAAACTTTGCTTTAAAAGTTAATGTAAATGGAGATAACTTGAGCTGATAATATCTTCATTGTTTATAGGTAAGGTTATTTCACAGTCTGCTCCAGGAACACCACCAAAGACAATAACGATCTCTGAGAGCGGAGTCATTGGATCATCTTTGAGTACAACAACACAACAGACACCAAATAAAATAGCTATTTCACCACTCAAATCCCCTAATAAGGTAAGGACCTGATTCTGGCTTCAGCCTTCTATCCCTCGTGCATAGTGGTCTGAATGGAGCTCTCTGTCTTTGCTACAAGCTGTTTATGATCCGGCCGCTGCAGAGTCTCCGTTGCGTGTCACGATGCTCTGCAGTAATGGCCTAAGCTAGATTTTTTGTAATTGGCTCCCTTACTGTGGTTTTAATTAAATATGCATTATTGCATTAGTTTCCTATTCCTGCCATTTCTTGCCATTCCCTAAGCATCCATTCCAAGAGAAGCTGTTCTCTCTTAGCCAAGTGCTCAAACAGTATTTTTTTTTAATGCCTTCATAAAACATCAACAGGCTGTTTAAGAGGAGACCTCAATGATGTTAATAAGTCATCATTTATTAACCATTGCCTGCTACTGCATAGATAATTTAGTCTTCCCTAATCACATCTGAAGTAAATGAGATTTGCAGTGGTCCTTGACAAATACAGAGCTGGAGATGTCACAGGTGGGCAATAGATGGAAAAGGTAACTCATCCATCATAAGCTGCATTACAGATGAGCGTCATGGTGACACTTGTATTCTAGACTTGATAAAATTGTCTTGAGAAGAGGAATATTGCTGGAGAAGGCAAGAGTCGGGGGAGTGGGACAAGATGCATAGTGCATGCAAACTAAATATCATGTATAAAAACTAGCATAAGAGTAAAGAATTCTCTCGGTTCACCT
This sequence comes from Nyctibius grandis, assembly GCF_013368605.1. Taxonomy (NCBI): domain Eukaryota; kingdom Metazoa; phylum Chordata; class Aves; order Nyctibiiformes; family Nyctibiidae; genus Nyctibius; species Nyctibius grandis. The sequence goes on along the minus strand of NC_090663.1, from coordinate 67,684,324 downwards.
GTGCTTTAGCTGTGTAATGTTATACGAATAGAGTGAAGGACTTGTGGTTGAGAATTACTAGTGCGTGAAGCAATATGAAAAAGAAGTAAAAAATACCTAGAATCAAAATTAACAATGAGTGGGGGTGAAAAGACTCCTTAGGGTTACATCTTGAGTTTACTGTATCTTAGGGTTACATCTTGAGTTTACTGTATATAAGTAATTCTAAGTATCTTTTACAAACAAATGGTTTCAAAAATTGGGAGTTTTCTTAAAACATAAAGAAGGAAGTTTAGAACAAAAAGTGGAAAACCAGCCCTGGAAGAGGTGTGGCTATATAGAACAGAGTATTCAAACACTGCACTCTGCAGAAATGCGGTCAGAAGACTGGATCTCTACGGGAATCTGGAAAGTAGATTTGAAAACACTGATGTTCTTACACTTTGGCTGAATAAGTAGTGTTAGGTGAGATTTTTTTTCCCACAGCTCTCCTTTAAAATTTCCATTTATGATGAAATAGTCATAAAGCTGTTACTCAGAAAATCCATCCTGACAATACTCAGGCTTCAGTGGGGTAGTTTCCTAAAAAAAACCAACCAAACAAACAAAACCAAACCAAGAAACAGCAGCAGTGCTAGCTTTCTGAAGGGACCTTTTGGTGCTGGAAAGCAGCAATGCCTTGAAGTTTACAATGTGTCTATGTACCTTTGTTGAACAGTGGGACCCATGTGAGTTGCGATTAAATACAGCACCCTTGTTCACAGAAAGAACTCTTTGTACTGGTGGAGAACTGTACTTTCATGAAGAGGGACATGTATATGTACAGGGTCTTGTATCCTGTGCAGAGATTTAAACTGCTTCTTTGTTTTGCTAAGCAGCTAACAGTGGTGTCAGTGGCCTCCCAGCCTTCCAACTCCCCCCAGAAGACGGTGGGCGTCCCACTGAATGTAGCGTTAGGACAGCAGATCCTCACAGTGCAGCAGTCAGGGCCCTCCTCCCCTGGGAAGGCAATAGTCAACCACACAACCGCCCAGGTACAGACTGACTTTCCTTTGTCTTCTAGCGTGCCTCTGTCTCATCGCTTGCAGGAAACTGGAGTGTTGAACTGCAGATTGGCAGTGGTCAGTCCCAAGGTGTTCTTGTAATGTGTTTGCTTAAGAATTGGCAAAAGCATTGCCTTGAGGAGCACGCACTTCTCCAGTTGAGAGGTGCAAACCATTGCAAGCCTGTACAAGGGCATGCTGTTACAAAGAGGCTTTCCAACCTGCAAAGTCCCACTTAGTGTAAGCTCTTGTCTCTGTATACTGAATCTCCTAAGTCATCTGAAAGGCTCCCTATGACACAAGAAAGAGTTCTTTGGGTGATTCTGTCTCTTCTAGCAGTGTTTCTGTGCCACTGACTAGTGCTGCTTTCCAGGTGTTTCTGAGGTCTGCAATAATGGAGTTCATATTCTTGTGGTAGAGATCTGCATAAGCAAGACACCATGGTTTGAGACCTACAGAATTAGGAATTACTAATTTCCTGTGTCTCATTTCTAGAAAAATGCCAGGGTTTTTCTATCTTAATGTCTGTATTCCTGTACTGGTAAATATGAAGGGCTGTGTATGAGTGTAAATAACCAGAGTGGATACAGCAGGGAGTGGACACAGTTATATGTACAGCATGAGACCAGAGACTTGGACAGATTTTGCCAGTATCGTCTTACCAATACAGGTGATAACTGGAATGCTGATATGGGGACATGGACACCAGCATGGCTTTAATTTTTTTTTTCCCCAGAGTAAAACTGGCAAAATTGTCTTTCTGAAACAGTTGTTAAAAGGTTAAGTCACTCTAATGTAAGCACCCTAAATGGCAAAACAAGGATGGCTGTGTGGTATACTTACTGAGTTCTGATCTAAAGCTATCTGACACAACACAAGGATTTCACCGATCTTCACTGGGCTCAGGAACATGCCCTTAGAAGAACTGTCTCTTGAATTCTACAATTTTCCTAGTTGTCCTTGGATGGCAGCCACTAACTTTTGTGCCAGAGGGAACTTTGCACATGCTGGTCTCCCTGCGATAACACTTAGGCTGTGACTGTGGTTGCAGATAGTGCTTACTTTGAATTGCTCTGGGTTGTTGAGGTTTCAGTATATCAAAAAAAAAATCCTGACAAAACACCTTCTTTTAAAAGACTGGGCTTGTGTTTCCATTGAAATATGTGCAAGTTGAGATTTCATTCATGTAGTTGCTGGGGAGCTGGGAAAATACTGTCAACTAAACTTAATACTAAAACTTAATGCAAAGGACAATGATACATTTAATATTGATACTAAAAGATACTGAGAATAAAAAGCTGAGCTCCAAAAGAAGTTAGATGGAAGGAGAAAAAGGAAGAATAAACCAAGGTTTGAGGTTGTCAGCAAGACTGGAAAAAGAAGCCGTTATCAAACCAAGTACTTATGAATGTATATAAATAAAATAAACGCTTGTTATCAGTTTGTAGTTTGAGAGAAATTGGAAAGATGAAGTCTTGCAAATTCCAGATGTACTGTTATTCCAGCTGTGAGGTAGCACAGGTCTGCCAAACTCCCTTTCTTTCCCCTTTTTGCTTTTTTTCTTAATAAATTTGTTTTCCTACTCTTCATTGGCCAGTGCTGTTCAATATCTTTATAGATGATCTAGACGTAGGGATTGAGTGCACCCTCAGTAAATTTGCAGATGACACCAAGCTGGGTGGGAGTGTCGATCTGCTGGAGGGTAGGAAGGCCCTACAGAGGCATCTGGACAGGTTAGATAGATGGGCCAAGACCAACGGCATGAGGTTCAACAAGAACAAGTGCCGGGTCTTACACTTCGGCCACAACAACCCCATGCAGCTCTACAGGCTGGGGGAAGAGTGGTTAGAAAGCGGCCCAGCAGAAAGAGACCTGGGTGTGCTGATCGACAGCCGGCTAAACATGAGCCAGCAGTGTGCCCAGGTGGCCAAGAAAGCCAATGGCATCCTGGCCTCTGTTAGGAATAGTGTAGTCAGCTGGTCTAGGGAAGTGATCGTCCCTCTGTACTCGGCACTGGTGAGGCCGCACCTTGAATACTGTGTCCAGTTCTGGGCCCCGCACTTCAAGAAAGATGTTGAGGTGTTGAGCGAGTCCAGAGGAGGGCGACCAAGCTGGTGAAGGGTCTGGAGGGTCTGACCTATGAGGAACGGCTGAGGGAGCTGGAGTTGTTCAGCCTGGAGGAGAGGAGGCTCAGAGGTGACCTTATTGCAGTCTACAACTACCTGAAGGGAGGTTGTAGTGGAGTGGGAGTTGGCCTCTTCTCCCAGGCAACTAGCAATAGGACAAGAGGACACAGCCTCAAGCTTCGCCAGGGGAGGTTCAGGTTGGACATTAGGAAGAATTTCTTTTCAGAAAGGGTTATTAGACATTGGAACGGGCTGCCCAGGGAGGTGGTGGAGTCACCATCTCTGGATGTGTTTAAGAAAAGACTGGACATGGCACTTAGTGCCATGGTCTAGTTGACATGGTGGTGTCAGGGCAATGGTTGGACTTGATGATCGCAGAGGTCTCTTCCAACCTGGTTGATTCTGTGATTCTGTGATTGTTCTTTCTTCTTTCATTTCTCAGCTTGTGCCCTCTTTCTCATAGAATCATAGAATGGTTTGGGTTGGAAGGGACCTTAAAGATCATCTAGTTCCAACCCCCCTGCCACGGGGGACACCTTCCACTAGACCAGGTTGCTCAAAGCCCCATCCAACCTGGCCTTGAACACTGCCAGGGATGGGGTATCCACAGCTTCTCTGGGCCATCTGTTCCAGTGTCTCACCACCCTCTCAGGAAAGAATTTCTTCCTAAGATCTAATCTAAACAATGTCTTCAGCTGTCAGTTTGTGGACTCTATTCCATTTCCTTCTCAAGGGCTGCACAGTGATTTCTGTGTATTCATTGCAGACTGTCTTAATAGGATGTATCTGTACACACAGGTAAATCATGCTGCAGTCCAGCACAAACAGTTCTGCAAGTTCTTACCATGTGTTTTTATTAGTAGGAATATTTCTACGTTTGTTCATTGCTTGATTTTGAATACAAACTGAGAAATGTTCTCTGTGGCCACCTGAAGTGTTCTTGGCAGACATGGTATCTGGGGAAGTGGACTGAGTCACCCTAATCAAGTAAATATTGGTAAACCTGGTGTTTGGTGTAGAGCATTAAAAATGGAACTGAGTTTGCTCTGAGCTGTTGAGAGGCATTTAATCTCTTTGCATCTGTTTTACTTTTGAAAGCGAAAATGGGGATAACTGACTTGCTTCTCAAGGATATGAATGGATTAAAGAGTTGCTTACTAACGAATTGAGGAATAAACATGCTGATGTTCTTTCTGCCTTTGTACAAGTAACTTTGTGCTGTCTGTGTTGGCTTAACAGGCTGTGAAATCAGCAGTGCAGACCATTACTGTAGGAGGAGTGGGTACATCTCAATTTAAGACAATTATTCCCTTGGCAACTGCACCCAATGTTCAGCAGATTCAGGTACCTGGAAGCAAGTTCCATTATGTCAGACTGGTTACTGCCACAACAGCCAATAGTTCAACCCAATCGGCCAGTCAAAATCCCAGTACGAATACACAGCCTCTTCAACAGGGTAAGTGCTGGTGCTAACGTATTGTGTGAAGTAAGTTTTTTGGGGTTTTTTTTCTTGTTTGTTTTGTAATGATTAAAATGAGTACATAATAGAGATCTATCAAGACTGCTGGATGCACCTGATTTTGTGGTAGACTCCTCTAAATTTCATATTCTGCTGTTACCTCTGGTTTGTATGTGGAAATGTTCCTCCGTTTCAAATTGCTCTGTAATTGGGCCTGAATCCTTGGAGCATTTTAGATTGCTTTGCCCTAGTTTACCAGCTTTGTGGGTGACTCATGGCAAGTCCCAGATCCTCTGTATGAAAGGTGTGAAGCCAAGACAGACCACAAACACATTGCCAAAACTCCTGCAATGTGAAGATCCTTCCATGTAAAGTGCTTTAGAAGTGCCAGATGTTTCTGCTGGTTTTTGTCCATGCTTTCTGGAGCTGTGATGGAATAAAAGACTTCAAACCAAGCTGTGGTTTTTGTATTCTCCTCTTGCCAAAGAAAATCCAGCATTCAGAGGAGCTCTGAACCCAAGCTGGTTTTTAAGCCATAGCTGTGAAACGTGTGCACGCACTCTTGTGCCAAATACCTGTTTACAAAGGTGGTGTTTAGATATAAGTGTTATGTGCCATGAGTTTGGTCAACTAATCTCAGTGCATAGTTACAGCATTCAGTACCTTTGTTTTACGCGCATGTGAAAGTCTGGAGGACTGAGCTGTGGACTTTTGAGTGACTAGTGTGTGTTAATGTGATGTTGTTTCTTGATACTAGCGAAGCCAGTGGTGGTGAACGCGACCCCGGTGCGGATGTCTGTTCCCATAGTGCCAGCACAGACTGTGAAACAGGTGAGCTAAATGTAAAAGGCATATTCCTGACTTATTTTGGCTGGACAGAAAAAAAAAGTCTGGTTTCAGCACTGTAATTAAAAGTTCTATTATTAAAAGTGCATTCTCAATCAACAAAACAATGATTTCATAAAGACCTCTTTTCTCCCCAGGTAGTGCCCAAACCGATCAACCCAACTTCCCAGATAGTTACTACTAGTCAGCCCCAACAAAGACTTATTATGCCAGCCACTCCACTGCCACAGATACAGCCCAACCTCACCAACCTCCCACCGGGCACTGTACTGGCACCGGCACCTGGCACAGGAAACGTCGGGTATGCGGTCCTTCCAGCTCAGTATGTCACACAGGTATGGTGTTAAACCAGAGATAAATAAGGGAATAGTGCTGTTGTGGAACGTACTGCCTTCCTCTTAAAGGTTCTTGCTCCCCAACTGTCACCTGACACTAACGGGACAGACAGTTTCTTTTAGGGATCCTTGGCAGAATGATGACAGCACTAAATTTTAGTTACAATTAAAGCTTTATTTTCTTAACAGGATTTTTTGATTAGCATAGAATTTATAATTAGCATAGCACAGGATTTCTACAAGCAGATTCAGTATAGTGCAATTTTGTAAGTAGCTTAGTACAGAATTTATAATAGAAGTTAGTTTATGATTTCTAATCACCTAGACCCTCTGCAGATCAGGTCAGATCTTAATACATGGTTTGCTTTATCAATATAACAATCATAATCTAGAGTTGAAAAATCATATAAAAGAATATGAGTCACTCAGTACTTGGAGGAAGCAGATGCCTGTGGAGGTGTCCCTGGCCACCAGGGGGTCACGGGTCTCACTGTTCAGCAGCAATTCTGGTCCAAGTTCCTCACTTAGGACTTGTAACTGCTTGATTTTACAGACAGTGCTCTGTGTGCTGTTATGCTTCCCTGTTCTGTGACAGGGTCATCACCACTGCCTGGTTGTCCAGCTTCCTGAGACCTTCATGGCCAGCAGGGAAGGGAGTAATCAGCCTAGTGCCCAGGAATCTTGAGGCCAGTAGTGAGGGGAAGAAGGAACCTGTTTGGTTTGTCTGCTTGGTTCACAGGACCTTCAGGGCCTGATAATGAGGGGAAAGGGAACGAATATGTGACCCGCTCGGTCACAGAGAATGTCTGCTTGCATTATAAAATGGTGTTAGTTATGCTAACCACATTACTAGGGATCAGGAGCAGGGGGTACTAGTCACATCAGCCCAGGTCTAGGGATTAGTTTTTTTGCTCTTTGCCAAGATCTGACCAACATTCAGAATGAAAAGGAGAATAAATGAAACCTTCTGCTGAAGGCTGACCAGCCAGTCTGTACAAACAAGGACTCTGTCAGCTCATGGCATTACTGGTACCAGCCTCATTTCTGGTTCACTTCTGGTTTTGTCACAGCTGCAGTTTGACTCTGAAGACTCTTACTGTGTCCTTCCAGTCCACTTCCACAAATCTTACCTTAAACTAAATAATAGCATTTCTTGGACCTCTTCTCGGAGGTTTTGTGTTCTGGACACAATCTGCCCCCTTTGGCCTGACCCCAGTAGGTCTGTATCTTGTTAAGTGCCAATCTGTCTTCAGAACCTGTCCCAGCAGGAGAAAATTGCTGCGCATAGGTAATACAAAAGAAGGTAGCCCAAACCAGTGTCGTTTAGCAGGTTCTTATGAGGTTTTGTTTTTTTAATGCAAAAAACAAACTGTGGGTCCAGGTATGCAGAGAAGTTGGAATGTAAATCATTTTACTTGCTTTTATTTAATTCTGTAATAAGTGGCTTGTATATTAAGAAAGCTAGTAAAGTAATTTGTGCAGGAAGCGATCCTGCTCTATTAGGGACAGGGTTGCTTAGGAAAAGAAGGGGGAAAAATGAGCGTGTTTTTAGGAGCTGGAACTGCTTGTGGTCTGAACATTTCTGTGTGTAGACTCTGTGTTATCTGTATGGCTGTAGACACTGTAATAGAGAACAAAAATATACTCTAAAATGTTTTTATGCTAAGTATGGAGGCAGGAGGTTGCTGGCTGGTCCAAGTTCTACAAAGTCTAAAACTGTGCTTACAAGCATATTATTTTTATAACAATATCTGGAAAGCTAATTAAAAGACTAGCTACACATTCTCTTGTGTATACTTTAATTTCTTTTATGTTACACATTAACCTTTTTGTTTTGTTAGCTACAACAATCATCGTATGTATCTATAGCAAGCAACACTGGCTTTACAGGGACATCCAGTATCCAGTCCCAAGCACGGCTACCATTCAACGGGTGAGTGTTTTGCAAAAAAAAAAAAAAAAAAAAACAAAAACCACAAACCTGCAGTATATGCTGCTAAATGAGCATCTTCTTTCAGTCCCATTATAAGGAAGGGTGGGAGCTGAGGGTTGAGGTGTTAAAGTTTGGTTTGGGGGATTTTCCAAGAAAATCAAGTATGCTGTGGTGTGGTTATTACCTCTCACTAAAAGACATGGATCTGTCTGACAATTGAGCCAGTCACGTGATCAAAGCTGTATTTTCCTTTCTGTTTTTTTTAACTCGTGTGTTAAACGAGGAAGTTGACCTGAAAGCTCCTTGTTCCTCATTCTTCATTTTGCATCAGCACCTGGGAGCTACCGGCCTCAACTATTTCTTGACATTGCTAGAAAGAGGTGCTGGATGATATAAGAGCTAGATGCTTAGCACATGCAGAAATACAGCCAAACAGCAAAATGGAACTAAAACCCAAAATGGATCCTGATAGGAGGCTTTGTATTTTTTCAGTCTTGTATTTTTCCTTTAAGGATGAAAATAACAGCTAACGTATTATTTTCCCTTTGCCAATCCAGCAGGCTTAGCTGTTCTGTACAGTCTTTTTGTGCTATTGTTTGCTGGAAATGGTAAATGCCAAGGTCCTTTTTGTTGCTGCAGTGTCAACTGATGCAAACTAATCCGAAATCCAGATGCAGCTATTCAAACGACTGGGTTTGATTTAATCTTCCTGGTATTACGTGCAGAAATTGCTGGATAGGGATGGAACGAATCTCATCAAAAGCGATTAGTGACACAAAATCCGAGTTGTAAGAGCAGTTAAAGACTCTGTCTGATATAAAATTTAGCTATAAAGTGAATACAGTGTTTTGGCTTGCTTTCCCATTATTCTGGACCTTTTTTTTAAATCCAACTAGAACAAAAGGAAAGGCACAATCATGTTGTGCGAACCTTGGTTGGATCTAGTCCCCTTGCATGTAGAGGGGTTCTGGGAAAGTTTTCCCTGACTCCAGTTTTCAGTTATGATGCTTCCTCTAGCTCTAAGCCTCGTTTCTACTTTAGGCATGCAGCCAGATTTGCAGCAAATAACCTAGCTCTTTCTGGGTTGGAAAGGCACTTTATAAAGGCACTATATATAATAGTTACTTAAACGCAGCCAGCCAAAAACCTAATGCAAGGGGAATATAAAGATTTTTTTGAAGTTTTTATTATGAGCTATTTAATTGAATTTAAAATAGGAAGAAACTGATAAAACAGTGTGCATTTATATAAATGCGTTCTTTTCCCCCTACAGAATAATTCCTTCTGAATCTGCAAACCGCCCTAGGAAGCCTTGCAATTGTACTAAGTCTCTATGTCTGAAATTGTAAGTACAGCTTGGTTCTGGGGGTTTTTTTTAAGCCTTATTTTTGACACCACAAATTTATGCCAAGTATCAGAATATAATGTTTTTAAGTATGCCAGAAATGTTACATCTAAATGCTAATTTAAGGTTGCTGTTGATATTGGTGGAGATGTTGCAGTGCCTGTATAATTTTGCAACTCCTGTGAGCTATACGCACCCTAACGCTTTATAAATTTCTAACTTTGCGGACTTGTTGCGTGGTGGAGCCAACTCCACTCAGCAGCTGTAGTTGCACTGTTGTTGCTATGAGTGAAATGACATCCAGTGGTATCATCAGTGGGCATCTACTCTATACCTTGGTGAAGCGCATCAGTAATACCATTCTGTATCAAGTACTTCAGAAAAATAGGGCTGTGTATCTTTTCTTCAATGACTGAATAGTCAAGTGATTCTTCATTGACAGGTCTGAGTCTTGCTCATCCTCATCAGATATTATGGTATTCCATTCAGTGTCTTTGTAAGAATTTGACGTAAAAGCATTTTAACTGAGGAGATGCTATGTTTCTTTAACTTAAGGCAAAGTCAGTTTACTGATTTTGGGACAATAACAGGAGGAGATACTGAAATTAATCTGTGGTTCCCTGAATCCTAGACAATGAAGAGGAAATCGGTGGTGTGCTACTCAAGGGGAAAGTGATGCAACAGGATTTGAACCCAAGTTAAGAAGTGTGTTTAAACTTTTCGGCTTAAGTTTCTTTTCGTGTAATGCACCCCACCTCTATGTGGGGAGGTGTGCCCTGTGCTTCTTCCTAGCCTCAAAATTCTGTTGCACAGAAGACATGGTAAATAGGAAGATGTGTAGCTGTTTTTTCAGATGTTTTACAACATACATGACTGACTTCATAGTGCCAAATGTATGTTAGATGCTTAGGGTTTTCCACTTATTTTAGTCTTTGGTGCTTGAATGCTCTAGAAATTCTGGAAGAATAATGGCATTGCTGGTGGTGCTCTGCACCTTCAGAATGCTGTTTGGAAACAAACTTTTATTGTAAATCACTGTAATTATATCTTTAAGTGTCTAGGCATTGGTGCAGAGCAAATGGCTAATTCACTCTAGCAAAGGTGCTTTCTCACTAGTAAAGCTTCCCGTCTGGAAGGGGAGTTGCTTTTTCTCAAATGAATGTTGAAGGTAGGCACATAGCCTATTCTACAAAGAAGAGAACTCGGAGAAGTTATTAGCTCACTGATGCTCTGGGTTGATGCTGGTGCTGTTTGTTTTGGAAACCAGGACCACTCCACTACTGAATTTTAAACAAGACAGAAAGGAGAACTATTACAGGTTTTTAAAGCTTTTGATGTAGTTTGTCCCTGGGACCATTCAGGATGCTAAAAATCCCCAAAATGCAATTAAACCAGATGAAAGGTTGTAGTGGATTCCAGGGCAACCCTAATCTAGTTCTTGTAGTGTTACCCTGGGCAAGCAACAGGAAGCCAGTTTTGCAAGGGGTTTAGGCTCCTAAAAATGAACGTACGCTCCCAGCAGGATTTGAAAAGCAACTGAAGAGGATCAGCAGTTTCCATCAGCTATAGCTGGAGGTGATACTGGAAGCACTGAAACGTGCCAGAGTTTGTCATGGCCCAAAGCTGTGTTTGAGCTGGGGATGAATGTGGTGCTTCCACGTATCAGATCTGTGGGATGGTGAGATCTTGTTTTTAGTGAGAGGTAGCAGAGGTACATAAGAAGCATGGCAATGTGATTGGCTTTTCCTGTCAATGTTTTGCTGCATTTTATTCACATACTTGTCCCTTTAAAAAGTCACTGATAACTACATCTTTATCCTCATTCAGATCCTTTCCCTAGTTACCTGTGCTTCAAAGCCTATGAGGTGTACCACTTGGTATTCCTTTTCTATTCTTCCACCCCCGCTTTGGCAAACTCTGCTTTGGTTCACAGCTGCAAACACCTTACGGGCAAAACTAACAAAAAAAGGCTCGTTGCTGTGTTAGTCAGTTTGACCGTTGATTGGCACTTCAGTCACTTGCCTTTTGTTTTGGTTGTATGAGAGGTTCTGAAGCCTGACTTGGGTCAGGAACTGGCTATGAAGTGGCTGTGGCAGGATGGCCCTCAATATATGGGTCAGCCACCCAGGAGTCGCCCTAGAAAAAAAATCTCATTAGCTTCTCTTGCTGCGATGGGGACCTGTGCTATGTGACCATCAGCTCAGACGGACACCCTTGAGCTATACCTGTGTCTTTAGATAGTAACTAGACCTGCACTAGAGGATTTAAGCCTTGCAATGAGGCTGATACCACCTGTACATGTGGAGTTGAGCATAGGGTGACCCTTACCCTTATTGGTGCGTGTGCATATCTCCAGACTAGGACCTTCTGTAATTGCCATCAGTACTAACGCCGATGTAATGTTCATGTTTACAAATGCCTTCTGCATCTTCTGTTTCAGGTATTGTGATTGTTTTGCAAATGGTGAATTCTGCAATAACTGCAACTGTACAAATTGTTATAACAACCTGGACCATGAAAATGATAGACAAAAAGCAATAAAGGTGAGGGGCCTCTTCCCCTGCCCCCGGGATGGAAGCCATCTAGCTTGTGTCTTCTGAAGCTATGGCACAGGGCAGAGTGCGTGTATAATGCCCTGATTTCCTCCCACATGTGTGAGGCTTAAGTTCTATTATTGCACCTCTAAATTCTGCTCCCCACATGCAGTGACTGACCCTTTGGGTCTGCATTGACAGGCCTGCCTTGACAGAAACCCTGAAGCCTTCAAGCCCAAAATAGGGAAAGGAAAGGAAGGAGAATCGGATCGGAGACACAGCAAAGGGTGTAACTGTAAACGCTCGGGATGTCTCAAAAACTACTGCGAATGTTATGAGGTACAAAGCATTATCTTATCTTAAAGATACTGGATTTTTCCCTTTAGTGCTGCGACTTCTCTGATTTGCTTTGTCTCTTCTTGGTATTGCTATAGAGTTTTCTCTTCTATGTTTTCTATTGCTATAATGTTATCTCTTCTAGCAGTTTGCAGGTAGAAAGCCATGTATATGGCAAAATTGATCACTTCTGTTGTATAAGCTTAATTTTAAACTATGTAGCAACTTTGAACTCAGGCTTGGATTTGTCCTTTACTGAAGAGCAGTATTTCCTAAAGAAACCTACTGCACCAAGTCCCTAGGAGGAGTTGAAGCAGCATCCCACAGATGCTCTGGGATAGAACATGTCTGTGGAAGACAAAAGCGAAAGTTGTTGTTGCATCAGCTAACTGATCAGACTGTGACTGTAGAGACAGTGGCAGACAGACCTCTCTCATAACTCAACCACCTAAATTCCACTGGAAACAGGTTGATGAAGAAAGGGATGAGTGGGAAACCATTGATTTGCATTTGATTCAAGTATACATTCTGGGAAGGCATCTCAGTTTGAGGTGAGAATTTGGACAGAAAACTACTACTTGGGGGTTTCTTCTAGTGGCTAATTGATAAGAGATTAAAACAAGATCTCCTTTTTGTTGTGGCTTGTCATAAAGGGAGTCAAGGTTGCAACAGGTTTCTCATGTTTTGTTTGTTTCTTTCAGGCAAAAATCATGTGTTCTTCCATATGCAAATGCATTGGCTGTAAAAATTTTGAAGAAAGCCCAGAGCGAAAGACATTGATGCATTTAGCAGATGCTGCAGAAGTTAGGGTCCAGCAGCAGACCGCTGCGAAGACCAAGTTATCTTCCCAGATCTCAGATCTGCTGACAAGGCCAACACCAGCACTCAGCAGTGGTGGTGGGAAGTAAGTTAATGCAGCACCCTGTCTCAGTTGCTTCTAATGTGTTTTTTTTTCTGATGTATATGACAGGTATGTCCCTGTCATCTTTGAATGTTATCTGTGTAAGCAGTAGAAGCAGGAGCACTCAGGTGAATGGAGCTTTTTTGATCACACAACTGTGCTTTCTGTGGAACCTAGGGTATGCCAAGCTTAGCTGTGTTCAGTTGTGTAACTAAACATTGTCTTCTTGTGGTTGCCCATGTGCTCACAGAAAGCATGAAGTACAAGTGTCCCATTTACTTGAGAGGATGTAATCCTTGAGCTGCCATTATAGTAAAAGCTGGAGAATTGTTCTATGTACCTGGGCATTTCAGTCTGTTTCAAAACATACATCATTGGAGGCAGGCACCAAAGCACAATGAATGGTCCACTAGTTCATTTGACTGTAACTGTGGCTCCCTGTTGGTTGTCTAAAGACTCTTGGAAGCAATAGGACAAATGAAATCTCATCAGTCCTTGTGCTAAAAAGTTGCCCAGCCCTGGAGTTAGGTGCATTGTGTGTTTTTGCTGAGTGACTGATCTTTCTTTGTTTCAGGTTGCCCTTTACGTTCGTAACCAAGGAAGTAGCCGATGCAACCTGCGAATGCCTTCTCGCACAGGCAGAGCAAGCAGAAAAGATGGGCAAGTCAAAAGCTGCAGCAGAGCGCATGATCCTGGAGGAGTTTGGACGCTGTTTGATGAGAGTCATTAACTCTGCAGGGAAGTCCAAAAGTGACCCTTGTGCCATGAACTGCTGACTCGTGCACATGAGCCACAACGAAGCGGACTGAACAGAACACTTAAGGCACAGGGACACTTTGTTTGGCATAGAGGATTTAATAATATTAATTTGGTGCTTGCTGTAAATTGACCTGCGTAAGATTGAAACACGAAAATCTTTTATAACAAGATGTAGAGCCTTTTAAATCTTAGCTAAATCCTCTTCTACTTAAGACAATGTCTAAAGGTCAATTCTTCTTCCTGATGTACAGCTTTTACCTTGGGTTTCTTAAAAATTAGATGTGTTCTTCCCTTTCCCCCAGAATAATTGCCTGAAGGGCATATATAAATTATTATAATTTATATTATTTACAGTGTGTGGAGTTGCGTACCTTTGTGCATACAGCAAAACACAGGTGATGTCAACAGCCAGCTGACGCTTTTGGTGACAGGCCCATAATAAGGAGGTATCAGTGTATCCAAGATAGTTCTGAAAGTAAGTGTGTAAAAATAAGCATCTAAATGGAAGGTAGCACTTGTATTTAGGACCTGGCACAGCATGTCCCTTTAGTGCACAGAGCACTGTGAAATACACAGGCAGTAATACAGAGGGGTTGCTTGCAGATTTAGCGTTGGGCAAGTGGTGGAGAATCTTGCTGGAGCAGGGCCCCAGAAGTTTCGAGGTGAATGGAATTAATGGCAATTTTTTCTTAGGAATGTGGCTGAGAGCTCAGATGTTTCTTAAGCTGAAACCTGAAGGCTAAGACAGTGGCCTGTTCTTAGAAGTGAGGAAAAGCAGCCATGCCACGATGCCAGACTGTCTGCCCAGTGTACAGTGTTACCAAAGCGTGCATTAGATCGATGCTGTTGCTTAGGTGAAGCTTGGTTTTTCAGGGGTCTGCAGCAGCCTAATACCTTGCTGGAGGCAGAGCTGTGCAATCTGTTGTGTTTTCTAGGATCAAGCTGTAACCCTGGAAAAGTGTTTAAGTCTGAGACGCTGAGGTCACGGGAGACGGTGGAACCATAGTTGTCTTAACAAGGACTCGAGACAATCTGCATCCAAATTGACTTGCAAACACAGGTAGAGATCATGTTCAGCCTGGTTGTGGTTCTTCGGGATGCTGCTTCTCTGTATGTTGGCAATTTACTTGGCGTGAGGTTTTATTTAGTGTTGTTTAGAATGACTGAGAGCATCATCATCAGAGAGGATGCTAGCACAGAATCAGAATTGCTACCAAAACAGACACACAGATCCTTTTACACAAAGCAGGGGGGCAGGGGGAATCAACTATAGCTGTGTACAGAGTAGGATTTTTTCAGTATTTGTTACAGGCAATCTCAGATCACATTTTTGATAGTGGAACACATTTGCAAAATTAACCTGGTAGGTTACTTACCTACCATAAACGTCAATAACCATGTTTAATCACAGGCATTTTTATTATGTCTCACTGCAGCCTGAACTAGCTAGGTTTTCCCAAAAGGGATTTTGTATTCCTCATGTAAAACTGTAAATACAGAGGAATGCAGCAGAGCTCTTCCTCCAGGTTTTCTAGCGGGGCCAGGCTGGGGAAAGGTAGGGGCTAAGCAAACCAGCAGCAGAGCTAAGTGCCTACATGTGTGATGGCAATAAGATGGGAGGATGCTTCCACTCCTGTCTTGACCCCGCAGTCCTGTGCACTGAACAGAAGGCCCTTTCTCCTTCACCCTTCTCTGGTGCCTCCTTGAAATGCCTTGGGGTCACAAAGGGCCTGGGAGGCAGCCAGCAGCAATGGCAGGCCTGTTGAGTGGCCACTGCAGACAAGGTTTGACCTGCCAGTCACCATCTGAAGGGCCCTGTCTGCTATTAACATCTCCCTGAGCATAAATGGCAAGTATATTTGTGCAAGTCTCTGAAAAGGGAATCCACCTCTCGTGTAAGTAAATACCTTTTTTTTTTTTTTTTTTTTTTTTTTCATAATTAGGACTTGGATTTACTAAAAAATCAGTGCAGTAACTTTACATGTAGATAGTGCGGATATTCAGTTTACTTTAGTGACCTAATATAGTATGTCCAGTAAGATTTGTATAAATGTAAATTAGTGTAAGTGAATAAAGTAACACCTACTTACGTTATTTTTCAAACAGATTGCAATATGCCTTCTTTTGTTTAGACTTCAGTCCATGTTAATTTTGTATATATTCTGTGTCTTACTTTAAATCGCACCTTTTGTGATGTGTATTTATATACAGTGTGCAAAAACACTTGTGAAATTTAGATTACAGTTGTAATTATGTATGATGGCATTGCTTGAGACTATTTTGCTTGTAAAGACTTTGAAGGTGCAATCAAATGCTTTTAGTTCTTCTATTTTGTTTTGAACAAGCTTTCTCAAATATTAAGCTTGGATTCCTCTCTCCCTTCTCCCTGGTGTAGAATGTGTGAATTGGTTTTTGTACTTCCTTAGCCATTTGCATCAAACTGCTGGACAAGATTTACAGTCAAGTTCATCCAGTTACATAAAAACAATTGAGAATGGGGTAAGGGTTCATTTTCTAGTTATGTTTACATCTGAAAGTAGAAAAATTAAATTTATATTTACTAGACCTATTCAAAGAATACACTTTTCTATATTGTACAAATAAAAGTCAGATAAATCACAAAGAAAAATAAACATTTATACTATTCTGTAAATATGATTTTTTTTTTTGCACTCCTTTCCTTCAGAACTGACACATATACACAGAAGATTTTCACTGAAACATCAAAATAAATCTCTTAACGCTAGGCCCATTTCCGAGGCACATACTGGCTTGGATTTTCAGTATGAGATTGAGTCCTACCAGAGATAAACCCTTGGTTACTGGTGTACTGCCATGCATAGCAATTCGTGGCACGTTGTGGCACAGTACATAAAGGGCCAAAATGTGTCAACCAAGCCAGCACCAGGTAGTTGAGCCCACATGATAATTTCTCAATTTCTTTTAAACTCTTTAATGCGAAAGCATAACTGTTTTCACGTGCCCTGGCTGGACAAGAGTTAGTTTCAGACTGAGCAGAAAAGCCATTCTGCAGTGCTCTGGAAGCAGCAGAGCGCCACACAGAACTCGTTGAGGACCCTGGGCAAAACTTTGAGGCAAAGCTTTGTTGAGAGCCTTCAACTGCTTGTTAGCAGGATGCAATGCAGTTTTCTTGTGGCATTTGTGTCTTTCTATGTCTCTCTTGGGGAGGTGGTTTGTGAGCAGCTTCTTTGGAGCAAACTGTGTGAAACCTCCACGGGCTGGCATGGACAATGTGCAAAGCTCTGTTACTCAGTTGCATGAAGGAATACAAGTCAGTTAAGAGAGCTTGTGGTTTGTTTCTGCAAAGTAAAACGTGGTTTTATTTTTGTGCATTCAATTTCTACGTTCGCAGCTTGGTGGTAAACGTAGTATACGATCAACACTCAGGGCATTTTAGGACCATTGTTAGGATGTTGAGCGAACGAAAGATGTTACTGGACTGAGCTTTTACCCCCCCGCGAGAGAAGGCTGTCGATTACCTTAGGCTGCAGTAGAAGACTGAGAGAAGGAATGAGGTGCTCAAAGTGACTTAGGAGTGGGTTTGTATGGACTTCACGGAGGGTGTGGTACTAGCAAGAGTGAGGCTGTTTGAGAGAGAGATGGTGAATGTCTGAGCAAGGAGTTGCTGGGAGGAAGAGAAAACAGTGTCCAGAAGACACTGTGGGAAAGAGTGGTGCAGAAAATCACTTGGTCGCAATTGTGGAGCTATGAATGAAACCTGACAGTTCCTGCAGTGTGAGTACAGCCAGCAGTATCTGTGGTGGGCAACAGCACGTCCGTATTTTTGGAAAATAATGGCAATTGGTACAGGGTTCCTGTAACAGCTGTCAAGCTTTCTTATAATATTGGATAGCTTTGTTAATTAGATAACTGCCACACTTTTTCTAATGATGTGCTTTTGCTGAGACATCATCCTACCAAGCCCTGTAAAACCTTCTCAACATCTCTTGAAAACCTCAGTCATCAATATTTCAGTGAATTACAAAAGGATGTGTGAACTGTGGTGGTCATGGGTATGGGCAGATCAGCCACAGGAATACACAGTGCCCGACATCAGCCTGTCTGTGCCACGGTCTCCAGCTCAGTTCACTGATAAGCAGCAACTGCACAAAACCCATGAGAAATTCAGACAGGGAAGCCCTGGGCACAGCACATCTGCCATGTTCACAACTTCACCCCAGCAGCCACGAGCTCATGCACGTCTTCATGCAAGACCTTCCTGTTCAGGAGGAGGCTCAGTATGAATCGAGCAAGACAAGCTCCCTCCAATGTAAACAGGAAGTGACAGCAGGCTTATGTCCAGCCGAAAAAAACGCACAGCAAGGAAGTGCCTGTTCCCTACAGCTCAGCTCATATTGGGGCTGGAGGTTTAGGCACTGCAAATGTTACAACATTACGTGAGTGCAACCAATCTACCACTGAGATTTCAGCAGCATTTTGCCAGTTGTCCTAAAAATTGCATATATATGGGAGGGAAATAGTTTCCTGCAGAGTCTATTGTAGCTGCAATGACTCCATGGCAGTGACAGCTTCAACATGGGTTTTTGCATAGGTAATTGGACTGGGGAAAGAAAGTCTAGAGGTTTTGGTTTGCTACGCCCAGCAGAGAACACATGAAGTCAAAGCAGAGCTTGAGGAATTGAGTGCAGCAGCTCTTCTCCCACCATGAGTAGGATGATAAGGGGAGGAAGAAGAACCCAAACTGAGCAGGGACAGTTTTGTCAAGTCACTGGTAGGCAGAATAGCACCCTGGATATTATTCCTGCCCTGGGACGCAGTGGATCACCATTTTTCATCCCATCTCCAACATGCAGCTCAAACAGAACTGAACAGACAGAGTTTGTGGGAAATACTTGGCTTCCATTTCTATAGATGCAGCTGCTGTTTGGGATGGCAAAGGGAAGCCATTGAGCAGCAGCTATCCCAAACTTTACCTGCTATTCCAGGTAAAGCACTGCATACCAAGGCAGCTTCCTTGCCACAAAAATGAACTGACTGAAAAAGCCTGTCCTACTTGGTGGCATCAAATCTATGATTCAAGTAGTCAGTGGAAACAACATCTGAAAAGGAGACTGCCTCGTGCCCTGGGCTGCAGGACACACGCCAGCTCTGGGAGGACGGAGCCATGTGGCACAGTTTTAGTGGGTGACTTCACAGGGCCACGTAATGGGACCTGAAACGCTCGCCCTGCTGCAGCACACCCATATGCTGGTGCCTGGGGCTCCTACCCAGAGAGGAGAGTGTCACCACCCCTGGATGCTGCTAGGCACAACAGCCTGGTCACAGCCTCTGCACTGCCCCCTCACCTTCATGGACAATAGCCTCTCTGCTTAATATCCACTGCCTCATTTGTAAAAAACATGAGGCTTTAGGGGTGCAGTTTGATATTGTAGTCCCCTGTCCAGAGGACCTAGACTTAAAGAGCTTGTTTAGCTGTTTGATGAGACATATAGGAATGGAGATTAGAGCTCGTGCAGAACTTGAGTGTCGTTTTCTTTTCACGTCTTTATTTTCAAGTAAAAGCTGTGCAAGCTTTTTTGCCTCCAGCTTTTTAAAAGCAGATCTGCTTTGGTGAAATCAAAATGCCCGTACACAATCCCCCAAACTGCATGGAAGATGCATCAATTTTCTCCTGGCAAGAGCACTCACAGCACTAAGGCACCCAGCACCTCCAGGGGACACTGCAGAGTGTCCCCTACCACTTTCTCAGGACCATTGCTCATCCTGACCTGTCACACAAGTCTCATGAAATATGTGGCTGCTTTGCAGGATTGCTAGATGGAACACAGGATCAGATGAACCTCCTTGCTTTGCTCAAATTCTGATGAGATGGTTTGCAGTGGCCCAACATATCACCACTTATCAACACCAGTTTTGCTGGCCAAATCAGGGCAAGACGCCACATCATTTCCTCACAGGCATTGCCATCACAGAGCCTCGGTAGGGGACAGCCATCCTTGGAACGGCAATTACTCATGATCCCGCCTGAGTTTGGCTTGACTGACAGCTACCCAGTGGCGATGGCAACAAATGTTTTCCCTTCAGTCTCTTCAATCTGTGCCTTCCACAATGGTATTTCAAGTTCAGGTGTTTGGCATGGTTTGTTCTGATGTTTAAGTAACATTGTGTTATTTCCTTTACTAAGATTGTGTAGTGATTGTTGACGCACAACTCCCCATGAAATAAGTGGTTTGTTAGGGTGGGGAAGAGGGGACTTTCTCCCAGAAGCTCCTGGAAGACTTTCTGTTCTAGAGACACATGCCATAACTTGGTGTTTTTGTTGTTGTCTCCTACTTTGCCATACCAATTTAGGACTTGTTCTGAAATACTTGTTATGTGGTACACACTTGCTGAGGGCAGACTCACTCCACCTAACTTTTTTATGTAAAGCACTGACCCACATCTTAGCCTGCTCTCATCTGACTCAAAGAGGGAAGCAAAACAAGCCTCACATTGCAAGTCAGAGGCTAATTGCTCAGCAACAAAGCCTGCAGTGCAGGTGACACTCTGTGCATACAGTGATAGGTCTGTCAGTGCATTACTCAGTGCGGAGCCCTGCAAGAGAAGGCCTGCACAATAGGGGTACTCTGTTACCACTGTCCTCCCACGAGCTGGGTTATACTGAGCATGAACACTGCCAAGGGTCAGATCTCTCCTACGAGACAAGGATATGTCCAAGGAGCTTGTATGGCCTGAATCACTGCTGTGTGGAGAGCCTGGTGCCAGGCTGCAGCTGGCCAGCAGTTTGTGATAAGCAGCCTGGAACATGGTACAGGTGGGGCTCCCACTTGTGCCACAAGCTTGCTGAAGGGCCCTGAGAAACAGCTCCAGCGGGTCAAGGCTGAAGGCATAGGTCAGGAAGTGGTGGGAAGGAGTGCTTTCTGGACACACATAGTTGGTGTAAAGCCACTTGAGGCTTTCTGCATTGAGTAAGAAACTCAGGAATCCTAGTTTGCGTTTGCTCTTAATAATGTGTCTCCCCAGAGAGTCTGTTAAGGTGACAAAGCAGCTCTTGGCCTCATTAAAGAGGTGGCTTATTTTGGTGTAATTTCCAGCTAGCAAATGGCACTTCAGTCCCCTTCTATAGGGGCCTCTGCCATGAAATACATCACACAAACGGCTCATCAGACGCACAAACTTGACAGTACCGCTGCAGTTCTGGAATGAGGCCAGGCCCAGCTTCTGGAGGTGTTCCAGTGCATCAGCAACACCCTCGCTGAACAACAGGGTAGCAAGGTTGACCTTCAGGTGGTAACTCTCCTCCCTCCCACATGCACCTGATTTCAGACTGCATGGCTCTAATACCCTCTGCTCCCACAAAGCTGCCAGCTCTACCACGTGCTGCCACCACACGGTGTCACTGAGCCACTCCATCTTCTGGAAGCACTGCAGAGCATTTCTTATCAGCTGGAGTGCATGGCAAATGTCAAAGAAGTAAGGGATGCTGTGAGCAGAGCCAGGCGGATGCTGGAAGGTGCACTGAATCCTTTCGGGATCTATCCTGATCCCCAGAGCTCTGGCAGTCTCAGCACCGCGAGCGGTGGCACCTGATGTCACAGCCAGCACCATGATGCCAATGTTGTTCAGCTTATTGATGGTCTGATGAAGTAGCTGAGCAAGTAAGTGGCCAGTCGTGCTGTTCACGAAGAAGTAGCCAAGTGGAGCTGTCCAGGGACTTGAGACGCCGACTGCCATGAGGATTATCACTTCTGAGGCCAGCGGAGCTTCATCAGCATCAAGGACACCTGCTCCCAAGTCAACAAAGCCTGTCAGGCGCTGGGTCTGCGGGTCCCACACCTGCTGCTTCTGCAGGGACATGTCCTGTACCATCAGGGCACAGTAGCGGTAGGCCTGTTCCCCTCTCTCCACCTTTTCCTGAAGGCGGAGAAAAATGTCATTGCTGAAGCCTGCAGCAGCCTCATTATTAGAGAGCCAACTGGAAAAAAAAGAGAGGATGCGATTAGAAGATGTGATTCTGAGAGAACTGAGGCAACAGTCGGCACATGTCCAGAGCTGTAGAGCAGGCTGACACAGAATATAAAGCAAGCAGCCCTGCCTTTCTTAATGCATAGTCTGAGTTTCTTTTCTCACACCATAGTGATGGGAAGCCAAGCAGAAATGAAGCAGCTTCCTGCCTCTCCAATGTATAAGAAATCAGGAAAACAGGAAAAAAAAAAATTAAACTGAAGTGCAAATCTGGCTCTGCAGAGGGCCAGAAATACCAGGCTGCTCTCCTTCCCAACTGGCTTTCTCCACATCTTAATCCAGTTTGGAAGATCTGAAAGCCTTGGCAACCCATGTGGAATTCTACTCTCCTCAATAACACTGTCTGCTACTTCCTGCCACGCCTTCAAGCAGATTCTTTGGAGGAAGCTGTGTGAAACCCCCACAGGCTGGCACGGACAATGTGTGTTATCTGTTGGCCACCCTCCAAATGCACTACAGGAGTCTGAGACTTTGACGTCTTCAGCTTTTGTGTGCTGTTACAGCTTCACTCCTGGTTAATGGGTCTAATAGCACCTCAGGTAGTAAAATCAGAGCCTACATAACTACTTGCAATGCGTTATGCAACTGAGTTACATGATATAGAAATATCTCCCTTCTATAACTTTGAAAGAGACACTTGTCAAGATTTACTAACTTGCCAGAGTCCTTGTGGGGCAAGGCGAGAAAAACCAAAGCTCTAGTCTAACCGCTTTTTGCAGTCCTTCACTTTCTCATGTTCCCCTCTTGACTTCTCCCTTTTCCAGAGAACAGTCCCAGCATTTTCCACGTATAGTCCTATTGGTTTTGATTTCCTCTACTGACACTTATTCCTGCCCATCTCTCCTCAGTCGGTTTTGGCTGTTGGTGGAATACTGCAGGTGCTCCCTTAACACTGCCTCCTGTTGCTTCTTTTTAGATGACCTTACTCATATTTGCCTTTCCTTCCACTGTTTGGCTCACTCCTCCCCTCTCACAAGTCTACGCTGCATATCACAGGGCAAGAGTGCATGCCAGTGTAGTAAAGCACCTCTTTTTTGTATTACTCCTTTCTCCCCAGTGAACAGTAAAACACATACAGACCCTACAGCAGCTGATGCCCTGAAATATAGATTTTTTTCACACTGTATTTGTCTGGGAATACTCAGCAGCTAACTCCACATTTGCTCTAAAATTGTTCATGGGAAGAATGTATTATTCTCATGCTGTGATCCACATGCATGAACACATACCAGCTCCAGCTCTCTGAGATGAGGGGTATCAATATTTCTTGACATTTTCTTCCCACTTTGCTTCTGTTACTAAAAGCAGGGAAAAACTACTACTGCTGAATGTTTTCGGGAGAGATTTGTTACAGCTATTTCTACATGAGTAGCTGGAAATACATTCAGAATGAATGAATGAATAGAAACTTGCTTTGTCAGGCTGTAAGGATGAGGGAGGGGAAAAATCTTCCGTAGATAATCATAGGCCTTAATATGGTAGAGGTGGAGAATACAAGCAAATTGCCTCATTTCTGGTGAGTATTCTGCCATCTGCCTCCAGCTGTGCAACTCACAAGGCAAATCTGCTTTAAAAAAAAAAAAAAAAAAAAAAAAAGGTCAGCATTAGTGAAGCAAATAAATAGCTGATAACTTAACAGAGGGATGCACAATACATTGCAGAATACAAGGCAATAGGGTGACCTCTGGAACCACTCAGTCCTGAAGTCTGGTGTGAAGTGTACAGCTCAGCAATACTATCACCATGCCTTACCTCTTCCTAGGGATGGTCAGTGACCAGGGAGTGTGTGCCCTACCACGCTGTCTGAGGCCAAGTCCCCAACACCTCTTTCCTGTCTTTTCCTATCTAATGTCATTCCACAGTTTTGAGGAAAGACTGTGTCTTACATGTGGGTGCTGCTTAAAAATTGACATAACAGGAGAGAAGCCATTAACTTACGGCTGACTCTGCAATTTGAAATGGCTTCTTCAGGTTATGTTATTAATGTTAACAGAGCTCACTTCTAGACAGCACAAAAGACAAGGTTTTCCTAGTTAAATATACTCTACTCTTGAGTCCTCCATCAGCTGAATGGTGGCACGGTTCCATTTAAAAGCCTTGGTTACAGGTCTGACCTGACCACTATAGCTAGCCTCAAGTAACTGAATTTTTCAGGGAGATTTTAATTCTTTGCAGGATTGGTTGTTGCATTCCGGACCTACAAATCACAAAGCCTTTGTGCTATAGCATCGGACCTAGGAGTCTAACAATCAAAGATTACCGATACCATAAAGTCAAACAAATACATAAAACTGGGGCGAGGGAGTACAGACCCTGAAGCACTCTGCCTGAGCCAACGCCCTCAGCAGTACCTGAAAACTGGGCCTGCAGCAAACTCACGGTTTCCTCAGAGAGCTGCTGCTTCTCCGCCAGCTCCCGGAGGATGTTCGCCACCGTTCTGGGCCGGTGCGCGGGGGAGCATCTCCCGGCCGCAGGGAGCTGCTGCTGCTGCTGCTCCGGGGTCTCCAGCGGCGGCCGCGCCTCCCCGCCCGCTACCTGCTGCCCCTTCAGGCTGTAGTTGTGGTCCTCGGCGGTGACCCCGGCGCGGGGGCTAGAGAGAGGCTGCTTCAGACCTCGGGCGGGGGGCCGGCTCCTCCGGGCGGCGTCCACCGGCTCCTAGCGCGGAAGGGAGAGGGGAGGTCACGGCACACCCACACCAACGCGGCGCGGCTCAGGGGGGAGAGGGGAGCGCGGCCGGTACGCGCACACACCGGGCAGGGGAAGCGGGAGGGCACGGCCCCCCGCCGCAGCTTCCGCCGCAGCCCGTAGCGCTCGAAGTCGGCCTCGGCGAAGTGCCGCGAGCAGAGGATGGCCCCGGGGCCGGGCCGCCAGGCCTGGCGGCTCCGCGGATCCACGCGGTTCACGGCGCGGATCCACTCGCGGCGCTGCGCCGCATCCACCGGGAACCTGCGGAAAACGGAAAGGGAGAGAGAGAGGGCGGGGGCTGCCCGTCCCGCCCGGGCGGGGTGCCGCCGCGGGGAACGGCCACACTTACTGGTGGAAGGAGATGCCGCGCTCCCGGCTCCACCCGTTGTCGCGGACGGTGCAGCCCAGCGCCGAGCAGCTCCGTGTCATGGCTGCCCCGCCGCCACGGCCCGCCCCGCGCGGCACCC
Source organism: Nyctibius grandis (assembly GCF_013368605.1). NCBI lineage: Eukaryota > Metazoa > Chordata > Aves > Nyctibiiformes > Nyctibiidae > Nyctibius > Nyctibius grandis. The sequence continues at coordinate 67,659,569 of NC_090663.1, read as the reverse complement.
CGCCCCCTCCCAGCTTCCTCCTTCCCATTGGCCCACGAGCCTCCCTGCCGGAAGCTGCTTCTCCATTGGGCGCGGCGGCCGTTTCCCGTCTTCGCGTGGCGGTGGTGCAGTTCCGCCTCGCTTTGACGACAGCAGAGCAGCAGGCGGTGGGAGTGGGAAGGGAACCAAGCCAACCCGTAGCGGCGGTGGAGGAAGAAGTAGCCAATGATAAGCGGTGATCCTCGTAGCCAATGGGAGCAGCGCTCCCAGTCCCTATATATAGCGGGGCGGGGGGAGCAGGCTGTCTTTCCCGCCGCGTGGTGGTTGGTGCTGGTGGTAGCACAGCGGTGCGCGGGTGGGAGATGGCCGACAGTGGGGCCGCTGTCTGCGGGCGCTCAGTCTCGCCGAGGCGGGAGTCGCAGCCGCGCCATGGGGTCGGGGCAGGGCTCGTCCCGGGCACAGCATTTGCCCGCTGAGCGGCCGCGGAATTCGGCGGCGAGAGGCTGTAGCGGAGCTGTGCTCCGGCTGCCGTGAGAGGTGGGTCGGGGGCCCCGTCCGGAGGCGCCTCTACCTACGAGCCGCGCCCCCCCGGCTGTGAAAGCCGGCGGGTTGACGGGTGTGGCGGCTGGGTCGCGAAGTCACGCGTGTTGGTGCTATTCCCACGCCCCGAAAGGCGGAGGAACCCCCTGCTCTGGCCCCTCTCCGATGATGAGCCTCACTGCTGTTCACATCATGACAACGCCGTGATTACTGCCGTGGAGCTGAGGACAGGCGGCACCGGAGCCCCCGTGTCACACGCACTTTCCCCAGTTCCTCTAAACCCCAGCGGGGCGGTCGCCCCTAACGCCTTTCTCCCTCTTCCCCAGGGCTGATCGCTGCTCCTGCCCCGAGAGACCCAGAGGAGGCCCCGAAGAAGGAGGCGGTGGCACACGCTCCCCCCGACACGCACCTCCCCCTCCCTCTCCGTGTAGGGGAAGGTGGAGCTCCGCTCTCCGCCGCCCGGAAGGCGCGGGGCGCGCCCGGAAACCGGCGGCGGGCGAGAGGCGGTGCCGCGGCTGCCACGTTGGAGCGGGCCGGGGACGGCTGAGCGCCGGGGACGCGGAGGTGAGCGGAGGCGGGGGGAGAACCCTTGTTTTCTACCTTTTTTCCTTCAGTTGCTGTCGGAAGCGGGGCGTAGGTGCCGGTTGACGAGGCGAGGAGAGCCCCAAGGTGTTGAAATAAGACCCAAAAAATGAGACGGTGGAGGTTTTGAAACCGGTTTTCGTCCTCTGATCCGGCTGGCTGCTGAGGGTGTTTGGCGGCGAAGGTCTAGTGAGGGTTTTCTCGAGGGTGGGTTTGTTTCACGGGTTAGGGCTCAAAGGTGCTGTAGGGTGCACGATGTGTGCCTTGATGCTGCTGGAAAATGGTTTTTTCAGAGCAGTTGACGCTTTGATCACGTTTTCCTGTGTGATGGTCTGCTCAGCAACCGTCAGTTTCGTCTATGTGTCGATGTTACTCTGCCAATGCAGGATTATTCCTCCCCTTCTACTTGGGTGTGCTCGGGTGAGGATGGCTTCGGTGTCTGTGTGTGGGATATCTTTAGGAAAACGATCACCCTGGCTGCTTCTGCCAAGTCCTAATGCAGCTGCTGACTCTGGCAGTGCAGTCTCCCCATGCTCCATTTCACAGAATCAGTCAGGTTGGAAGAGACCTCTGGGATCATCGACTCCAATCATTGCCCTGACACCACCATGTCAACTAGACCAGGGCACTAAGTGCCATGTCCAGTCTTTTCTTAAACACATCCAGAGATGGTGACTTCACCACCTCCTTGGGCAGCCCGTTCCAATGTCTAATGACCCTTTCTGAGAAGAAATGCTTCCTCATGTCCAACCTGAACCTCCCCTGGCAAAGCTTGAGGCTGTGTCCTCTTGTCCTATCGCTAGTTGCCCGGGAGAAGAGGCCAACTCCCACTCCGCTACAGCCTCCCTTCAGGTAGTTGTAGGCTGCAATAAGGTCACCTCTGAGCCTCCTCTTCTCCAGGCTAAACAACCCCAGCTCCCTCAGCCGTTCCTCATAGGTCAGACCCTCCAGACCCTTCACCAGCTTGGTCGCCCTCCTCTGGACTCGCTCAACACCTCAACATCTTTCTTGAAGTGCGGGGCCCAGAACTGGACACAGTATTCAAGGTGCGGCCTCACCAGTGCCGAGTAGAGAGGGACGATCACTTCCCTAGACCGGCTGGCTACACTATTCCTAATAGAGGCCAGGATGCCATTGGCCTTCTTGGCCACCTGGGCACACTGCTGGCTCATGTTTAGCCGGCTGTGGATCAGCACCCCCACATTACCTTTCTTGATTTTGTTTTCTAGTGAAATGAAGCTGAAGGAAATTGATCGTACTGCCATGCAGGCATGGAGCCCTGCCCAGCAGCACCCCATTTACCTGGCCACAGGTGAGTTTCTGGGAAGCATGTGCTAGCAGGCCTCAGGCTATGTGTGGTAGCTGCCATGAAGTGGTTGTAATTGAAAGTTGTGGGACTTAACTTTGTGTCCTGAAGGCTGGAGCAGCATATATGGTGTGGTGCCTTTAGTGGAGCTCTCCAGTTGTGCTGTGCATGAAAACATGCTTTGCATTCTGCAAAGTGACAGCAAGCATCCTCTTCTTTCTGCCAGGGTAAGGTGACACCAATCGTAACAGCTAATTTACTGTCCCTTGCTGCTTTTTTGTAACTTTGATCATTTTCTGTGCATCGTCAGGGAGAGAGAGGCACTTGCCCAAAGCTTTTCCTCTTCATATTGGTTAAGAAACCCCCTAATGATGAACCATGGGGTGGAGAGTTCTGTAGAATTACATCTAAATAACAGAAACCTGACCCCATCTCAGGGTCCTTTTCGCAAGGATGATCTTTTTATGCCCCTCCTTGTGCTACTTTTGCAGTTGCTTTTTTGTGTATTGTGACTTTCTCACTGCCAAGTACGCTTCTTTGCAGGTACATCAGCTCAGCAGCTGGATGCAACCTTCAGTACAAGTGCTTCTCTAGAAATATTTGAGTTGGACTTATCAGACCCTTCGCTGGATATGAAGTCCTGTGCCACCTTCTCCTCCTCTCACCGGTAAGCAGTGGGGTTGTAAGGGAAGAATAACAGCTGTGAAACTGTTACTCATGGTTGTTACTCGTGATGCGTGTGGAAATGCCGCTTCATGGGGTTTATCTGCAGTTGTTAAGGAGAGGAGCAGAAGTTCTGTGCTGAAGGATGAAGGCGTGTGAGTGCCACTGGTGTTGTGGGACAGTGAGGTGTCATTGTGAAGGCAGTGAGCTTGGGCTCAGAGGAGTTGCAGGCAGCTCATGCTCTGACATAAACCTAAAAATCTGACATTGGCTGGTAGGTTCGAATATGTATGCAGACCGTTTATTTTGGGCAGCCTCTGAGATTCTCCAGAGAACAGAAGGAAATGGGAAATGATGAAAATACAGTTGCAACTTTTCACATTGCCCCATTCTGTTTACATTTAGGTATTTCAGGGAGACTCCTGTAATGTAACTAAACTGGGTCATCTTGTGTGTGTAGTATCATACCTCACCCCACAGCTGGGAAGCCAAGTTCCTGACTGTACAACCTCACTTAGCTCTTAGTTCCTTACCACGTGTTTGTCCAAAGAAATACTGTTAGCATCAAAGCGTCCAATTTCCATCTTGGCAGCACTTGTAGCAGCTTTCTGGTGGCTGGTGCAGTGGCTGCTGCTTGTTGTGGGTGAGCTGAAACAACGTAAAGGGAAGTGCAGGATGTTTCTGTGAGTAGAGAAGAAGGGGAAGATCCATGATTTTTTCATACCAGCTACAGTGTCATTATAACCACTCTTTCCCCTGGTAGCCCAAAACGACATGACTGGAGGTGCACGCAATTACAGCATTTTGACGGTATGTTCAAGTGAGAATTTGACACTTCTAGAGAAGCAATTGCCATCTCCCCCACCTCTGATATGAGTAGAAATTATTTGGACTTGAGTCTTCAGTATCTGTTCTAGAACTGTAACTTCAAGACCTAAGGACCTGCAACTGTTTCCTGAAGTTCTTGAGCAAATGCGATTTGCTGCTTTCCTATAAGTGTTGCCTGTAAACAACTTGAGAGGGTTGAAACTGCATGCATTTGCACGCAATAAGATTGTGACTCTGCTTAGGGATGCTCTCCTGATTTGGGTAAATAACTGTGCAGTAGCTTTTGCAGGAGTAAGCACAAGGTGTTAGGCTGCTGGCTTTGTGCCACATCAATTTTGTAATGATTCATGGGGCTGGCAGAGCAGTTGTGCAGGCAGCTCACAATGTCTACCCTGCAGTTGTCTTTTAGTATGTGGGGCTTGTGAGAAACAGCCACAGTCTCTGTTTAATGCCCTGCACTGTGGGCAAAGCTGATGTTAACACATCCTTCCATCTAACACCAAGAGCAGAATGAGGTGTTTGATCTTTTAAAATTTCCTTGTTCTACCTTGTTTTAACTATGAGTGAGGTTCTTCAAGGCTTGCCAAGTGACATTTGCTTACTGAATTTCAAAAAACACTCCTTACAGACAGGATGCAGTGCTCCTTTGAAAGTACTTCCCTTGGTGAGCAACACAAGAATTTGACTTTGCCTCAGAAAATGCATTACAAAGGAGGCTGATTTTAAAAATTTTTTTATTATTATTAAAAATAACAAGAAATGCCCCAGCTAGCAATGTATACGTCAAGCTTTATTTTGGTTTGCAGCAAATGAAGTTGTCTGGGCGATTAAACCCACAAAAGATAAATCCTGCAACAAGCTTTTTAAATTGTCCTCCGAGGAAAGTTTTGTACTGCTTTTATAGAGCCATACTTTATCTTGGAAAGAGCAAAGGGCAAGAGGAAAGTAATTGCACAATTAACTCTGGTTTTTGTTCCTCACCATTTTCTGCCTTCATTTTGGATTATCTTAAGTCCTGTTGAATCTTGATGGTGGTGTAATACTAGTGCCTGGACAACCCTGTTGGTCACTCAATTTCTTGTAACCGTGCATCATTAGGTGCAGAAGTATAAAAATCGTTCCCAGGGAAAGGGTCTGTCTGATACCACAGACCGATTTCCATTTGTAACATCGTTCTTTGGTGAACCCCCATTGTAATCTGAACACTGCACTAGGAGACTGAGCACTTGGCTGTTACAGTGTTTCTCACCCAGCATATGCTCTTTGTCTAGCTTTCTGCAGTATGTATTTTATCAGGCTGAAGTTGCTGTGATTTAAAGAAATTGCTTGAAAGTTGTCCAGAGGTAACGAAGAGATTAATAATAACACGGTGAATGCTAAAGTAACTCTTTGCCACCTTCCAGTCAGTGTGGGTTTGCTTTCTGCTTGCATAAGAGCTGATATGTGATAGTGTGTCATTTTATGTAGAAGAAATTCTTCTTTGCATGGCTGAATACACAGGAATGCTGCTTATGCAGCAAGTTCACTGAGTTGAAGGAAATTCGGGTATTTGCAGATGGACACAGTGGTGTGAAAATGCTTCATTTCTGGAAGTATGTTTAATTCCTCTTGATTTAGTGTGGAAAGTAGATTGTGGTCCAAGAGACACATGTCTGTGATGTGAATAAGCTACTTGCTGAGCCTGCAGTGCAGCAGATAAAATGCTTGCACATCCAGAAGCACAGATATGGAAAGGATTTGAAATTTTTCTAGTTCTACCTTTTTCCTCTCTTGTATGAAGAGTTGCTTGCAAATAGCAGAGGTTTACCTCCAGGCTGCAGCTGGATGGGCTTATGGTCCTTACTTTGGTTACTGCTATTGTTTTGCAAAGGTGAGCTCAAAATCATGTGCAGTTGGGAGCACTTACCTGATTTTGCAGCCAGGAGATGAATGATGTTATCAGTTACCAGGTTATTGGCTGTGCATGTCTTGATAACAAGCAGAATTGGGACACAGTGTCTTTCTGACAGAAGGGATTGTAAGTACAGAGATTCATCCTTAAGTAGAAGTGCAGGCAGTGCTTTTCTGATGTGTCTGCTCTGTCTGTTAGCAGCAGTCTGGAGGCTTTAGCTGGCGTGAGCAAAATGGGGTGCATCAGTGTCTGTGGAGCTGGTGGTGGATGGTTGTAGACTGTGGGGACCTCTGTGTCTTACAGGTACCACAAGCTGATCTGGGGGCCTCACAGCATGACCTCGGGTGAGAGTGTCTCCGGAGTTCTGATTGCTGGGGGTGAAAATGGAAATGTCATTCTGTATGACCCAGCCAAAATCATAGCTGGAGATGCTGAAGTAATAATTGCCCAGAAAGACAAGCACACGGGACCAGTAAGAGCGCTTGATGTCAACATGTTCCAGGTTGGTTTTCTGCTGTTCTTTTTCACATGCTGTCATAGATGAGTGGCCTGTCTTAACTTGTAACCTTAAATGTTTCTGTCCCTTTCCCCTTCCCTAAAAAGCATGAACTAAATTTGGTGTTTGAGTGTCTGTTTGTATTTAGTAGGAAAACCTGTCCTGTTAGTGGCATTTCAGGATGGGGAATGAAAGAATTTAAGGTGTCTGGTTCATTCCTTCCCCTCATCAGTTTATGTTGTCAATTTAGTGTGTCTTTTTAGCTCAGCTTATGTGTGAAGTAGAGGTAGTCTTCTGTGGTGTTTTTAGCCAGTCTCCTTTTTTAGCTCCCGTGTACTGTGCCAGTATTGTTCTTATCACACGGGGAGTATTTACGTGCTCTTGCTCATGTTTCTGGTGACATCAGGTTTTAGGTATCTCCTTTGGGGGCTGGGTAGGATCCATCTTCAAGTCCCCTAAGTATTGTTACTTGGAAAGAGGACATAGAACAGGAAACATGGCAATGTGGCCTCTTTAGCAGAAGAGCTCTCAAAACCAACAAGCTTTCCTCCATCACTAGTGAAGGTTTACTTCATTCTAGATACAGTGGGTTGGTTTTTCCTTGTCCTCACCAGCTGTGTGAGAATTCAGTTGAATTCATTTCCTAAATAGCAGTTCTGTCCTGGCACAGTTGCTTTCAGCAAGGCTGCCTTGTGTTGATTGTGTGCTCTCTCAATCGCTTCATTTTCCTTTCTGCCTGTTATGAAGCCAGGACTTGCTTGACACCAGCTGCGGGATGTGATCAAAGGGCGCTCGGTGCCCTTGGCTTGTGTCGCCCTGCCTGGACTTTTGCATCCCAGACACAGGATTGCTGTGGGTGATTGCACTCGCTGTGGGCAGGGTGCTGTCTGCTGCTGGAGGCACAAATGCCACATTCCTTCCAGCAGACCCCACATGTTGTGGTCTGCTTGGAGCAAAGCTCTGCAGCAATGATAGTTGCGGCACTGCCTCCTCATCTGCCCCCTCCCAGAAGTGTCACTGCTTTCCACTCGCCTGTCTGTGGCTGCCCCCCTGCAGCCTCCTCATGGGTGTTTGCTGTGCAGCAGAGGAGCCCTCCACAAAACAGGAGTTTTGGTCTCGGCATGCCAGTCTAGTGCAGTGTGTGGATTTTTTTAATTAACTCAGTCTTACCTGCAATCTCAAAAAACTTGCCTTTTTCCCTAAGCTGCTCTGTGTGAGCCAAAGGCTATATCCTGAGCTGATAGGAGAAATTGTCACAGTCCTGTGGATCTGATGCCTCCCAGCAGCTAAGACTGTGAAAGCTGATGCTGAAAATACTCTTAACGTCTATTAATGTGTCTTACAGACTAATCTGGTGGCCTCTGGTGCTAATGAGTCTGAAATCTATATCTGGGACTTGAACAATTTTGCCACACCAATGACACCAGGAGTGAAGACACAGGTACCAGATTTGTATTTGTTAAATACTGCAGAGCAGACTAATGAAAAATATGCATGTTGCTTAAGTTGAGAGCTCATTGTAACTTACAGTTTTAAAGCAGTCTCAAGGAGGTGGGGGGGGGAAGCCGTTTGAAGTCTTTACTTGGGTAGCAGTTAATTGTAGTTAGCCATGAGCTACATTTCTGGCAATGTTAGATACAGTCCTTAAGGAGTGGTACAGCAGATCTCTCCATATCAAAATAAAGAAAAAATATGTTCTTGCATGTTGTTCTCCAGTGGCTTTCCCGAAGGCCAACAAAAATAGGCCTTCTATTGGTACTTAATTTTTGTAACATGTTTATTAGAAAGATACTTTTCTCCTTGTGACATGCCTGTGACTCAAAGCATACAGCAGGAGCCCAGGTACTCTCCATGTCCCCAAGGACAGTACTCTCTGAGCAGCAGCGTAGGTAGCTTTCAGTGAACGCTTTTGGAAGGAAGTCAGTCGTGACAGCACTGTTTTGCCCCACTTTGTGTCTAGCCATGATGTTTTGCCCAGTTCCATACAAGGGTGATTGGATGCTGCTGCTTTTCTAGCCCCTGGAGTGCAGTTTCCTGGCTGTGCCGGTAGGTGCAAGCATGCGCAGGTCCATGTGATGAGTGGCTTGCTCTGCTTCCCGTGCAGCAACCCTGGATGTGCAGTCATGTTTATCCACAACAGACCTGCAGTTTTGGCTGGCTGCACAAGCAGTTGATTCATGTCTTCATGTGGTGGGATTTTATTTTTTTTTTAAATTGTATTCAGCCAGGGAAAGCTGAAGTATCCCCTTAGTCTTTGAGAAATGTTGCATTTTATCAAGCAACAAGTAATAATAAGCCGAGTGTTACACGTCTTCTAGTTGTCTTCTGCATATTTCACTGCGTGCATGAATCTGAAGATCATGAAGGTACAGATTGAGGAAAATAGGAGGAAGATAAAAAGCAGCTACTGAGAAGTCAGAAGATGAGGCAGTAGGTTTGGCAGTTACCTTCACAGGTTTCAGAGAGTGTTTAATTGCTATACTTAAGGGCTAGTGTTTAGCCCGTCTCTTAAAGAAGCTCTATTGGGAAAAACAATAGCCTTTTGTAATTTGTGCCTTGTGAAGGAGATAGAAGAGTGGGAGGAAGTTGTTTCAATGCATGTACGTTTCTGTAGCTGTTACAAAATTGCACAAGAAGTTGGTGGTTACTGGAAAATGGGTCTATTACTGCATGATAATTTGGAGACAACAAAGTGAGGAAATGGGATGAGAAATAACCTTCAGTTTAAAGATTTTTAGTTTAAACTCTGTGGGTTTGGATACTTTGTTTAGTCTGAATCATTTGTTGTCACATGGGTATTTTGGAGGGCACTCACCTTAGTTAAAGATCCCTGTATAGGATTTTTTATGTCTAATAGTATTTTTTTTAGGCTGGGAAACCTTTTAGTCCATATGCTTAATGACAGCTGGAAATAATAGTGCAATGAAGACTGGGTTAACTTTGCTTTTAATTCTCACACTAAAAATAAGCAGTTGGGGGGAATAAAAAAACACCTCAGAACTCCTCCAAGCAAACATATTTTTTTTTGTAAGTTAAAACCTAATAATCCAAGGCAAAAGCGCAGTTCATATGCCTGGATATACTTTCATGGAGTAATTTTCTGTTCTTGAAGACAGTTGTGCTGTCTTCTTTAAGCGACTAATGTATCATATTGTAAAGCAGAAAATGCAGATATTACGGAGAAATACTAGCAGCTTATAAATCGGGGTTTTCAGGTGTTGTACCCTACAGCATGTGTACATAGGAAACAAGAATACACGCAGTGCCTGGGTGAGTCTCCTTGCACATTTGTCATTTAACAAGTCCTGAAAATAACAAGTTTTGAGTCTTCAGTTTGGAAAGGTTGTTACAGGCTGTTCTGTGTGTGTGACAGCCTCTCGAAGACATCAGCTGCATCGCGTGGAACAGGCAAGTCCAGCACATCCTGGCATCCGCCAGCCCTAGCGGCCGAGCTACTGTGTGGGATCTCAGGAAGAACGAACCCATCATCAAAGTCAGTGACCACAATAACCGGGTGAGTTAGCTCTCGTGTGGCCGTGCTGGTGCTTGTGGAGAGCTGTGGGGTGCCTCTTGGCGTGTGGGACAGGTCATAGCACCCCTTCTTACATGACATAAAGGTACTGGTGCCTGGCCCAGTTTTATACAACATGCTGAATATCTAATGCTTTCTCTTAAAAGGCTGCATATACGCAGAGGGATTGTCAGTGTTTTAAATGAAAATAGGCAGATGCAAATTGAAGCAAGGCAAGGCACTCAGATTTTCTATCGGAGTGATAAGTTAGTTTGGAGAAAGCCATTACTGACCTGTTTGGGGATACCACAGAAAGATTTTTACTCGGCTAGTCAGAAATGACATGTTTTGTGTGCTGGAGAGATGAGGTTGCAGCTGATGTGCTCTGGGTGAGCACATGTAATTTTGCAGAGCAGGTGACATCATGACTTAGTGCTCAGGCAGAGAGAAATGGATGAGACCAGGGGCTGAGCCCTGGCAGGACACTGACTGATGGAGCTGGGGTCTGTGCTTCTGCTGGTCTGGGTGTGGAAATGGGAGCAGGCTGCAGCTGAGCTTGGAGAGGGCAAGGTCTGTGGAGGAGAGCGCCACAGAGGAGTGTTGCCATTGAGCAGGTTACAGGGGATGCTGCCTCATATAGTTACAACCATTGCACCTACTCCTCATAGAATCATAGGATGGTTTGGGTTGGAAGGGACCTTAAAGATCATCTAGTTCCAACGCCCCTGACATGGGCAGGGACAGGTTGCTCCAGAGCCCCATCCAACCTGACCTTGAACACTGCCAGAGAGGGGGCATCCACAACTTCTCTGGGCAACCTGTTCCTGTGTCTCACCACCCTCACAGTAAAGAATTTCCTCCTAATATCTAATATAAATCTATAAATCTATGAATCTAATATAAACCCTCTTGCAGTTTAAAACTGTCACCACTTGTCCTATCACTACATGCCCTTGTAAAACGTCCCTCTCCAGCATTCCTGTAGGCCCACTTCAGGTACTGGAAGGCTGCTATAAGGTCTTCCCGGAGCCTTCTATTCTCCAGGCTGAACAATCCCAACTCTCTCAGCCTGTTTTCATAGGAAGGTGCTCCAGCCCCCTGATCACATTTGTGGCCCTCCTCTGGACTCGCTCCAACTGGTCCTTGTCCTTCTTACATTTGGGGCCCCAGAGCTGGATAGAGTACTGCAGGTGGGGGGTCTCATGAGAGTGGAGTAGAGGGGCAGAATCACCTCGCTCGACCTGCTGGCCAGGCTGCTTTTGATGCGGCCCAAGATACGGTTGGCCTTCTGGGCTGCAAGCACACATTACCGGCTCACATTGAGCTTCTCGTCAACCATCACCCCCAAGTCCTTCTCCTCAGGGCTGCTCTCAATCCATTCTTGGCCCAGCCTGTATTTGTGCTGGGGATTGCCCCGACCCACATGCAGGACCTTGCACTTGGCCTTGTTGAGCTTCATGCAGTTTGCACATGCCCACCTCTCAAGCCTGTCAAGGTCCCTCTGGATGGCAAAAAAAAAAAAAATAAAAGAGCCTGTTGAACTTGTGGAGAGTGACATATTTGTATAATTCTATGTATTTTAAATGGAATATTGCTATAACAAACTTTGAAGATGTAGCAAGAGTTCAAAACAAAATTTACTATAGGTGCTCCTGGAGTAGCTGCTTCGTCACTGCACTCTTATTCTGATAAACTGTGTAACTCTCAATGTTTTATGTATTTGTTACCTATCATAACAGCAGCACAGTAGGCTGTCTTCATCATGTGATTGTAGTCTAGTGATACAATCTTTGCATGACAATAACCTCTGCCTAATGATGGCTTTTATTAAAATATCAATAAAAATATTAGAGAAAAAAGGTTTGTACAGAGAGGGCTTTACAGTTTTCTTACATTACAACATAGGATTGTGAACAAGACAGCATAAAGTCATCTGTTTGAGAGAACCTTGGGAAACTAACTTCAAGTCTACTCACTCATGGAAATGAGAGTATCCCAGTCTGAATGCAGTCAGAAATAATGCCCAGGAGCACAGCTGCAAATTCCCTCACAACAGTGTTTTACCATGCATGTAGACATATTTAGGCTAGTTGTCTTTTGTCCTTTAATGCTGCTTAGTTATTTTATGCTGTGGCGCGATGTTGTCCCTCAGATGCACTGCTCAGGCCTGGCATGGCACCCTGATGTTGCTACCCAGATGGTTTTGGCCTCGGAGGATGACAGGTTGCCTGTGATTCATATGTGGGACCTAAGATTTGCCTCCTCACCACTTCGTGTTCTAGAAAGCCATACAAGGTATGAGTCTTATGTAGCCTGCTGCTCCGTGGTGTTTGCGCTGTTGGTGACTGCGTACCAGTTTGTACATCTTACTTCTTGCTCAGTTCCCTGTGAAGGCTCACTTACTTGGAGGTGGCGATTCCAGCAATGGGCAGTGTTATATGCTGGCTTGCTGACAAGCCAACCCTGTGTCCTGAAAGTCTTGCCTTTTGGGGGCCTTCTGGTTTGAAGGGAACAGGCCCCAAAATAAAAACACCATCCTGCCGAAGCACCGAGGTTGCTACTTTCTTCTTGAAAAGCATAGAAACAGGGAGCTGAGAACCAAAGAATTAGTAGTAGTTGATTTTGCTTGGATAATGGATTGAAGGTGCACCTCGGCACATCCTCACATGTGGACGTGCACAGTTTCTCTGACCCTCAGTCCCCTAAATGCCTTAAATTTGAGTACGAGGAAAGATTTTGTTAAATTCTCGTCCCTCTTCGACTGTTAGTGAAACTTTTCTTATTGCCCAAAACCAGTGCTTGATTTAAGGAGAGAGAACACCAGTACTTCTACAAAAACTGCTGCCAGTGGTTCTGCTGACTTTAATCTCCTGCTAATAAAAAGAAGCTGACAAACTTCGTAGTCACTGACATTTACGTGCAGGTTTGCACACTGTATGTTAATGATGCTGCAGGCAAACAAACCATTTTGTTACATTGATGTCCAGGTTCTCTCGCATGACTGTTGCATTTAATTTTCAGATAAAATGGCTGCACTTTTATACCTCTTCATGCAGAAAACAGCGTCTATTTCAATAAATAAAGTGCTGATAACATTGAAAAATTTCTCCTCTTGTAAGAGGGTATTTTGAGGTGGAATGCTCAGCTAATGTAGAAACTCCACTTAAAATATGCTTTATTTATTCACCATTTTGCATTTACATTAAACTTTTTTTTGGTTGTGACTTTTCACACAGGGGTATATTGGCCATTGCTTGGAGTATGGCGGATTCAGAGCTGCTACTTAGCTGTGGGAAAGATGCTAAAATTCTCTGCTCCAACCCTAACACAGGCGAGGTATTGTATGCACACCACTTAAAAAATCTCTGTTCAGAGGTGGCACAGTGGCATATGCAAAGCAGGTGTTGGTGTGCTTGCATTTCTAGGAATGATTTTTCTGTGGGATGTTTCTCCCTATTCTGTGTACTTATGTTTGGTGTATGTGCATTCTGAGCTTGTTCTGGTGGTGTAGGATTCCTTCCTAGTATTGTCGATATTACACATTTGTCCTTACCTCTTCTCTCCTGCTAAGTAGTAAGGTCCCTACTCATTATAAGGGGTAAAAATGGCTCCACTTAAACTAAGTATTTGCTTCCTACTCTTTGGTTTGGACCCAGTGTGGCTGGATTTCTGTTGCAATTGCCTTTTTCCTTCTGTAAGCATAAGAACTTTTATCTAGACCAGAGGGATTTTGTAGGTTACTACAGTAGTGGCAGATGAGTGAGAGACACTTGAATGTCTTCCCACTGCACCCTTTTGGGCATGAGGATACCTTTCAAAGGGGATGCAGATCCTTTTTTCAGACAATTTGAGTGTTTGCCCCTAGACCATGAGAATCATACTACATGTTTTTATTAAAAATAAAAACCAGTTTCCTGGGAGACAGCGAGGCAGTTAGCATTTTGCTCTTTGAGTTTCTCCTAGTTTATGGTTAAATGTCTGCTGCAGTGGTGGGCTTGTCTGTTCCAGGGCAGGAGAGGCTGTCTGCCTAGAATGCAGATGTTAACTTTTCCAATCTTTCTGTGAAAACAGACTTACTTTGGAGCCTGGACATGTCTCCATGTAGTATTTAGAGATACCCAGATTAGCTCTGAATGAGCTAGCATGAATATCAGTAGCAGCTCACAGCTTGCAATGGGACAGCACAGACATACCCTGCCTGCATAGTTTGTCCTGTGTGAATTAAAGAGAAGACTTAATGGGAGGAAAAGGAAATTAAGCAGTGGTGTGTGATAATCTTCTGTTTGTCTATTGTCAGGGTTTGCCCACTGTTAGTGTGTACGGTGATGTGGAGGCTGCTGGGGAGCAAGAGAAGACCACTCGCAGGGCAGGCAGGAGAACATTGGACATGCTGCTTCATAAAAGCCCTGATTTGTTGGACATGTTTTTGCTGCCCAGGTGCTGTATGAGTTGCCCACGAACACACAATGGTGCTTTGATATCCAATGGTGTCCCAGGAACCCTGCTGTCTTGTCTGCGGCTTCATTTGACGGGCGGATTAGCATTTACTCCATCATGGGAGGCAGCACAGATGGCTTGAGGCAGAAGCAAGTTGACCAGGTATTGAGAAATGTTCAGCTAAGAATATGGACAGAAAGAGAGGGGGGAAAAAAACGTGGGCTCATGGGAAGTTTTCGGTGGCTGTCTGCAGCCCTGCTTGCAGGAGTAGCAATCCGGTGCAAATGAATGCTTATGTTTATTATATTGGAGATATGTCACTTTTGTTTTTTCCCCCTTTTGTTATCAAAGCTTTCATCGTCTTTTGGGAACCTTGATCCATTTGGTACAGGACAGCCCCTCCCGCCCCTGCAGCTGCCCCAGCAGACCACCCCACAGAGTGTCGTTTTGCCCCTCAAGAAACCACCCAAATGGATCCGACGACCCGTGGGAGCATCGTTCTCAGTAAGCAGGAGAGAAAAGGCTGGGCACGGTTGGCCAGGCAGGGAGTGAGATACTGGTGGCACATGCAAAACACTTTATGAAGAGGGGAGTTCGACGTTGTGCTCCACCTTGGAAGAACTTCCCCAGTTTGTTGTCCTCACAGGAGATGCTTGCGGCAGCTTCCAGACTGGGCACTTGGGACAGCAAGCCAGCAAGTGTGTGACAAAAATACCTAGGAAAAAGAAACAAGGAGTGTTTCTTTCTGTGTTGCCAACAGGCACTTGTTTCTTTCTGGTTTGGGATTAGGGCTTTGCTTTTATTTATGTGTAGTGCTTGCTTTGGAGTAAACAAGTATATATTGGGTGGTGGGAATGGGACCAAATTGAGTAAGTATCTGAGACCTGAGTGCAGTTTGAAGCTATTATGTGAGTCGGTGTGGTGGAGAATACTCAGGTTAGCTCTGATCAAGGTAGCAGGAGTTGCTGTAGCAGCACACAGTTAGGCTTCTCCATGGCTGGTTGATTTGCAGAGGAGCCACATGAGAGGGTGGCAAGACCCTGCTTTTTGTGAGAGCGGTCGTCTGCTCTTCAGCTCCACCTTTGGCTTATTTTCTAGATCCACCGGCTGTTCCTTAGGGATCTCCTGAAGATTTTAGTCTGTCCACTTGAAATGGATTTCTTTGCCGAAATACTGCTCAATTTTCAGCATCTTATGTCTGCTTATTCACAATCTGATGCACAAATGAAATGCAATTTTCTCCCATCAAAGAAAACTGATATTGCCTGGCCACTGACTGATGTGTCGTTTTATAATGGTGTTTATTCCCTTACTTGTCCTGGTTTTCCAGGAGCCAGCTGTCAGCCTTTTTCTTGACTAGGCTTTTTGCTTTTTGTAATGCTGACTTTGTTATTTATTGGACTTGCCTGTGTAAATTAACTTTGAGCTACAGAATGAAATAATATCATAAGCCCCTTCTGAATTTTTTCTTCTGTTGATTTTACTTCTCTCCAAATGATGACACAACTTACTGCCCATCTCTCAGTAGGCTTTTAACTTGTATAGAGCCTGCCAAGAGCAGGGCAGACATCATGTTTGAGCATTTATTTAATGAAGCATAGGTTTCTTTGGTAATTACACGGCAATATCATGAGATACTCCATTTATGCTGGGCACTATACAGACCCACAGCTCCAGTTCTCAGTTTCTAGTCAGTCTTTTGCCTGAGAAAAAACAGGCATAAGAGTAGCTGTGCTCATAAATCTTAAATGTGCACCCACTCACCCAACAAGGTCCTCACATGCATAGAAATATGGGGTGGTGGGGAAAAAAAATCAAGGAGTTGATGTCCAGAATGTTTGTCCATTGGATGATAAGCATATATATGGTATATAAAATCATGTGCATACACATGTGTATGCACATACTTTTTCATATTCTTGTATTTTTACATACTGCATGTGTGCCTCAATTCCAGTTTGGAGGTAAGCTGGTTACATTTGAGAATGCCAAGTCTCAGCAGCAGCCAGGCGTCGAGCAGCAGCAGCAGCAGCGTCACCATGTCTATGTGAGCCAGGTTGTTACAGAGAAGGAGTTCCTGGCCCGCTCGAAGCAGCTGCAGGAGGCTGTGCAGTCCGAAGGCTTTGTCAGCTACTGCCAGAAGAAAATCGACACGGCCCAGGCTGACTTTGAGAAAAATGTGTGGGCCTTCTTAAAGGTAACAGGATAACAGCAGTTCAGGAGTTCCCCACTGACTTGGAAAGACAGCGCAGAAATGGTTCCTTCTGCGCATTATGGTTTTTAGCAGAAGAGATGCTGGGAACCAAAAGTGTAGGCTGTTGGAATAGTGCCCATAAGCTCTGTCATTGGAGGTGGCCCACCAGAATAGAGAGCATCCTCAGGACCCGGGGGTGTGAGAAATCATGGAAGAAGCCAAGGCTTGGAGGAGGGTATCCTACGTTTTTTGACATCCCCCATGAGTACATCTTTGTACAGGGAGCTGGTGAGAAAGGATAAAGCTTGGGGACAGCTTTAGATGTGCTTTTCACTGCTCACTATGAACATTTAGAGATTTCCAAGTGAAGCAGATAAGCAGATTGTTCACCTACAATAACCAGATTGAAGCCTTGCCTACCTGCTCGGGTGCCCAAGCCACTGAAGACCTTTTCAGTCCTCTTTATTACACTCAGTCTCCCTGATCACTAGCTCTCACTGGGTAATTTGTGCCGGTCAAGTAAAAAGCCAGTGAGGGAGAAAATGAAAAATTGTGAATTGCAATATATTCTTTAACTTTTGTTTTTTAAAGGTGAACTTTGAAGAAGATTCACGTGTTAAATATCTTGAGCTCTTGGGATACAGGAAAGATGATCTGAGGAAGAAGGTAAATGTGCCTGGAAGCTGTGCTTGTGTTAAGTGCTTTACTTAAATGTATCTGCTGAGTACAGCCTAAAATGTTGATGATGCCATGTATGGTTGAAGTACTCATTTACCTGTGGGACTGGAATAGCAATTACCAGTATCCAGAGGCTATTCAATAGAATAAACATTTTTATACAACGTTATTTTTGGTGTGTTTCCTGGCTAATAGTATTTGTCAGTGCTGTAGCTCTCCTCATAGCCATAATACAACTGTAACCTACGGTGCCGGAGCCTCTGTTTAAACATGGCTGACTTGAATAGTTGTGTCATTTAAGGAATTCCTTTGTTTCAAAGGACACTAGAAATCTTACTCTGCTTTTTAAATTTTGTCTAGATAAACAACTCGTAACTTCAGAATTCTTACAGCAAGCAGTTTGCTTTCTTGGGTTTTTTATTAGCTATGTCATCTTCTTGTAATATGGATGTTCAATGAAAATTTCAAAGCAGGCAACAGACTTCAGAAGCATGTCTGCAGCTGACTGTCAAACTATTCGTGTAACTTTGTTATCTGACATCCTTCTGCTGTAGCATCATTCAATCTGATCTGGTTTAGGCTTTCTGGTTGAAGAACATGTAAGCAGTCTTCAGGGTTTCATTAACTACCTTGGAAAACCTAGAATAGTCCTTTTTTTTGTGTGGGATGCCATGCATTTTTACAAAAAAAAAAAAAAAAGAAAAAAAAACAAAGATCAAGCCTGGTTACATTTGGAAAGGCAAAATTTGGATTACCAGGAAGCAACTTGCACATCTTAAGTATAGAGCTTTCTTCCAAGTTGAAGAAGATTCTTATCTCAGTGTTACAGGGTATACCTGCTGTGCATTTTGGCTCTTTGTTGCTTTCAGTGCTGTACCCAGGAATTGTCTAGTATTTCTTCAGTTCTGATTCAGTGGATTTGAGTGTTTGGCTCATTTTCATTGTATCAAACTAATGTTTTATTTTCAGAGTGGCTTGATAAAAATGTCATTATGGTTATGAATTAAATGGCCTCCAGGGCAAATTTATTATGATTACAGAAAAAAATAATGTTTTTGCTAACAGTCTGTCCTCAGCTTCTAAATTTTTGTTGCATGAGTCAAAGGCAAGCACAGCAAGGGAAACCCTGTTTTTGAAAAGCAGATCTCAATTAGGAAATCCAGTTGAAATTTAGTAATGGTCCTGTGGAGTGGCCTCATGCAGACTGGAGCCCACTGCTGCTGTTGCTCTGGGTTTGATATGCCCTGTGCATGGGGAGAGGCTGGGAAAATGCATGTAGCTGAATTGAGTGGCCTGGAATGCTGGGCCTACCCCATTATTTCAGTATTTGAGGAAGAGATGAGGGGAGCTGCAAGGCCACATTTTCATGTAGCTGTTTCTCAACGAAGCATTCCATGTTAAAGTTGAATCCATGTTTTTTAGTGTCAAGAAACAATACAGGACAGATCATCTGAAAATTTGTGATACCCAGATGACAAACTTACTAAAGCAGAACTTTTTTTCATGTTACTGGTAGAGTAGGGAAAGTAAAAAAGGGTCACAGATTTCAGCTTCTTGAAAGAAGCTGTTAAGAACACATGGTGTTTTGTTTTTATCTTAAAACCTGTAATTCTCATATGCAAGTCAAGTCCTGGATTTCTCCTTTCTATTGTAAACTAATGATTAAAAAAGAAACAGAAAACTATCTCCAGCAATTTGAGCTCAGCTTTTTGTGAAAACCAGCCTACGTGGGTAAAACAAAGGCTGCAGTACTAAAAGCAGTATATAACATTAGCACATTAGGAAACCCAGGCTCCCAGATGCCGAACTAATATATTTTCTGCATGTATTCTGAACTCTATATGTTAAATTGGCATTTTTGAGGGCCCTAAGTAAATCTGGAGTCATGATTTGCTTTGCAAAACAGTAAAAGCTGGGCATTTTAACTCTTCTGTACTTTGGAAAATCCTAGCTCACAGCCATATGTCTGTTGTGATTGAAACCACAGCTTCCTGAGAGGCTCCCTGCTCCACAAAGATTGTCACCACTTCATTTTCCCTTACCAAAGCAGACAGAGGGTTTTGTCCTGCATGCTCTGATAATATTTTTATTACTGTGGTTTCCAGCAGCTCTATTGAGGTTTGAGGCCCTTGAGTTAACAATTAAAGGTTTAAAGGCATAAAGCAGCTGTTGTTTCCATCAGAGCTTGGGGTGCAACGGGCTTAGCAGTAAATCCATTGCCAGGCTGGGAAAAGAAATGGCTTTAGTTTCATGTTAACTGTTCTGCAAGCAGCATATTAGCTACATGTGCCAGTTTTGCAATCCGAGAGATCAGTGAGAGGTCTGCCTCCCTAAAATAAAAGGGCACTTACTTAAATCTTGGTTGTTTTCTAGATTACATCCGCTCTGAATAAAGAGAGTCTTGCAGATGGTGACTTGGGAGAGGTAAGCAAACACATGCGTACAACTCTGTGTTTAGTTTTATAATGCCACGGTAATGTGCAAAGTAAGAATAGTTTTTCTTTCTGCTTGGTAGCTGTCACAAAGTAAATCACGAGTAACCCAGCATACGACAAGTTCCTACATTCAGTAGGATGAAGGTACTTATTTAAAAAAAAAAAACCACCACTTTTTTCCACACAGATGTCTCCCCCTCCACTTTTCCAATGAAGGGCTCTCAGTCACAGGTTTTAGTTCAGGGTCTCAGTGATGTCCCTCCATCTTTCCTTCTTGCTGCCTATGTCTTGGCTGCTGTGACACTTTGTGCTGCCCATGAGGTAGGGCAGAGCCTTGCTGCCTGGCAGTTGGTTTCAAGAGCAGCACCTTCCCCAGCCTTTAAAAAAAGCAGGACAGAGAGTGTGGTCCTGTAACATTTCCCTGCAAGAGTGATAAATACAGTTCAGGTGTTGCCCGTTGTAATTGCAATGGCCTGAGTCTACAATGGGGAGGACTGCACTAGTTCTGTGCTATAGACATTTTGGATGTCATCTGTAGTTGCCTAATGGGGAAGAAAAGTTTTGCTGTGTGTTTTCAGGCAGCTATGATGAAAACAATACAGGGTACTGCATAATGACAAAGAGCAAGGAAATGGAGGGCCTCTACTGTGTTTGTTGTACTCAAGCATATATTACCAATGCATTTCTGTGATTTGCAGTCTGGTTCTGGCTATTGTTGGTTGGAAGGTGGCTATACTCAGCAGTGCAAAGTATTTCTTCCTCTTTTGCTGCTGCTTTTTTTTTATGGCATCTTCTTTCTGCCGAAGGCTCCTGCAGAATCTGATGAATCTGTGCTGAACGAGGGGGACAAAGGCCAGGCTACAGAGGAGCAGTTCTTGGGAGAGGTATCTGTTGCCCTCTAGACTAACCCTGTTGACCTTCTGTGTATTTACTTTGTTACTATTAAGAGCATTTTATTTTGTTGGCTTTTCCTAGTGCTGAGGATATATGGAAATACAAGAAGTTATTTAGAATGAGTAAAATATGGGCTTTTAGTAAGTTGCTTCAGACATCATCAGCTTCAGATATCATGTGAATAGATTTTGGTGGCAATTAAGAACAAGCTCGTTTTGTAACAATCCAGTTGGTGCCAGACTCAATGACTTTATTCTGCCATAATTTTCACTCTGACATTTCCCTAACATGTACTAAATGATCTTCTGCCATGACTCTAAATGGATTCCTTTCCCGCCCTGCCCCCTTCCCTCATTTCTTTCTTCCCTCCCTCTGGTTGATTATTACCAAGCTGTCACCTTATTACTTCCCTGTTCCTAGGTATAACCCTTTGCAGAGATGCAGCTGTGGTACTGGAGGAGAGGGGCAGCGTTCATTCTTTCCCACCAACATCACAGTACTGTCCATCCCCTTTGCACCTGAACAGCGAGTATCAGGGCTTTGGTAGCTAGCAGCCTTATGAGCATCTGTTGCAATAGTTAGCCAGGGTATCACAGGCAGTTTGTGCTCCACCACATCTGCCTTTGAGATCGTACAGCTTTTGTTCATTTCTGTCCATTTGAGCAGCATTGTTTTCAGCCCTGTGTTTTAAATATGGGGACAGGTCTACAATTAGAACTAAGGACCCAGCCTCTGCCATGTCAGGTTAATAGCACTGAAAATACTAGTATTGCTGTGTGAACAGGCCAGCTTTGTTCTCCCCTGTTCCCTCAGTCTCCCTTTTGGGTTAGAATTTGAGCTGTTCGCCCAAAACTACCTACGTTCTCCGTGTTCAAACCTGTGCTTGGTGCCTGTCTGCAGTTGTTTGTGAAGATAAGGATGGTGGTTTATGGCTCATGCATGTTGGAGTGGTGCACTTGTTGACTCCATGTAACAGCCTGTTAAGGACACTGAAACTGAGTGCTCTCCTTAGGTTAAGTGCTTGATTGCTTGTTAATTCATTAGACACCTTAGTGGCAGATGCATGTATCTGACTGCGTAAGATGGGCACATTGTTCCTGCGATAGTCACAACAAGCTCTCAACTGATACCAAACACACATCACTCATTATCTGATAGAAAAATAATTTTCCAGACACTGCCTTGTTTCATAAGCCAAACATAAAGCTTGTTTCAGACTTGCCTCCCCATCCCAAATACCTGTTCTTGGTCAGCTGGGTACTTCTTCATCCTCTGAAGTACAATTTCACTAATCAGCATATAAGCAGGATGTTCTCAGCTGACTCTTGAACTCCAGCTGCATGTACTAGTGCACTGGCTTATGACAGAGGAGGCAGTTTGTGGGACAATTTATGTACTCTTCTTAGGCTGTGCTGTGAAAATTGATGGTGGAGAGAGACTTCCCTCTTGGCATTATTTTTTTATTATTGAAAGGTTTTGTGTGAAATCCCACAATCCAAGTACTTGCAGGAAATGCTATCTATCTTAATTTCTGGGGGAGTTTTATAAAAAAGCAGCTTCTGTCCACTGAGCACTCCTGTACCAAGTACAAAGCGCTTAAGTCTGTGTGGACCATGCTAGACTTCTGTGTTGAAAATTAAGCATGTGTTCATGTGTTCTGCTTAATTAAACTAGGGTGTATACCTATTGCAGAGTGTTTCAAGGATGCGCTAAAAGTCTAAGTGAAGCAAAGTGAAACCTAGGTAGCATTATGGTAGACTGTTCTTGGTAGGGGTTGAAGTTGAAAGAGGAGGGAAGGGGGGAGGTTTCTGATTTTGTGGTTGTGGCTGTTGTTTTGCTTTGGCGGGTTGTGTGTATATGGGCACGGATGTGTGTATGCAAGTCAATACCCAGGATCCAGGTGTCTGGTTGCTGGTATTTGTGACCTCTAGGTATACGCACTGGTGCTTGCATAAGCCTTCCCTGGTGGTTAGAAATCTGGGGCTTCCAGCACTTTTTCCCCTTGGCATCTCCATTTTTAAAAATGGTCCACTCTGATCTCTCAGAACAATGATTTTTATAATGGTGTGTTTAATTGCACTGCAGGTCCTTTGGTAAGCCCAGGCCTTTCTCAGTGTGCTTAGGAGGTGACTTTGTGCAGGCACCAGGGGAAGCTGATTATCCTTTGCTGAAAGAGTGTTCTAACAAATGACAGGGATGCTCTTCCCTCCTAAACTAATGATCTTTTAGGTGACTGGTAGTCTGAAGGTCAATCTTTAACTTGTAATGCAGGAGCCATATTTTTTGAATGTGTGTATATATTCCAAGTGCTTACATAATCTCAAAAATTATGCTTTTCCTTTCTCTTAGAAGGTGAAGGACCATAAACAAGAAACTGAAGATTTGGGATCTGCAAAGACGACATTTAACATCTCTGTTAGTGGAGGTAAAAAAACCCTTGATATTGATTTCATTGTATGTGCTGATATTTATAAATACTGATGTTGATACTGGTGTTCTGGTGCGAAGGCAATTTCTGCACAGATTATGAAGGATTATCATGACTTGCCTTTTAACTCCATTCATTTCACAGCAGTCTCAAGGCACTTGAACATACAGCTTCTTTAGGGAAGAAAAGGAAGTATACAGCACTTGTATACCCCATTGCTGAAATGTAGCTACTCTCAGTGAATTCTGATATAAAAGAACACACACCTGATCAGGCAGGAAGTGCTAACGTCGCTGTTTGTACAGAAACTCCCAGGGGATCTTGAATAACACAGAAGCCATTGACCCCTGTCTAGTTTTGACTTTGTTTCTGGCACTGTATGTAGGGTAGTTGTTTCAGAGGTCATTTAGACCTCTAGCATCTTGCTAGCATTTATTAGCTTCTTGCTCTGCAGCAAGGTAAGTGATGTTTTACAGTGCCCCACCTGATGTGGCAGTGGCCGTAGTGGGTTCGAGACTTGAGATGAACTTGAGCGTCCCTGTAAGTACCTGCCTGGAGCAGGCTGGTTTGTAGGGAACTTTGTGCAGTGTTGTACAGTTGGACAGAATCACCTGCTGTTGCATATTTAAGTGACTTTTGTGCTATCATTTGAAAATGCACTCCTCTCGTTGCAGATGTGGACGGTTTGATTACCCAGGCTTTGCTGACGGGTAACTTTGAGAGCGCAGTAGATCTCTGCTTGCACGATAACCGCATGGCTGATGCCATTATCTTGGCCATCGCAGGCGGACAAGAGCTGCTTTCTAGGACACAGGAAAAGTACTTTGCTAAGATGCAGAGCAAAATTACCAGGGTATGTTTTTTCAGTTAAGAAACAACATGCATGTAGGCCTTTAGCAACTCCCTTTTTCACCTTAAAAGTTTTCTTGCCATTTCATAGGTTTATTTCTGTGAGAAGCTAATAAGTATTCAAGTCATCCAT
This sequence comes from Nyctibius grandis, assembly GCF_013368605.1. Classification (NCBI taxonomy): domain Eukaryota; kingdom Metazoa; phylum Chordata; class Aves; order Nyctibiiformes; family Nyctibiidae; genus Nyctibius; species Nyctibius grandis. Next base: position 67,635,725 of record NC_090663.1, on the reverse strand, counting down.
AAGATCTCGGAGCAGAAGGATTTCTGTTTTTCTTCTTAATGCATTGATAAGAAAAGAGGCATACTACCTGGATATCAACACACTAGAAGAGTATTCTTTACCTTGTATCCAGTGTCTGAGTTGCATATACACTAGTAGATTCTCACTGATAAAGATAAATGTCTTAAGCAGCACACATTTCAGTCTGTTATCTTGTCACATTTTTCAAGAGTTGCACATGACCCATGGTCAGTGTCAGCAGCATTATGTTGATTTCTGCCTGTGATCAGTCTTAACAGATTATTCCGATGCTTTGTTTCACTGCATGCACAGAAGAGAGCTTAGTATGCCCAGGGTAGATCAATCACCCTTTGTCTAGGAGACAGCACGTTATGGCCAGCTGGTTATTGTTCTTTCCAGCTTTTTGCAATGCTAGGGATTGCCGATGCTGCTTGTTTAAATCTTTCTTCTTTACTGCTGACATGAGAAAGTAGCGACAGGAGGATGAAACAGAAGTGGCCTTAAAAGAGCACAGGACAATGGGTTTGGCAAGGATGGCTGCTTTTAGAGGAGAGGAGAAGGTTGCTCCTGGTCACTTTTTAGCAGTCCATTGTCAAAGAAGGGCGTTTTATACAGTAGCAGGAGGCAGCCTATAAAATGGGCGTGTGCTTAAGTGCTTTCCTGAAGCAGGGCTGAAGGCCACAAAGCACAGTCACTTGGGGAGTTAGGGCATGCAACACCACAGGCTAGGGTCTGTAAGTGGGATTTTGCTGATCGTTGCCTGCAATCCAGTTTGAGATGGGAACAATTTGCATTTCTAGTAGTGGACAAGTGAAAAGAGGAAAATCTCAAGTATTAAGACTCTGCAGGATTTGTTCCCCTGCCCTCAGCTCCTTTCCTGCCTCTGGCCTAATCTGAGGAAGGAGAATTTTGTAGTGTGTGGGAAATTTCTTCCCTGTAGTTCATCCTTTGTGAAAAGGTATTTTTATGGAGAACTGACCAGTTATATGTGCCTGTGCTAACAAGTGAGTGTTGACCTTGTAGTTATGACCTTGCATTTGTTGTTCAGGTGTGTTTTTTTCTTGTCCCAAACTGCACACTTCTTGTTCAGCTGTTTGAGCTTCAAGTCTTGGCATGACAAGGGCTTTGTTCACTAAATAGTAGCACAGCTGCCAAGTCCCTCTTTTGTCTGAAGCAAAATAACTGGAGGCAGATTTTGAGATGGAAAAACCTGGAATTTTGTTCTGAGGGCTTGTGGACAGGCAGCCTGTGCGGGGGGGGTGCAGGGTAGGGATACTGCTGACAACTTGCTTCTTCGAGCAGCCTTTTCAACTGCCCCTTACCTGGTCAGCCTGAGACCAAGAGCTTAAAGCCAGATGAAACAGTTTGACAAAAAAAAATTCATACCCCTTGCTGGGCATTGTGTAGAAGATTTATAGCTAAATAGTTGGTATGTTATCTTTGTCTGCAAAAACAGTGCTGAAAACCATCTACAGCAATCCCAGCTTGCAGAGGTTTGTGCATTCTTTTCTTGAACACTTTGTAGCAAGAATAATTGGCCTGTGTTATCTGAGCTTGTTTTGTGATTTTTCACTGAACTCCTTTTGAAGTAAAATGTACTCTTGTGCAGCTGCTGTGACCCTGGGTACAGTGGGGATGAGTACACTTGAGTAGATACAAATCATACTGTATCCTAAAAAACAAACAAACAAACAAAAAAAACAACAAAGGAAATCCTACCAAGATCTTAACTGTGGTCTCTCTCCTTCTGGTCTAGCTCATCACTGCAGTGGTAACGAAGAACTGGAAAGAGATTGTACAGTCTTGTGATCTGCAGAATTGGAGAGAGGCTTTGGCTGCTGTGCTCACTTATGCCAGGCCAGATGAGTTTGCAGCCCTTTGTGGTAAGGATGCTTTACAGACTGAGTGTCATTTATTCCACTTATAGCAAAACTACACTTTGCCATGGTTGTTTTCCTTTTTTTTTTGATAGATAATATAGTTCTTCAGTTGTGTTGCAGAGGTGTCCTGGTTTCATTGGGATTTGGTTTCAGTTTGTGGCCAGCCATGGTGATCAAGGCCCTTAGCAGTTAAATCCAGGGCAGCTGACCCTGGCTGGCCCACAGGTGTATTCTATATCATTGACATCAAGCTCACTATAAAAGAGAGGGCTTGCTGGGAAGAGGTGGGGCTCTTTTTGCTCTCCTCTCTTTTTCTCCTTCTTCCTCATTTCCAATGATTGTGATTCCTGGAGCAACTTGCTGGTGCTATGTCAATAAGTACAGTTTTGTCTCTTTTGTGTTGTCATTTATATTGATTTCTTTATTTCATTAAATCTGTTTAACGTCAACCTACAAGTTTCCTTCCTTTTCCCAGTTCCCTTCCTCATTTAGGGAAGGGACATTGCGTGATAGAAAAACTGCTTATTGTTTAGCCCTGGGTGCAGGCTAAACGAGGACAAGAGGAGAGGAACCTCTGGGGTGCTGTATTCCCTGTATGTTCACTGATTTTCTGGGTGCAGGACCCAGACCCTTGTGAGCAGCTGTGTCCTGGGGTCATGTGTAGTGCACAGCTGCTGATCTCTTACTGTTTCCAGATGGGTAACAGTGATGTTGATGTGACAGGTGTCTCAGCCAAGGGACCAGCATCTTGGAGTGTTTGTGCGTGGGACATAAGTGAAAATGTTTCAGGGGAGTGCTTTGCTCTGCTTTCCCAAGAGCAATTTTGACTTATTGGAAGGAGTCGTCTTTCACAGGCAGTGAGCGTGCCTGCCCTCATGTGTGCTGCATGACAGACAGCTGACTGGGTTTAACTCATAGGGAAGTTATATTGCCAATAGCTGTGTGCGTAACACCTGTGTGCCCCTCAGATGCCAGCCATGGTGTCTAGGGAGCTGTATGACTCACTTCAGCACACGTCAGCCCAGAGCCGTATCACAGCTTTGTTGCTCACAGTTCCTTGGTTGATTGCACACTTGGGTCGTGCTCCTGAAATGAGGGACTGCAAAAAGTGGGTGGCAGAGGGGAGAATCAAACCCTGGCCTCTTGTTCTTTATCATATCAGCAGATGAACTGTCCTCTCTGTGTCTCAGGTTTACAGGCATTTGACAAGTCCTTGTTGCTACAACATTAACTGCCTCTGAAGTGCCTTGGGCTCCCATGAGACAATCTGTGCTGGACACCGGAGTATGTACTTACCAGTGGAGCCCAGAGGCAATATCCCTTCTCACTGTACTGAGCAGAGACACAACAGGTGTTGCAGGCTTCCCCAGCCTCGACAGTGATGGAGGGATCACCAAAGTGATTCACCAGCATAGTCTTTGTTCATATTTTTCCTAGATCTCCTGGGTAACAGGCTGGAGAGTGAGGGGGACAGCCTTCTGCAGACACAGGCCTGTCTCTGTTATATTTGTGCTGGCAATGTGGAAAAACTTGTTGCTTGTTGGAACAATGCTCAGGATGGAAACAGCCCCTTGTCCCTTCAGGTTAGTAATTCTGTTAAAAAAGATGTTGGAAGTAACACATTGCAATCATTTGGTGCTTAAATCAAATTAGCTAGTGTAGAGCTTTGATCCTGTCTGATAGCTGCATGTATCTCTTGATGCAAGCTCTTTCCATCTGGAATGGGTGGCTTTCGTAGAAATAACACAAATATGGTATTGGAAGATGTGTTGTGAAGCATGATGGCTCTCATGTCTGCTCTGTTCTTTGGGTAGTTGTGCTACTATGCTTCTTGTGTAAAAAAGGTAGTTGTAGGGCTTTGAGTGTTTTGGTAAAGAGGCTTTGAATACTTGCATCTTTTGCAAGAGAGGAGTACTTGGACGTTTTTGCCTTTGGAAGAGATGGCTTGGATGTTCAGGGGAAGAAATCTAATAAATTAGAGTTAAATCTGGAGAGAAAACTGTAGGAAGGTTCTCATGAGTCTTTGAGGGGTTGCCCATGCAGGGTTTGGTTTCCAGCAGTGAAACATATGGCATACAGCAAATATCTTGGGAGAATAGGATTGATGACAGTGAGGTGAAGCAATTATGGAATAATTTATTTTATAGTGTAATCTTAGTTTCTTCGATCTGTTCAGGGCCTTTGAAGGACCAGTTTTAGAAAGTAATTAAAGTAATGTTACCTGGTAGTGCTGTGAGTCTGTTTTGTTAGTTGAAGGAACTGGAGTATATGTGAATTTTGCTTCACATTATTAACTCTCTCTCCAGTTTTGAATTATCAAAATTACTTTCCCATCTCTTGATTGTGAGGGCTTCATTTACAGATTTACCTTCAGTTTGAATATGCATTCTTATTGCATTGCTTTGTTCTCTTGGACACTAAAACTGAAAAATATTGTTGGGGTCGTAATTAGGCTGCTTGTTTACCATGATGTGGAATTGCTGAAACTCATAGAAGCTGTTGGTTATCTTGATTTATTTTTTTAGTTGCCTTTTTTGAAGTGCTAATTTTGTTGGAAAAACAAAAAAGTATTATTGAACAGTCAGTAAACAGTCCTTATTAGCGATGTATGGTTGAAATCTTGTGTGTGATATGCTCTCATTAAATCTGTTATAAGATTTTAAAGAGGGATTGGATGTTAATATATTGGGAAATGAATATTTGTAGAATCTGCGAATAAAATACAGTGAGAGTAGGAAAAATATGAGAAAACTAATCAAAAAATGTTCCTGTAACTTAGCCCTTGGAGGAAACCCAACCAAGACCAGCTCTGGTATTTGGGCATGTGCAAGGAAGGCAAGATATGGAGTATTCCTGGTTAATATCAGGAAATCATCTTTGCAGTAACAACCGGAAAACCATGGACAACTCTCCCAAAGGAGTTGTTAGATCCTTTTGATTAAGATTATTAAGAACTGACTTACGAAAAAGCTGCGAATGAATGTGCAGCACCCCAGCACTAGTAGTGGTGCTGGACATGATGTTTTCCATTCGCTCTCACCGCTCTCACCAGATATTTTCATGAAAGCCTACTCTTTTGGTGGACATGCTCAGTGCTAATAGGGCCCTGAAATCTTGTTTAATAAAAGCAATGCTTCTGGCTTTGAACTCTACCAGATTCACTGCTGGCTTTGCTGTGAGAAGTCACTTGGTGTGTGGTTGATCTTCCAGGATTTAATAGAGAAAGTCGTAATCCTGCGCAAAGCTGTGCAGCAAACCCAGGCTGTGGATCCTAATGCTGTGGGGGCCCTTTTGGCTGAGAAGATGAGCCAGTACGCCAACCTCCTGGCTGCTCAGGGCAGCATTGCTGCAGCTTTGACTTTCCTCCCTGCGAACACCAACCAGGTATGGAGCTTTCAGGTTTTTGCTCCCTCTCTCTGTGTGAACAGGTGTACTTTGAGCAAAGGTCTCTGCATGGTGTAGTTAGCCGGCGGGACTGCCGTTTGAAATGCACCTTGGGATGTGATGGTCAGGCTGTTTCCCCTTTCCCTGTGTTGGCCTCACTGAGCTGGCAGAAGTACATGGCCTTGTTCTTCTCCCTCTTCATTTCACACCCTTGTCCTTCCAGCCAGCAGCTGTCCCTCCTGCAAGCCAGACACAGTGAAACATGTACCTTGACACTTGGTCGGTCATTTTCTTTTGATTTCTCATCTTCCATCAGCTAATATTCGTAGACAGGCTGGCTTGGGAATGATGCCGCCTAAGATCGGAGGCAGAGACACATAAAGCAGTTCCAGCGGCCCTATGTGTCATGCAGAAAAGACGTATTCCAATCAAATAAAGCAGAGCAGGCTTCTGAGAAGCGAGCTCATCAGTGTGTGGCCAGTCAGCCTCTTGGTGTGATGCACTGGGTGACAGGCAGTGCAATTAACGTTTCTTCGCTGTCCTTTTCTGATTGCAGCCAAACATCATGCTGTTACAGGACAGGCTTTGCAGAGCCCAGGGGGAGCTCCCAGTGGGACAGGAGGCCCTCAAGGCACCATATGAGAGACAGCCCATGCCCAAAGGACAAGCTGGCCCTGTGGCTGGACAGATGCAAGGGCCCCAGGCTCCAGCGCAGCAGTATTACCAACAGGTAAATGGGTTTTGGCAGTCAGGGAGGGACATGGTGCTTGAGTTCTGGAGAGTGATGGATAGAGGAATTTTTTTTCCTTTCTCTTGATCTGAGCTGGGGCTGTATGACATACCTCTACTGAGAGCCTTGTGGTGAAAGTCATCGGTGCTGCTTTTCAGTCAGTGAAGATGCCTCCTTTACTCCTTATCTAGAAGCATCCATTAAACACCTTGTCAAGTAGCCTGCTTCTGAAGATTAGATGATTTTCCCCCTTTGTTTGAAAATGTGCTTCTGTGCCAAGAATGACTGTGTGGGAGAGCACTTCAGGATGTTTCTGTGCTTGCTCTCGTAGTCCCTAATGTTGTCCCATCCCTGCAGGCCTTGGGGCTTGCTCATGCTGCTCACCAGCCTCTTCTGGGGCTGATTATTTCCCCCACCCCAGCCCTGATGTTGGCTGCAGAAGTTGCTGAGCAGTGGCAATAGGAAACTGAGGGCATGTTTCAGCAGTTGTTGGTGCAGCCTACTATGAAAACACCTTCCCAGCTGAGCATAAGGGGCATAGGCAGCACGGGCAGGGGGTGAGACAGGAGCAGAGAGGCAGGCCTGGGCTGAGAGTGAGCTGTGCCAGAAGAAAGGCCTGGTGAGTATGGGACTAATACAGGAGCTGGGGGCTGTGCAGAGAAGAGGAGAAATGGAGGAGGCAGATACCCTGGTTTTATCTCTAGCCTGAGGATGACACTGAATCAGACCATGCTGGCCATCACTGAAGTGTGGTGCGGTAGGCAGCCCTGTCTCTGTGCATGCTTAAGGAGCATCGCCAAGTCCCTAATCCCTCAGCACAGTGCTGGAGCTCATCTGGCCGTGCTCTACACAGGGGCTCTGGGCTGGGCTTTTCTGAGAGTGGAGCTGTGTTAGTGCTGCGGATGTTCTCCTTAAACAGAGAAGGCTGGCACAAGCAGAGGCATGTCTCTGTCAGTGCTGCCCTTCAAGCACTGCCTGCCAGAAAAATGGGAGTAGGAGGGAAGAAGGGCTGAAAAGTAGGGGAGAGTTGGGCTTTGTTCTCTCCCTCTAGATGTCAACAACTGTGTGTGCCTTCACCTTCTCTCCAGGGTGTTAAGGTAGATTTCAGAAGGGACAAGGCCTTCATCCTGTTCATACAAGATTACTTTGCTAACACCGTTGCATATGATTTTAAATGCATCATTGTCAATAATTAACTCCTACTATTCTTTCTTGTGTCTTTGACCTTCCTCCTTGTAACCAATGAATTGCCTTGAGAAGCAGTGCTGCATATTTCCCGTTTGGCTGTGGAAAACAGCAGCTGTCCTCTAGATGGCATGATCTGAGTAATACTTTTTCAACCAGAGTTCCCTCTTTCTCCTACTGTTTCAGGAATGCCTCAAGCTATTATTTAAGCAAGGCCTGCCCATTAATAAAAGGCTGAGTGTACCAAAAGCCCACAAGCACGCTCTGAGTTACCCCCTGTGTTCTTGGCTTTCCAGGGAGCTCATGCTCAGCAGGAAGGGCTTGAAGGGGACAGGTGCTGCGTCAGAAAGGTGCCCAGCGGTATGCTGATAAACCAGAATGGAAAGAAATTGCATATTTGAGTCTTAGTATACTTGTTTTGTTTGACTTTCTTTTAAGAAAGTGTATACATAGGGCTTGTTCAAGCTTGAGGCAGCCTTTGTTTGATTGCTGTCCCAAATAGGAACATGTACTTAAAACTTTGTTTCCTTTCAGCATAGGTTTTTGAACCTAGTTTTTCATCTGGAAAAAAACAGGCATGAAAGTGGATGGAAAAGTCTTTTAGATTATTCCAGTCATGAGTTGTGCAGACATCAGCAGTGGTTGTTGTATGGCTGACTGCTCCATTAGCCCAGCACTGTGCAGGGTTAGAGACCAATAGACTGAAGCCAGCTGAGCCAGCCAGGACTTCAGCGCTGCAGCTTTCCCTCTACCTGTGCTCAGGTGGGGTGTCAGTCTACTGACCCCAACTGTGCATCCCACTGCTGGGCAGCATGCCCTCTCCTTGCTAAGGGACATTGCAGGCATAGGAGGTTCTTCGTTTCTGTCCTATCAGAAAGGTAGTAGTGGTTGTATGGAACTGAAGGGCTTTGGAGTGGCAAAGGAACTGTAGGAGAGTGGCTGGGAAGCAATTAGCATTAAGATGTATGTTTGTGCATGTGCAAGAGCTGAATATCAGATTTTAACCTTTTTTAATTCATCTTAAGCTCGATTTAAACAGACTGCTTTTACATGAGGCAGTATGTTTGAATTTAACATGGAACTTGGAACTTCCAGCTGTGGTTAGTGATGCTCGGTGTCATGCAGTAGCCTGGGGGGAGCTTCTGCAATAGGAAAATGTGATGAAAGAGGCAGACCTGGCTAACTGGCACGTGTAACACTGCACTCGCTCCACAGCTGCTTGTAGCTGCGTCTCCACTGTGCTTTGTCTTCACTCTGCAATTCACTTTGGCTCCAGTGCACAGTGATTCCGTCTGTCTTGAATGCACTTTTCCTTCTTCCTCTGAGATTTTATAGCTGTGTTACAAATGCCAGCATGCAAACGTTTTTGTGTTCACTTCTTTGCATCTCATTTTGTGAAAGCCCTTAGACTTTTTTATTGTTTTGTTTTCCATGATTGGTATTTCTTTGTTCAATTCAGGTTAGAATTGCCCCTACTGTCACTACCTGGAGTAACAAAACTCCTACTGCCCTTCCCAGCCATCCTCCTGCAGGCTGTCCCTCTGACACACAGGTATAACCTTCATTATTCCTCTCTGAGCCCCTGCTCCACCCCAGTATGTCCCCTGGTGTAGTCTGTGTGCTTGGCACAGTCTGCTATGGGTAGGCACAAGGAGCAGCTTCCACATGTGCTCTGGTTTTGCTCCTCTGTGTCTCATGTTACGTTTTTTTCCACCAATGCCCAGATGAGTGGCTCGGGAAAGCCTTGAGTGGGAGCTCAGTGTGACCTAAGCCCCCCCCCGCCCAGCCCTTGCCCCACACTGGGAAATTTGAAGCGTGATGATATTTTTCCTTTCCCTCTTTCCCATGGAAATTAGAAGCTTCAGAGTTAATGTTTAAGTCGTTTAGTTGAAAGCTGTGGATGGTAGGGCACTCTTGGACTGCCTGAATAACAGGCAGCGCTGGCAAGGACCTCTTCCTTGTGCAGGAAGGTATGTGCTGCTCTGCTGCTGCTGAAGTCACTGCACATACAGGCTCTGCTTTCAGTGTTACGCTGGACGCCCTGAAGCACTGGGGTGGTTGGAGGCATTTGCCCCTGTGCTGATGGCTCTTCCAGGGAAGGCGGTTTCAGGCCTTGAAATGTGAACTGATCATTTTGTTATAGTTCAGCTTCAGCACTGCATTACCATTGCTGACTAAATCTTATCTCCCCCTACCCTTTTTCCGACAATCTTTTTTTACAGGGAGACAACCCACCTCCTCCAGGGTTTATCATGCCAGCTGCCATTAACCCCAACATGCCACCGCAGCAAGCCACATCTTCCAATTACAGCATGTACTCACAAGCAGGGGCCCGGCCACCGTACCCACAGAGTGAGTAGCAGCAGCTCCCCTGTCCCTCCTACCCAGGTGGGCCAGCCAGGTGATGAGGCTGCATTTACTTGGGGATGGCTAGTCCCCTCCTTGGGGTTGGGAGAGTTCAGACCAAGCCAGTCCCACATTTCTTGGGGGGAAAAAGCTCCTGAGATTACATCTGAGGTTTGTCGTTTCTTGGTGGGGTCCAGACATCAGCACCCTCTATCAGACACTGTCTCCTCTGCTGAGAAGGTGTCTGCCCATGGCTCTTAGACTCACTCCTCAGCTGGCCCTTCCCAAGGGTGTGCTGGGGTCAGAAACCCCCCAGTGTGAGTCCTGGAGATGGAGCATGGGCCTGGCAAAGAGGGACCCAACTCATCTGTGTGCGGCTGGGCCATTTAATTCTCATTGGGACTACATGAAGATGGGAAAGGGGATGAGGAAACAAGGGCAGTAGTAGAGGTGGATGAGGAAGGGGGCAGAGCACTGACACACTCAAAGCAGAGGACTGAAAGTACAGGTACCAGGGAGGAAAAATAGATGTAGATGGGCAGAGAAGGGCAGTGAAGTTAAGCTGCAGGGCCCACAGTGAAAGGCTGTGAGCTTGCGTTCACTTCCAGAGACTGCTGATCACTTCCTTGGACTAGACTTTCTCTTCATGCAAACCTGGGGCTGGGGTTTTCCTTCCCTGAAAAGCACAGTGAGGATTGCAGTGGTCCAGAAAACATACAGAGCAGCAGCATCCATGTGCCCCAGCCCCACCCTGTGTGTCATGATGGCTCTGGGCAGGAGAGTCTGTGGTGGAGAATAGGAGTCCTTACAGCCAAGGCAGTCCTTTCTCTGTCTCCCTGCTTCCAGTGGCAGGCTGAGATTTTGAGCAATCCTGCAAGTGCAGGCAGAGTTGTGGGAGCCAGGATTTGGTTGGGCAGGTAGGTGGTTTGAGGGGGAAGAGGCAGGAAGAGAGGAGAGTCAGGTGGAGAAGGAAGCAGAGGCAGATAAAACCTGCTCCTCTATTATGAACTCACTGACTGAATATGTCTTTTCTCCCTGTTTGTAGCGTATCAGGCCACACAGCAGTACTCTTGTGGAACAGGGGGACCAGCTCTCTATCAGCCTCAGCAGCCTGTCGCTGTCCCTGCTTCAGCCTCTTACCCGAACCCTGCCCCTAACACCAGTTCTCCTTACCTGCCCTCTGCCCCTGCCCACTCTATGCCCTCCCCACTGTACCCTGGGCAGCCTCAACCCTCCCCAACGAGCCTGAATCCCGTGTCTTCCTTCCCTCTTCCTCCTTCTGGTGCATCCTTTCAGCATGGCAGGCCAGGACCTCCGGCAACTTCTGTGGCTTATGCATTACCTACTGGACCAACAGGTACTCTGCCTGCAACCAGTGACCTTCCTGCATCCCAGAGAACAGGTCTGCGCTTGGACAGGGGGACAGGTGGGAAGGGGGAGGGGTTTGCATTTTACTTACTCAGTTAAATGCACGCCTTTTCCTTTTGAGTGCTCTGTACAAAGTTTGCTTGTGCTTAGAGGTCAATTCAAAGCATTTCTAAAACACATCATCTTCCCTGTGCATCTGGCAGTGATATGGCTATGATGCTGCAGTGAGCGCTTGCTGAGCAGCGTGAGCAGTCGAGTCAGACCTTGCCACAAACCCAGAGCTTTTGTCTTGCCCCAAGACAGGGTGCTATAGCATTGCCTTGTTATGAGGCTGTCATATACTGTGGATGGGTGGTTGCACAGTTTTAACCTTGTGAGGCTGGCATCAAAACCTCCTATGTGGCTGGAGAGCGAAATACAAAAATGAGCAAGTTTCCCTAAGCACTGCAGAGAAGATGATCCCAATTGTCCTCACAGAACAATTTTGCAAATATAATATGTCCCTGTGTCCCTGGTTTGTGAGCAGCATTTCAAGTCCGGAATTGGCAGTATATTTAATTCAAACAGAATTTCCTCTGGCATCAGCTCACTTACATTATTTTTTTCCTAAGCACTTAGTGTGATGGGATTTACTGTAGCTGTGGATGCCTTAAAAGATAATCAGAAGTGATTTAGAAATGCTTTTACATGTCTCTTTCCTGAATGTTAATCAAAAGCATGTGTGTGTGGCTGACACATAAGAGCACGTTTGGGCACACATGGTGAGAGAGCATGCACTAAGCTGGGGCTCAGTGTCTCCTTGTGACTGCCTGGACATAACTTTGCTGTGGGACAGTGACATCGCTTGTGATAACAAACCTGTCTCTCCACTTAGCAGCCTGTGGAACAACAGCTTTGCATATGTCGGACTGTGCAGGAAGTATAAGCCGTCCTTTTCTAAACCTGGCCATAAACATACTTCACATCCAGGTGGTCCAGCTTGGATAGTCAAGGACCAGATCTGGGAAGCAGGGAGAGGAGGGAATCCTAGGCAGGATTTGAGGGATGTTCCTGGGATGCTGACTCTACTGACCAGCCCTAAGGACCACACTGTGACTCCCTCTGTTCTTTTAAAAGTCTGTTAGGGGTGATGCAGTGCAGAAAAGGCATATTGCCTTTGTCTTGGCAGCAGCAGTTCTATGAGTAGGTAGGTGCTCCTGGCATCCATGATGCTGGGAGCCTCATGGCATTGCCTTCATACACACACACACTCGTGTTTTGGGGAGAAATGGTCTTTTGCTCTCAAAAAATAGAGAGGACTGGTGTAGGGCAGCTGCCAGGACTGCAAAGGGAGAAGAGGTCTTTTCCCTCCATCTTGCAGCCAGATTCAGTGTCCTCTCTGTTCTTGGAGATGCTGTACCGTGACCTCTCCTGACCCCTTGTTATGGGACATGTCAAACTTGTATCTCTAAGCCAGAGGAATTATTAAATTGGACAGAGGAAGAGGTTCTAGGCCTGGGATGTGAAGCAGTACATTATAATGCAGACAGCATAGCTTCTGTACCTCCAAATAAATGCAAGGAACAAGAAGATTATTCTTTCTTATCCATTTTACTGCTCTACTTGTGTCACTGGCAGGCACTTCAGAACTGTCACTTGCTAAGTTTCTTGCATTATCAGTGAAGTGACGTAGTCCATGTGGCGTTCTCAGAGCAGGTGAAGCTCTGTACTCTGGACAATAGAGATTAGGGACATTAATGACAATACCAGGTGATGTGTAAAACTGTAATCCACATAGTAGTCTAACACATCTTGCCTGTGTCATAAGGGAAATTGAAGCAGTTGTTACCCGCATTGCCTTGCCAGGTTTCCTTTCAAAATTAAAAGTTGTCCATAGTAGGCTTTTTAGAAAACTTTCTGAGAACTATCGGCGCTGCTTGTGTTTTTCCCAGCAGCTGTGGTGAGAAGGCAGCCAGTACAAAGTGTCAAACCTTCAGGAACCCAAATTTGGGCATCATCTCTGATTCCTAGCAAACACCAGCCTTGGGCTGAAATGCAGAGGTGGACTCCAGGACACAGTGAGGTGCCAAGGCCAGGTGGCTCATGCATGTGGGCTGCTGGCACACAACTGCTGCCTGCAGCTGGACAAGTATGGAAAAAAGATAAGAGGTACCTGAAGAGCACAGTCTGTCCTCTTGCAATTTTTAGGTTATGCCTTTCAAAAAAAACATGTAAACAAGAAGGAAAAAACCCCTTGCTTTGTAAATGCAGAAATGACAGTGTACATGCTTAATATGCTTAACCACCAACACATTTTCCAGAGTAGCTGCATTGCTTAGTGAAGGACACCTTGGCATGAGATCCCATAGAACCACAGAAATCTGCAGCCAGAAGTAGATCTCACCTGTAACTCTGAATGTTCCAGTGCAAAGCATGTAGTGATGCTGGTCTTGGCTTTGAGGTGGTGTGCTTTTGTGTGGTGATGATCTAATCTGGTAACGCCATGTTTCACTTTGCAAATGTGATTCATTTAAAGGCAGGGGTAAGGGACGAAGGAAAAAAGATCTCAAATTTGAAGTCTTGAAAAGCACCTGACCTTTGAACTAGCTTTGATTTAAAGATGCACTTAAAAAAAACAATTCTATAAATATCTTCTGGTTTTTGCAAACACATACAACATCATTATGTTAAGCTGTGCTTGGAGCTCCAGTAAGCAAGAAAAGCCCACATTTGATTTGATTTTCAACCTGTCTCTCTCTGTTTTATGATAGATCTTTGAACCTGCTTTCAAGGAAGTTTTAATTTTCAGAGTCTTGAATCTTGTTAGAAATAGTGATAGAGCAATTCTGAACTAAGGGAAGGGTTTGCCCCAAAACTATAAGCACCTAAGACCAACCCCAGGGACAGGAGTTAGCTCATCCCCGACATTCCTCTTCTCTTTGAAATGGCGAAGGCTTCATTGGCTGTGTTTTGCCATTTGGATTTGTTGTTCAGTCTGAGCAGGCAATGTGTCTTTTCACATGGGTGTAAAGCTGCTGCGTGAACATAGGTTTTTTTTTTGCTGGGCTGGATGCAGTTGAGAGCATGCCTTGATTTGGGAAAATACTTGATGTCCACCTTGAAGTCAAGTACTTTTAAGCATCTCCTGAAAAGCTTTCTGGAATGGTAAAACGATGGTGAGAAGACTGTTGCTAAGAGTGATGGTCTGTCAGCTGCGCTGGCTGCTAGGAATAGAAAATGAGAACACTGGAAGAGATAAGAAAGGACTCTGCAACATCTGTAAGAAACAACTAGAAACGTTGACTTACTGCATGGAAAGAGCAACAGGCTTGTTTTCAGGGAAGGCAGACAAAAGCAATTCCGCAGGGTGGTTTGGACAAATGACTTTTCTCTAAACTGGCATTGTAAGTAGGTTAGGCGTTTTTTCTCCTGACTTCTCGTGCTTATTGAAACTAAATTGCTAATCAAAAATTACAGACCAATTGTTTTATTATTTTCAAAGAAAATCTTTTTTTAGTTCTCTTTGCATTTTATCTGCAGAAAGCCTACCAACTCAAGACCAGGCCTGTCTCTTCGCAGGTGAACTAGGTACCACCTAACTTGAAAATAATTACAGCTACTACATGAAATTAACTGAGCAGATATCAATAATGCGTATGTTCTTCAGAGAACATTAAGTGCGATGCTGTTTGCCAATTAGACTTTAATCAAATCAATTTTTAATTCCTTAATTAAAACCAATAACAACATATCTGGAGTTTTTAACCACAGAAACAAATGCTGGTTTTCCTTTTTTAAAGCAAATTGTTCCAGGAAATTAACAGCAGTAACAGTCTGGGAGATTTTCTTAACATGATACCACTATCAACACTGCAGAAGTTAGACTTCCTGTATCAGAAGTACTCTGGGATTTCCTGAATAGGGAGGAACAGAGGAGCCCCTGGGGCACATGGCTGTCGGGAGACAGCACTGCCTTTGGTTAAAGAGAAAGCAGATGTGAAAGGGGTTTTAAATTGTTTTTCATTTACCCGTTAACGTGCTCTGGATGTGGAACTTGTTTAACAAAAGCTCAGGAGCAAATGGAATTTCAGATAAATTGATCAAATTCTGCAGTGATGTTAAGCTCTGCTGTCTAAGGTGAATTAATCATCTGCTAAGTGAAAAACACTGTGGTGAAAAAGTCCATTGAGCAGGGATTTGGTTTTGTTGGCTTCTTGTGGCTTTGTGCAATAAATCCTGATTACTTGGCAAGGCCACGATAATACTGAGATACAATGCTGTGGTCCCAGTTACATGTGCTCCGTGATGAGATGGGGGACTATTTCTAATGCATTAACGTGAGCTTTGGTGTACAAATCTTGCAGCTGCATGGAGCGTGCTTTCATGGAAGAGCAGAAAGTTTGATCCAGAACAACACCCTGGACCTGGAGTGAATCTGCTCAGACATGCTCTGCGCTTCTTCCAGTTGCAAACAAAATGCCCTTGGTGCAAAAAGCTAGATTTTGCCACCTTGCTCCAGCAGCTCTGCTCTGCTTTTGGGACACAAAGCACCCATAAACATGCTGTAGCTGGCAGAGAAAACCTGGGTTTATGGCTCTTTTGTATCTCCAGGGTGGCTGGGTAAATCTGGCCTGAAATGTTTAAGGCTCCTGTTGCCTCTTATGCCTCTTCTTTCTGTGATGTGTTGCTAGGGAACAGGTCTTAACTGTCGTGTATAAATCCATCACCGTATGCAGTCACAGTAGCAGCTCTTAGGAAATGGATGCAGCTTAATGGTGTTCTTATTCACCCATGGTTTCTGACATCTCTGCTGCTGATTAATGCTTATAATAATGTTACAGTGATCATGGAAAAAAAAATGTTCAGAACTCAATTCTCATTTCTTCTCATATGGTACAGATGGGAGAAACTTTCACTGGTAACTGAAACTGTGTTCACATATACAGTCTGTATAGCAGAGCTGTGTTTTGGGCATGGTAGGCAACTGCCTGCCATTTCAAAGGGCGTGTCTGCTCAAAGTTTTTTTTCCTGCAAGAGAAGAAAAAGTTAATTATAAAAAAAAAAGGAATCAACTTCTGTCAAACCTGGGAATGGTTGATCAAGATGCCAGACCAAAGGGCCTGCTGGCTGGGAGGCTCTGGCTGGTGCAGGAGCTGTTCTGGCCCCCAGTGAAGGGCAGAGGAGCAGGCAGGTGAGGGCAGGCCCTGCCAAGTCCCTGCCAGTAGAGCTGTGGTGGGGAGCTGGCCCAGTTGAGCTCAAGAAGGCATCACTGCCCTCCTCCAAGGTACTTACAGGCTCTGTTTTCTTTCTGTCTTAGGGCCTCAGAACGGCTGGAATGACCCTCCTGCCCTGAACAGAGCTGCCAAGAAGAAGAAGGTACTCTAGGAAATCCTGTCTCGACACAATCGAGTGCTGACCACTTGAAAAGCAGTAACTTAAGCTGCTCCTGGGAAACTTGTTGGCAGGAGAAGGAAAAAGAAGGGTTAGCAGTGAACAAAAGCTGCACCTCGTTAGCAGAAATGGCCTTTGTGTCTCTCCAATATGCATTCTCTCTCTCAAAATATTTAAGCCTGTAAAGAGATGGTGGCTTTTTGCTAAAGTTGTGGTTGAATAACAACATTGATCCTGGTTTGAGGGAGGAAAATACCTCGGGCTATTTTCATCTGCAGTAAAGCAGATGAGTTTTGCAGGAGATACTTACATGAAATGATGAGGCTGTACAAATTGTTATAGATTACTGACTTTGCTGTAGCTGAAAGCAATTTATCCTGATTAAGGGACTGACCCTGAGAGATCTGCTGAGAGCAGGCAATTTTCGTGATGTAGTTTTGTAAAAGGGTTTAGATTGCAGCAGGACAGAATAACTGGGGACGCTTGGCACAGAGCAGACTGAGCCTTTTCATCCCTTGGTGCTGCTGTAGTCTTACGTATCTCCACAGCAGTCAGTGTCATCTGCTGCTCTCTGAGCCTGGTGCATTTGGGAAGCAGGAGTCAGTCAGGAGTGTGTAAAGTGTGGGGAGAAAAAGGTTGGAGCAGGCAATATAAGGTCTGGGTGAAGGCAGAAGTCTCTCTTACCCTTTGGGTTTTGGTCTCTGCAGCTCAAGACTAAGAAGCTTTTGGAGGATGTAGGGGATGCTTTTTGTGCTCCTGACTGTGCCCCAGTGCTGGGATGTTTGTCACACAGCAGCTGGCATGCTGCCTTTCCAGGCTTCAGGCTCTTAAGTAGAAGGTGGAAAGTTGTCAGTGAGAATAACTGCTGGACCTGAGAGCTCAAGAAGCAGCCTTCTGTAAACAAGGGCTTTTGCTACTGCTGTTTGTGTGTGTTACAGCCAGAATTTCTGCCATAGCCAGGGCTTGAGGGTTGGCTTCCTTCTAAATGAGGAGTCATGTTTATTGCATTCCCTGTTGGGTATTTAACAAACCTTTGTCAGAAATGTTTGTTTGTTTCCTTAAAGTCCGCTGTATGAGGGGGTGGTTTAGGATATTATAAAATGAATCGCCGCATGGGCTATTGTAGAAGAACCGTCTGGCATTTCAAGCCACAGCATAATTTGAAACTGTTTTTCTCTGAAGAACTTATCCATCACTCAAAAGTTTATTGCTGTGATTCATTGCTTTTATAACTGACTTTGCTGGATTTGGAATATTTTTCTTGTTGTCCCAAACCACTAGCTTAATTCTGGCATCATTCACTCAGGGTAGCATTCAGGGTTCTGTAACCTTTTATTTTTTCCATGCATGCCCAAAGAAATGTGTGCATTCCCATGGGAGTTCTTTCTTTAGTTTGGATTCCTGTATGATGTGTAGCAGAGGCCAGTAGCTCATTTTGTTGTTTCTTCCCTCTACCAAATGTTTCCAAAACGCCCATGTGTAAAGACTGGCAGATGCTTAGGGATGGATCTGAAATGTGCTCATGATCTGTCTTAGCACAAACCTGTTTGCCAGAAGCTCGAAAAGCTTTCAGAAGCTTTATTGGTGCGTGTTGCTAGGTGTGACCTATGTACTGCATGGACAGAAATGTACCCTTGAAAGAGACAAAAATCTAAATATAATGACCCAATAGTAAGAACAGATGTAGGTGTGGTTTAGTTTTCATTAGTGCAACTCTTCTGTTCATGTGGTCTGCCAAACGTCTGTTTTGTGCCCTTAGCAGGGAGAGAGAGTGGCTCTGATTTGAGGTGGCTGTACTCAGCTCTTACGGCCAGGGGCAGGCTGGGCAGACTGCTCCTGCCCTGTGCGGGCAGGAGGCCAGGCAGAGCGCACAGGACTCAAAACACTGGAGGATATTACTGCCCAAGGGCACTTCTTACTGTGCAGCTGCATCCAGAGGAATGGGTTTGTTTATCCAGAGTGAAATCCTGTATTGCCTGCCCCTGTTATTTCTGTATCCTGGGGGCTCAGTGTTCTGCTTGGCAGAGCTCTCAGTTGCTGCGGGTGGGGAGAGTCTGTAGGAGCGGGGTGGTGTGCTCTGCCTGCGGCAGCCACAGCAGCATAAATGCACTGTTTGTTTTTTCCCAGGTCCCTGATAACTTCCTGCCTCCGGTTCCCATCACCTCCCCCATCATGAACCCACTGGCGGATCCACAGTCTCAGATGCAGCAGCCTCCAGCTCCTGCACCACTCACGGGCGCACCCAGCTTCCAGCCTCCGCACCTCCCCGCAGGGCAGCCAGTGCTGCAGGGTGGCTACCCGCCTGCTCCCCAGCCCCTGGGGCCGTGCATCATGCCACCCACTGTTTCCAAACCCAGCACGGAGGGGGCCCCAGGGGCCCCAATCGGCAATGCCATTCAGGTAACGCAGCCCCAGCATTGCACAGTTCTGGTTTGTACATCAGCAGAGCCTTGCAGGCTGGGACCCTGTTGGCCGGGCATTTCTTACACCTCCAACATGTACTGCAGACTTTTTAGTCGCTAGCTTTGCACCATGCTGCATTTTTCTACTGTAATTTCCACCTAGACACTACCTCTTTGCAGTTAATACAGTCAGTATGGACCAACAAGCTGCTTCCTTCTGTAACTTCACAGCTCTCCAGAGGGAGTGACAGCAGATGCTGATAAGGTCACCTCCACACACCCACAGGGAAGAAATAGGAGTAGTACCAAGCTGGCTAATAATGCCACTTGGTTTAGTTGAAAAGAACATGTGGGCACGGTGACCTAGAAAAGCCTCACCTGCTCTCTCTTTCTCAGCATGTGCAGGCACTGCCAACAGAGAAGATTACCAAGAAGCCCATCCCTGAGGAGCACCTTATTCTGAAGACTACATTTGAAGCTCTTATCCAGAGGTGCCTGCTGTCTGCCTCTGATCCGGTAGGTCTCTGTGGTGTTCCCAGAGTACCCCTGTGTTTGGGTGAATGCACAGGGTACCTGCAGCACAGCTAACCTTCGCAGCCTCTCCTGAGATAGCTTTTTCCTTCTAAAGGCTGCTTCGCGCAGCCCCAGGCAATGTGTAGAAAAGCCATATGCACAGAGGATGAGGCAGTCTGGGGCCAGAGCACAGCCCAGCTGCCTGAGCTCTTTGACTCTGGTCCTTACGGCCCTCAGCATGGGCAGGGTATGATGGTGCTATTTATGGACAGGGAATTGCAGGCCCCTCTGCTGCTCTCTTCTAAGGAGGAGGGTTGGAATTGGTTATAGTTGAGGTTTTGATGTTGATGGTTAAAAAAAAAAATAAAATTAAAAATTCTAAAACCTTCAGAAAGGGCTGTCCTTCCTTCTGTCAGGTGATCACTGTGGAGGCATGCCCTGTACATTTGCTTAACTGCTTCTTGTAAGTCAGAGCAGGAAGCAGCTGGTATTATGCCAGGTCCGAGCCAGGGCTCACATACATGAGCACATGCCTCAGATCTTGATCTGTGATTTGTGATAACAAAGTCCTTTCAAAAGGAAACAATGGGTAGCAGAGAAGTGGAAGGTTATGGGCTTTAACATGACCACTGGAGCTGGATAGGAAAAACATTTCCTGTGGCAGTCAGCACTTTTTGAGATGGATGGCTTGTTTAGAGCTTCTCATTTCTTTCGAGTGGTCACTAAGTAACACGCTACACCAAAGCCCAGATGCTGATTGTTCAGCTCGTGCCTGCTGCATGCTGGAAGGTGGATGATGAAAGAGGCTAGTGGTGTGCAGAGGTCTCTGTGCATTAAACGTGCTTGGTCAGCAGCACAAACTTCACACTCCTGTTAGGGTGACTGGGAGCTGAGCTGTCTGAGGGCTCTGTGGCTGTGGGAGTATTTTGGGCGTTTGGTGTCTCTTATGTCTGCCGTACAGTTTCAGCTGGCTCTGTGATTTAGACTTGACACTTGCACGTATGTGCTCCTTTCCTGTCTAGGTCTCAGCCCAGCAGTTTCAGGGTGGACTTGCCCATGCGCTCCTTTACAGAAGGTTTTTGAGGCCATAGACCTTTCTTTGGACAGACCTCATAAGGTTCAGTAGCGTTCGATTGCTCAGAATCCTTTCTTTAAAGGTTAGGCTGTAAAGTGCAGGAATAGAAGTCATATACTGCACAGACCCTTTGACCTTTTCTTCCTCTGAGTGCCCCTTCTCCCAGACACACAAAGAAGGCAAAAGCATTCAGTTCACATCTGCACCCAGGAACTGCTTTTCTGCTCTGCCAACACATTTTGCTTGCTTCTTGTTAAGTCTTTGATTTTCTTAGGCAGAGCAAGCTTTTCCGGCATGCAGCACTGGGAGACGCCACCCTGACTGTATACATCAGTTATTGTCAGAACAAACACAGACACTACTCGGTTATTACATTCTGAAGGGGAGAATGGGAACAGGAAGCAAAGAGTGAGGAGAACAACCAGTTTGTACTTCTCCCACCTAGTTTCCTTTGGCTGGAGAGATGTCTGGCTGTTTACTAAACACAATTTATTCCTCTTTGCCCTAGTTGGCCATCTGTGAAATGAAAAGAGCATTGTCCTGGTTTCACTGGGATAGAATAAAATTTCTCTTCAGAAAAGCTGCACTTTTGAGAAGACTGCAGCACCCAATACGGCGGGAACAAAGGTGATAAGACACTTTGTTTTAGTTCGTGGCCAGCCACGGTATGTAGGTTCCCATAGTGATCAAGGCCATTAGCAGTTTCGAGTTAGCCAGGTGCTAAAGCTAGGAGCAGTGAAAACCAGGGCAGCTGACCCAGGCTGGCCCACAGGTGTACTCTATACTATAAATGTCACGTTCACTATAAATTGGAAAGTTTGCTGGGAATGGCCTCCCTCTTCTCAACGGTCGCCATCCCTGGAGGGTCTTACCTGTCATTCTGCTCCCAAGGCCTGCTCTCCCATTCATTGTGACTGTCACGCTTTCGCTGGAGCTGTGGTGCTCACAGTGATTGACATCTAGCATTCACTGCTGGGAGTGCGCAGCTCGCGACCACTATCTGGGCTGAGTATAATTCTGTATTTCATATTAGCATTAGTATTAATATTGGTTTTCTTATTTTTATTAAATCTGTTTCCATTTCAACCCACGAGTCTCCTTTTCCCAATTCCCTTTCTCAGCTGGGGAGGGGTCATTGGGTGACAGAACAACTGGTTATTGTTTAGGCCTGGATGTGGGCTAAACGGAGGCAAGTATGTGTGCCTTTTCATAGGTTTTGAAACAAATGTTCTAAAGTCATGTATCTGAAGTCAAGGCCAGTCCAAAAGAATTAACCAGTTTCTTATCTGCTCCTCCTGGGGTACTTTTTCATTACTTGTCTCTGTTCCTTGATAGCATAACTCCTGCTGAGGGGTTTTCCACGTGTGGCCTGAGATCCACATGCTATGTTCTCCTTTATGCCCTTTGCCATTCGAGCAGCTTTCCCTAATTTCTAGCACAGCAGGCAGCCACCAGTCTGTCTTTACCTCTGAACTACAGCATTCCCATAGGCTTTGTTATTTTCTCTCTGGGCAATTATTTAATCCAGGGAAACTTTTCCAGTTGCCAGGGAAATGGCACTATCCTAAGTGAAGATGAATTGATGGGCGTACTGATATAGGAAGAAGTTCCATTACTCTTGTGCACCGATGCCATTTCTCCTGCTGTTCACCACCACCTTTTTTGTGCTTCTGTAATTGTAACCTTGATGTTTAATTACTGTTTTATTATTCTGGATTAAAATCTTCAATTTCTGTAGCTGTTTGTTTAAAAAAAAAAAAAAAAAGTGAATAAAAATGCATTTCTCCAGCAGCTGCTGTGGTATTCCAGGTGGAATATACTGGGATTATTTTAGGAGCCTTTTGTGGCAAAATAATTCCAGCCACATCAGTGGATGGTTTACTCTATATAAAATCATGGAAGTGCAAAGGATCTGTAAGGACACTTTGGGTTAGGCTATTAGTTTTTCTGTTGACAGTAAAAACTTAAAAACAAACTCCTGGTTTTACTAATTGCATCATGAAAAATATAATTAGGATTTGCCATAAATGATGACTGAATTGTACATACTTAGACTTCAGTGACTGTATGTGCCCTTAAGCTCTCATTGACACTGCTGGATACTTTATTCCAGTAATAACTTTATCCAGCTATCATTATGCTTTGCCAGTGAACCATCGAAAATAAATTCGTGCTGCAACTCAGATTTCTGTCACTTCCCATATCAGCTATACCAGGGGGTTTTGCAAATGACCAGTGGCTTTTGGGATTCACTTCTACAGTTTACTATTCTCTGTAGCTAACTAGTTACATGTGGAGAACTACAGTCATATCACACGGTCTTTCCTAGCAAAACTGGGGGAGAAAAGTAAAGAGCAAAGACTCCAAATGATGAGTTAGGAGAATGTTGTTGAGAAAGGAATTTCATGTGCTGCGTGGACCTCTTTGCAATGATACCATATCAGTATGGTGTTCTCAAAATCCCTGTGTTTTCATGTATTTTTTTCTCTTGCAGCAAACCAAGAGGAAACTAGATGATGCAAATAAACGCCTGGAGTTTCTGTATGACAAACTTAGGGAACAGACAGTAAGTTCTGGTTTACTTCTTTTTTTTTCTTCCTCCCATCAAATACTGCAGGTATGGCCAAGAACTTCTTTGGTGGTATGGACCCCTGTGCAATATGTAGCAGGTGCTTGTTCTTTCTTTGGAAGCATGCTTCGAATCAATATATTGTATGTTTCCATGCATTTCCCAGAAACAGTTAGGTAGAGTGCTTGGCCCCAAGTGCCTGTGCAGACTTTACAGTGTTTTGGGGTCATGCCATGAGTTTTATGGTGCTGTGCGGGGACTGCACTGAGCCAAAGAGCAGAGCTCTTTGCAGTAGGCACTGGGTGAATGCATTAGAAGGGTCCCCGTGCCCAGCTGCTGGCAGAATGAGCCAACACAGCAAGTTCCCCCACTCCCAGCAGGAAGTGAGAAACACGCAGCCTGGGGTCAAAAAAAACCCAGAAGATTTAGATGTTGGAGGCTCACTGGCTTCACTGGAAGGCAGATGTGCAGGTACTTTTGAAGATCTGGTAACTTTTCCAAAGCCTTCCAGAAGGTCTGTGGCAGGATAAAGGACTGGGCTTAGATCTCTTAGTACCTTAGGATGAGAGTGGTCTAACCCTGTCATTGTCAGGCCATCTTTGCTGAGCAATTAACTTTACCCCAAAGGCATAAAAGCTCAGTCGGATTTTCATGTGCCACAGTCTGTCACAGTAGGTCTCGGGGAATTGCATCCCGGGGCTGGTAGTGAAGGCTTGCAGGGCTTTGCAGTACTGCAGAGAAGGTATGTTCTTGTTGAAGTCTGCTGTTAGACTTCCCAGTGACTGTTCCCAGTGTGATGCAGCTCTGAAGACGGCTGCCTTTAAAGAAAGGAACTAATTGCTGCACCTTCCTGAGGTCCAGATGTTATACTCAGGATTTCTGTTTTTCTAGCACTAGTGTATGCATTGTTTTTTCTTCTGCTGACCTGCCTTGCCTGGCTTCCTTGCAGCTCTCTCCAGCCATCATTAGCGGTTTGCACAACATTGTGAAGAGCATCGAAACCCACAACTACCAGGAAGGACTAAACATCCACACACACATAGTCAGCACCAGCAACTTCAGCGAGACCTCTGCTTTCATGCCTGTTTTGAAAGTTGTCCTCACCCAGGCCAATAAGCTGGGTGTCTGAAGTAACCCTGCATTTGCAAAGCCTTGACAGTTGCTTTTCCAAAGAAGTGCATTTCTACAGCAAACATGCAGGAAATGGACCAAATGCTAGTCCTTACAGCATGTCACGGTAGAGCACTGACAAATGGCATTACACTCTCCCTGCAAAATACTTCGTTCTAGGAGGGCTGTGGAGCCCTGGTGCTTTTCTTTTTATTTTAATCCTTTTCCCATCCCTAATGATTCTTGTCTACAAATAGTATATTTAATGGATGATGGCCCATATTGTCAATTTTTAGATGCATGTTATTCTGCTAAACAGTGGCTTTTAATAACAGATATATGTGTTAAAACAAGATAGGTTGTGTATCAGGCTCTAAAACAGGTTATTCCCTTCCACCCCACTGTTCCTTATCCATCAGATTAAAGAGTCTGATCATATTATAAGTGTATTTGGTCTTTCATTTTATGAAGCTGCTTGCAGTTCTGTTATTACAATTTACATGTTAAATAGCTTAATTTTGCGCTGGGGCAAATGAGCAAAATAAAGGCTAATGTGGTATTTTCAATAAATGTTAATTTATTAAAACATGTCTTTATGAAGTGCAATTTAGAGATGTTGAACCCAGGGTACAGTGGAGCAGCTTTCTGTTGTGTCTTAGGCGTGAGGATATTTTTTTTTCTCTATGCTCATCACTAGAAGCTCCCTAACACTTATACTGAGAGATTTACATTTCAAGGAAAGGTTTAGCGAGGATTCTGAACGCTGTGTATATTTTTAAAAGCTAAGAGTGGAAATAATGCAGAGTGGTTTAAGTCACCCATACAGAGACATGTATATTTACTGTGTAAATAAGGTGCAAATTGTTTCTTGCAGTCCCTGGAACCTGGAGATTGTTGCCTGTGCTGCCCTGCTTACCACTGCGAGGGCATGCTGCGCTGTGAAACTGCAAGCATGCTTCTGCTGGCCATTAGCAAGTTGGGTCAGTTGAGTTTCACAGCACGCTGTCTTTTCCTGTGGCACAGTTGGAGTTGGCTTTAGTTTTAAAAATTTGAAACAGTGTGCCATGAATAGCAAGTACATCTAGGAAGAACAGCAGTGGGAAGAAATGTCCAGGTTTAAAAAAGCAGTTTTGCCTGAAAACTACCTAAAATATCGATGCCCGTGGAATGTAGATTTGGCAATACATACTGCAAGAAATATTATAAATAACAATGCAAATCATTGCTGGCTTCTGTGACGTAAACTGATTAAGAGTTATAGATTTGTCAGGCAAAACAGTTGCATTCCTCTGTCAAAATTGAGCTTAATTTTATTTCCTTTCCAGCATTTGCTGACCTCATAAGCTTTTATAATTGATGAACATAAAGGATCAATGTGGAGTTGTTTTGTTTCAGGAGTTTAAAAAACAACTGGAGTCATTTGCTTCCCCTTGATCTAGGCTATAGGTTTCTAAGCAGTGTTACAAGTAGATTGTATTCTGCTCCTGTCATTCGGAAGGTTTGCAGGTATCCTTTATTTATCCATGCCCTAATAGAAACTCCTTGGCCAGCAGGCTCTGGTATTGGCTAAATCACATCAAAAACATGAAGTATGTTAATGCTGCCAGAAACTGGTAGTAAGGAAACGGAAGTCTGCCTCAGTGGGAAAAACACTCAGGTCACCAGCCCCACTCCTGATTGCTGGGACCACATTATCTAGTAAATATTACACAGCACCTCCTGACGCAGATGAGAATGGTAACAGCTCGGTGTGCTCCGCCTTTTCTCCCCCAGGGCTGCTTTCTGCAAGCTTGGAATGAAATGCTGGGACCCTGGTAACAGGGAAGGCAGGAGGAAAGGGGCTGCACAGCAGCAGAAATGTTGCTGTCTGCAGCAAAAGCAGAATTCGGGCAGCTTAGTTCCGCAGGATCTCTGCACATGTGGAAAGGATGCTGCACTGAACTTCAGTATTGATGCCTCCCTCAGAGCAAACTGGGCATGGTCTGGCCAGAGAAACACAGATCCTTGTGTCTTGATTCAAGGTGGGAAAGAAAAAAGTTTAAAAGAAAACACATTCAAAGGTAAATGGGAATAAAAAAAAAACCTTAGTAGGGTGAAAAGCAGGTGTGCTGGGCTGGCCTGATGTTTCTGTGGTACACTGTTCAGCAAGGAAAGGAAAGCAAGAGAATCTCAGTACTTCAAGACCAAACTGGCAGATGGGAGGTGCTGCAAGAAGGCTAGGAGGGGAATTCAGAAACAGGTCTTGCATGAGCTCTTACTGAGTGTTTTTGGGAGTACTCCTAGACAAGAAGCAGGAGTGGTGGCAAATGGCACTTGTGAAGGCCATGCAGATGGTCCGCAGTTTGTTTGTGAAGCTGGCAGTTTCTGGCAGGACCAACTGCGGAGACTGATGGTGGTGGCAGAAGTGGGATGCACTCCAGTAGGTGCAGTGTGCAGGGTTGTGGGCAAAAGCGTTACTGTAAATTGGAAGCCCATAAGTCAGGAATAACAGGAGCAGCAGGACCTGAGAGGATTAGCTGGGAACAGCTCCTCAGTATGATGTGGCTTTGTAAAAGCCAAGGAACGTTTAGTGGCATTGCACGAGCCTTCATGAGACTTCCATCCATGTAAAAGAAGATGCTAAGTGAGAAGGGACTCAATGAGGCATGCAGGTGTTGAGGACTGAAGAGTTTGTTTAACAGGAGGAGACTAAGTAAACTTTGCTTGTTCACCTAGTGAAAAGCACAAGGGAATCGGGTTGAGTGGAACTAAAGAGCAGTGTTAGCACGAGAACAAATGTAGTATGAGCTGGCCATGAGTGAGCTTGGTCTGGAAATTGAAGTGGTCAAAAATGAGACCACCAGGTAAGAGAAACACGGGGGCTTTTTGAGGTGATAGTATCTTTGGGTACTGTGGTTTTGCTCCACCAGCCTGGACACTGTACATCAGCAATGGAGTAATCTCTCTCTCCTCGCTGAAAGGAAAGCTGTCCTGCACCTTGGCTGTCCTCAGGAGCTCAGTACCAGAAAACTGCACTGCCCAAGTGCATAGCAGGAGTGGAAGTGAGAATCTGCTACTTCTCTCCTGAGAGCAGCTGAGATGAATAATAATAGTTAATCAGTTATGCTGCCATCTGTTTGTATTTTCAAGGAATGCCAAGCAATTAGCCACCCATCTGATGTTATAAATGCAAATGGCCATCTTTGTTTACAGAAGGCAATGAAGCCCTGCCAGTTTATGCTGGTAAAAGAATTTGGCCCCAAATAGCCTAATTTTGATCTCATTGAGTGAGAAGAGATGTATACCATGGCATTTACACCAACCAAGCTACTCTTTGCAGCCCCCCAAGGCTGCAGAATTATAAGAAAAAGGGATGGAAGGAAATTCAAATATGTAATCTGCAGCAGCATGAGTGTTGTCCAGTGGCAGCTGACACGAAGAGGTATCTTGCTACTTCAGCTATCACCGTCCAGGCAAAAGCACCAGTAGGAGAGTCTGTGGGAAAGGGCAGCATTGATGCTGTTCTCCTGCTGCTGAGGTAAATAGGTGGGGATGTAACAGGGGCAGTACTGCAGAGCAGGCTGACTATGGGTAGAACGTCTAAATTAAGTACTTGAGTGAAAACCTTTTTCTGCCTGTAAAGCTCTGTGATGGATTTACCTTGTTTTTTTCTGGCAGAAGTCCAAGGTCAGCATTAGACATGAATGTTGGAGATTGTCTTTTCATCACTGCAGCCATTTCTAGCCTGTGCAATGTTTACATCAGATTTGTTCTGTGTTGTGCCTTTTGGAAAACAGAGTTCCCTAACATACAGATTGGGAATGTGGGTTTACTGTTTAGTAACCATGTTTTCTCTGCCCAGAAGGGAGCATATGCTAGACTGACTGGGCTATGGAGAGAGAATGGAGGGGCTCTTGCTGCCATAGCTGTTTCCCCCAAAAACTATGGAGGTGAAGGGAAGCATGGCAGAGATAGATGCAGAGCAGTTGCACCACTCCCCCACTTTGTCCTCACCCTCAC
Organism: Nyctibius grandis; assembly: GCF_013368605.1. NCBI lineage: Eukaryota > Metazoa > Chordata > Aves > Nyctibiiformes > Nyctibiidae > Nyctibius > Nyctibius grandis. The sequence goes on along the minus strand of NC_090663.1, from coordinate 67,607,794 downwards.
CACCATGCTGATCTTTTGGTTCAGCAGCACAAACCCCACCGTGTTGTTAGCCTGGCTGGAGACTCTGTTATGCCTGAGAGGGGGAAAAAAAAGGAGTCCCTGGGTCAGATGTATCCCTGCCCTGTCACCACAAACATATCTGCGATCCCACTGGCTCCGCACTCACAAAAGTTCATTGTTCTGAGCCCTGTTAAGCATCCATTGTAAAGACAGGGCAGCATCTATAGAGCCGTTGCGGTGCCTGGCGCCAAGGTGAGACGCTCAGCCTTGAACCAAGAGCCAAGGCCACTGTCAGAGCATACTGAGGAGTGTAATAAATAACGTACTGATACCAGGAACAGTTTCAACACATCCAATCTTAAATGGGGAAGCTCAGGGTAATCTCCCAGCCTTGACTCACTGTATGCTGAGTTGGTCATTCCCATGTTTCCTCTGCCAGTCCTGCAGATCAGACAGATACATCACCAAATGGCCAGGTGGGATCTATGGATACATTTAATGCAACCCTCACTCAAAAGAGGCTAAACTGATTAATATTCCTATGAGCTTTAGAGCTGCACGTTAGCCAGAAGAGAGTCTAATTAAGAGAGGATTTATTAAGGAGCACCCTAAAAAGGCAACTGCAGCTGACCTCACCAGTAAGTCCATACCTGCCTGGACAGCACAAGGGAGACTTCTTGGGAACCTTTTGCTCAACTTATTTGCCTCGTACATGAGAAGCACTTCAATACATAGACATTGAGCACATATTTCTCGTTCCTCTGATATTTTAGGCTTTGTTTCCTTCTTTACCACTTAAGGCCTTCATTTGAACAATGCTTTGGGGTCATTACTTCATTTTTCATGGCAAGAGAAAAGAAAAAAAAAAGGCACTTTTGTCCACATTTTAAATAGCCCTGTGCTGAAATGTGATGGTAGCAGGCAGCAGTAGCAGTAAAATGATACTCACTGTGTTCTCATGAACTGTTCACCACCTTTCATCATCGCTGCCCTCTTTCTTCTAGGTGGAGAATTCTAGAAGAATGTTTAAAATATATCAAAAACAATCTTGGGTTTAATTATATACTCTCTGCTGATTCACTTGCCTCAGGAGCTGTAGTTAGTAATTAATTAGCACAGCAGACTAATGTGCTTTGTACCCATATCACTCATAAAGCCTCTCTCCCCTGGGTCCAGGCCCATGTCTCTAGCAATCGCCCATCAGGAGTCGAGGCCAGTGCTGCGCCAGGAGCCCTTTGGGGTGGAGGTGAGCTGGTGCCTGCCTGCCTCCCCCTGCCACGCCACTCTCGAACTCTGACAAGAGCCTCCCTCTGAACTCCTTTGCGTGGCTTTCTGAAGGCCGAAAGGGGTAATGCTTTTAGGTCAAATAACTAAGGAAGGACAAGTAAATTCTGGAGCTATGCAATGTTAGAGCTCAGGTTTTGCTATGTTTCTTAAACCTTTGTGATAATAAAAAATTGTAAAACTCTAAGACATTGGAAAGCCTTTTGAGCCCTTTGCAGCCTCAGCTTGAAAGTACCATCCCAGCCTAACTCACCTCAGTAAGGCAAAGAGCCTCTGAGTCTCATGTTATTTGGCAGGAAGGCTTTTTGGTGGGATAGGCATCACCCTGACAGTGGCTGCTGCCCGCCTGAGCGCTGCCATGCGGAGCACAGCACAACAGGCAGGGGCCGGTTGAAGGTTTTTAGTGGATCCCCCAGTGCTGCCTTCTGGAAAGCGAGAAATAAAAACACGCTTTCTCTGTGCGGCAGTACCTAACTCCAGCAGCAGCTCTGGATCCCTGCAGGTCCACGATGTTTTCAACCAGAATAGGAAAACCCACGAGATTTAGGTCTTTGTCCTTTGTTCCTGCATTGGTTATCTGACACACGGTTGTGTTGGCAGAGAGTAACCTGTAACCTCCTTCCTCCCAGCAAGACAGAAGTGTCTCTGTGGCACAGAGACACCTGTCCCCATCAGTGGTAGGAATTTGCCAGTGAGATATTTACAGATTCATGTCATGGGCAGCTATTCTCACCTCAGTGCAGATGACGGACGAGCCCTCTCTCACTGGCAAGGCTGCAAGAGGTTGTGCATTCACTTGCGGGGTGTGCCGAAGCAATACTCGAAGCCTATGCCTATCTGTTAAGCAACCTGGTGCAGCATTTCAGCCAGGTTCAGAAAGGCACACTCTGTCCCGGGGAATCACACGCTTGCATGCTGCCTGCGAGCAGATTTGAGCCCATAGTCAGTCCCCTCACCCATCAATGAGATTTAAGCAAGAGCTGTGCTGAGACAGACAACAGAGTGTGACTTGAAGTTAGTTAGCTCATAAGATAGCCCTGAGGGCTACATACAGACCACAGCTAAATGTCAGGTGCCTCTTTCACCTGCACAGAAAAGGCATTATTGCAGCAGAGGAGGCCAAACTCAGCGAGCAGACGGACATGCACGACAGCGGCAAGTCCAGCTGGGATTGTCAGCAAAGGCAAGATGTGAAGAGGAGAGGGAGGCTATAACCTTTCTCTCCAAACACTGCCTTGACTTCTAATTTCCAGCATGTCTGCAGTCACTACACCTTCACCATTAAGTGCAGCAAGCAGAACCAAGCAGTTTCCAGATTTCTAAACTACTCAGGCATTTTTTTTCAGACTTGCACATCCTTTGCTTTTAAAAATATGAACCCTGGAGTGTTTAGTGAGAAATTTCCTTTTGCGTTTGTTGCTGTTTCAGTTGCAGCTCCACAGGTTTCTTCTCTAGGTGATTCTGGGTGACTGGATGTTTTCCAATATTATTTTTTACCATGGGAAATAGGAGAAAGATTTGCAAAGTCTTTTCTTTGCGTCTCTGGGTACTAGCAAGATCTTAGCCTGGCAGTCCAGATCTCTGTCTGTGGCATGTAGTCCTGACATCGTGATCTATGTAGCCAGATAGCTTTTTAAAAGAGAGGAGATGTTTTCACAGCATCACATACCAAAACGTGCTGCTGCCCTCAGCCACTGCAGTGATTCTGGGACAAACACTGATGCTGACACTGAAGCACGACTGCCTGAGTGGTGATTTCTGGGGTCAGAGTAACAGTGATGGGCTCCACTCATGAGGAATGACACTGTGCAATGACACTCTCAAAGAGTTGACTTTGGTCTCGTTTGGGCTTCATCTGCTCCTCCACCAGGACCAGCAATTCCATGAGCAGGAGGGACCCCTCTGGTCCCAGGTGGGCTGGGTACAGCATGGTGTCCCCCTTCCAGTTCTGCTGCTGCACTTGACAAGCTTTCTCTGCATGCGACCGGCTTTGCTAGGACAGGGGCATGAGGCCTTTTCCTTCACAGAAGATACCCAACAGTGTCACCCTAAGCATCAGCACTCCCCACACCCAGAGGACATCTGGCCACAACAAAGCATTTGTCATGTCATCTTTGTTCACCTGTGTTCTGTGGTGTTTTGGCTATTGTGTAAACAAACTGCTATGAACTGGAGATAAAAGTAAGATATGAAACATACAGTATGGTGTGCAAAGATAACATCGCAGTAATGCACACTGGTGGCAGAGAGAGCCTTCACGGATGCATTCATCAGTGACTCAGATTAGTTGGAAATCTCATAAAGCAGTTTCCATGTGTTTGCCTCTTGCCAAGGTGGCAGGAATGTTTGTGGAAGTCAGCTGCTAGGTTTCAGTGCCACTTACATTTGTGTGAGCATACAACACTAACATCTATCCTGTGCCATGCTTTAATAGCCTGCAGAAGGCAGGTCAGGATGAGTGCTTTCATCCTGCCTTTCCAAAGAGACATGCTCCCCGGTGTCCGTATTTCCTTGCTGCCTGGTAGCACTCCCATTTCACTCGCCCGAGCCCTGACCTTCCTCCATTAAATACTCAGGGCAGCATACCTGCGTGAGCCGCAGTGTGCGGAGGTGAGCTTGGGCTGTGCAGTTTGCTCCTATAATCCCAAGGGTCACCCACGGCGTAGTGCACCCAGCACAAGCCCGGGAGCAGCTGGTGTGTAAGGGATGGGAGCTTCTTTCTGCTCTCAGACACTGAGAGATGGAAAAGTCATTAAAGGACAGAGTCGTCCCTCCTGCCTGCCCCCAACATCATATGTCAGAGTCCTAAAAGGAAAGCGAATATCACATATTAAACTGGTAGCAGGTACACTTGAACTTACCCTAACGGTTGGCCTTGGGCACCCAGAGGAAGTCAGAGCAGGAAAGCACACTGCAAGTTAAATCACCCCCTTCTGTGGACGTGGTGCAGTGATGGGAAGACATCGCAGGCTATAACTCATGGGGGAGCCAGCCCCAGCCAGGGTGGAGGGCTGCTGACATGCCTGTGTTGCTCCCTCCTTCCCTCCTGTCCTCCCAGAAACATCCGAACTAAACAAAATGCATCGCGGGCAAATGTTTTATCTGGACTTAGCATCTGGTTCCCACCTAATGACTTAAACCCTCCATACGCTGCTTGTGCAAGATGCTTCCTGCTCCATAGCAGGTGAAGCGCCTCACTAGTAACAGTGAACTACTTTCTGCCTGCCGCTCCTCCACGTATCTGGGTCATCCTTGACACCGGTGAACTCGCCATTCCAAACCCCACCCTGGCATCCCGAGTAATGGGGGGGCCCTTCCTCTCCCGCAGCAGCTTGCAGCGGGAGGCCGTGGCAGCATGGGGAACAGAATCCCCAGGAAACCACATCTGAACACCAAAACAATGCTCCATCCGTGGTGGGACGGAGTAAACAGAAAGCGTGGCGCGCTCTTCACTCGGGTACTCGCTGCTGATGAAAAGCTTGTTGTTTTTTTTTTGTTTTCAATACCCATCTTGTTACTCCCAGTCAGATAAACTTTATTAACTTGCTCCTGAATACCTGCTCCTCCCTAGCACCAGTGCCATCTTTTACTCCGGTTTCACAGGCTTCCAAAATCAAACGTCTCTGTAATGTCTCTCTCGGGGAGCATTCACCTCCGCACACTCCCCGGCACCGGCAGGTGGCTGCCCGCCGTTCTCCAAGGGCAGCCGCCCACACGGCCGCAGGCACGGCGGGCGGAGGCCTGTACCTCTCGGCCATCAAGCGCGGGCCCCGTCTGACGCCCGCCAGCCTCCCCGCTGTCCCTGCGGCGGGCCGGGGCCGAGCCCGCGGGGGCCCGCTGGGGACACGCCGCCGCGCGCGGCTTGCCATTGGTGACACCGCCGCGAGCGACCCCGCGGCCGTTAAGGCGCCCCGAGGGGCGGCCGCTCGCCGATGCCGGGGGCGGGGGCGGGGCGAGGCGGTCCGCGGCTGCCATTGGCTGTCGCTATGCAGGGCCGGCGGCCGCCCCCCCTGCCCGTCCCCCACCCGCGGTGCGGGGCGCAGCCGGGGGCGCGGGAGCTGAATGGAGGCGGCGGCAGCAACAGATGCGGCGGCGCGGCTCGGCGAGATGGCCGGGTCCCGGCGGGAGGCGAGCGGCGAGGCGGGCACGGCGGGCCGCGGGCAGGCCATCGTCTGGCGCAACGTGGTGCTGATGGGGCTGCTGCACCTGGGCGCCGTCTACGCGCTCAGCCTGGTGCCGCGGGCGCAGCTCCTCACCCTCCTCTGGGGTGAGTGCGGGGGCGGCGCGGGGCTGCGCTGCGCCACAGGTGGGGCGGGGGACGAGGGGTCGGCTGCGCGGCGGCCGGGACCCGGGCGCGGCCCCAGCCCGGCCCCGCTCCCGTCCGGGAAGGAAGGTTTCCTCCGCGGGTCCCGTGGTGGGGAAGCTAAGCCGCGTCGTGTTTTCTGTGTCTTTAGACCCTGTTTATTTGTGCGGTCACTTCGCTGCGGTTGGCGTGGCGGGTCGCGTGTGTTCGCGGGCAGGCGCGGGCCGGGTGCTCCGCTGGGCGCCGAGGGGGGCCGGCACCCCGCGCTGCCCGGCAGCCGCCACCGCCGCCTTTGTTCCCGTGCCCGCCGGCCGCTCCCGGGATGCCATTGCCAGCGCCGCGCTGGGCCCTCGGTTGCCGTAGAAACAGGAGGCTCTCCGCCTCCGGTTACATTTATCAGGTTTTTCAGTTAAAAAAAAAAAAGAAAAAAAGAGTCAAGCAGCTGGTATTTCGGTTTAAAAGTCTGATAGAGAACGCGTTTGTCTTCCCTTTGCTGCTTCCTCGTGTTGCTTTATGAACATCCACGTCTTTCTGGTCCGGTTGGGAGTAGAAAATCACCCGGTCCTTTGTCTCTTGGGGAAGGTGATACATCTCATTAGGGAAGATTTAAAAGTCGAGGAAGAGCTGTAAGACGCTGGCAAGGAGAAGATAAGCCCAGCTGTGCTTTCCGAGGTGAGGGGGCTTGCTGCGTCTGTCTTTTGCTAGCCATGAAAAGCTGAGGATTTGGGTTGGGAAAGAGAATATGAAATACGGTGCCTTTACTTCCATCCTACAGTGAGGTCCTCTTTTCTCCACAAAAGAATGATGCTTGGGGAAGAGCTACATAGAGGCACTGCAGTATTGTACAAGGTTTCTCAGGGTTTGTGAGACTAATAGATGGTGGATGTCAGCGCCATACTTCACTAGGCAGCATTGTGTATGGAGTCGTGTAAATGTGGGTGGCCAAGAAGATAAAAACTCGAATGCTGCTTAGAGATGGTGTGATTTCTTGGGTAAAAGACCTGCTTTGGGGAGCTTTTGAGTGAATGGAGAACATAATGGCCCGGGACTTGTATAATAGAGGAAAGAAGGGTCTCTGCTGCAGGGAACTCACAAACAGGGAATTTGGGTTGTCAGACTGCTATCAGTAGTGTTGAGGTGACTCAAAAAGCCCCAGCCAAATTCTTTAGAGATCAGGTTTATTTCTTCTGTTTGAGGAATTCCTAAATCTGTTTTTCACTGGTTCAGCTTTTGATACTCAGTCTGTCTTAAACCCTTAGAAATAGCCACCGTTCCTGTTTGCAGAAATGAACCCTTCTGTCACTTGCTGTCCTCTGACAAGTTCTTAATTGAGAAACTGTTTCTGAGTCCCTGGTGGGGACCTGACATTTGACTGGCTGCCTGGTTTACTTAAACCACTACCTGTCTCACTCGGATCAGAGAAGGTTTGCAGGGTGGTTGTGTTTTGCTTAGTTTCCTTCTGTGAGTGCTACTCCTCTCCCATCCCTATTCCTGGTCGTGTTCAGGCTGATTTCATGGTTTACCTTGGCTGTAGCTTGATGGTTGGGGAGACCAGGAGAGCCTGTGGGAGCTGTGTGGCCAGAATACACAGCCCGTGGTCTGCTTTCAACCCTTTTAGGTCCTGTAGCATGCGGGCAGGTGGGCTTTCTTTTTATGTTTTGCCTTTCCAAGAAGACAAGTTGAAATAATCTCTGATTTCACTGTGTCTTAATTACAAAACTCCCTAAGGCTGGGGCCAAAGGATTGAATTACCAATTTCAGCCCTCCATTGTCCAAGGTATTTTTTCCTAGTTTAAATTAAACAGATGCTGAATAATAGACAAGTCTCAGCGACTTTGCAACTTAATGCCTTTCTTTCTGAAAGTCTCCCATTTCTCAACATCATTATTTTTGACAGCCACCCTAAAGCAGACCACAAAGCTTTTATGGGAGTTTGCCAGGTGGTTTTTACAGGGGCTCCACAGCAGGGAGTGAGTGCATTGGCTCCAGCTGTCCTGGCCAGCTGGACACTGCGTGCCACTCTTGCGGCTGGCTGCTGCGGGGTCTGGCCCCCCTCAGAGGTGGTGGGAAAGGTGAAAATACAGGATCTCCTGCAGAATATGTCAGACAAAAGTAGCTTGCTGTCATGCTGGAGACCTGTGTCCAAGGTCCCTCTGAGAGACTCTCTCAGGGTAGACAAAAGCAAGGTTGCTGTTGCCTAAGTTAACAAACTCACCTCGTTTCACTCTGGAAGGAGCCAACCAGTAAAGTTGTGTCAGAAAGAAGTGTCAATCAGATGTGTCCCTTGCCCTCCCCAGTTCTCCACATCTCCTTTCCTGTGCAGACCAGCTGTGAGACTGCCTTGCTGTGGGCAGTGGCTGCCAGCCAGCCTTTGTAGCAGGCCTGTCATGGCAAAGAAGTTGGGTGGTAGGTAAGGGTGTAGTGTTGGGCAGTGCAGAGATGTGCGGATGGAGAAGCTGTAGCCCTCATTGCATCCATCTGTGTTTTTTTTCCCAAGCTTGCCTGGGACTTGGGAAGCTTCCCAGTGATTTTATGCAAGCCCTTGCATTGCTCTGTCCCGTGCTCCCCACCACCACTCCCCCGTGGGTAAGCTGCAGGAGCAAGTGTGCAGAGAGTGGGTCGCTGGTGCTGGGTGTGACCACCATGGTGCCTGGCAGGAAGCAGGCAGCTTCCCATGACTCACCACTGCCTGTGTGGCTTTTTACTTTCTTCTCCTCCGAGACACCCGTGTCTCAGTGGGCTTTCGGCTAGGGCAGACCAGCTGCTTCCCTCCCTCTGTGCGGGGTCTGTTTTCCTCCTTCCCACCCCTGAAGGCAGTTGGTAATCCCTCATTCCCGCTACTTGCTAAGCGAAGCTGAAACGCCACTGTGCCGCCTAGAAAACAGCTCTTCAAGCCAAACTGCCTGCTCAGCAGGGCTCATTTCTGTTGGCAATTTATTGACATTCGTCCAGCTGTACATAATAGACAATGGAAAAATGCTGCTAAACTGGTTGTTTACTCCGGATTATCTGTGCTCCCCTGTTTCCATTCTGTCCCACACTAACACCTTGAGGCCCACGTTACAGCTTCCCGCACCCCCCATGGAGCCGGGGTTGCACAAGGGATCCCAAACCAGCATTCTGGGTGGTGCAGCCACCTCGCCCAGGGAGGACTGGGAATTGGGTTATCTTCCAAGGGATGTACAGTTAAACTGGTTAAAACATAGGCTTTCAGGGCCATCCCAGTGTTTCCGCGGAATTTGGTTTCAGTCCAAGCTGAACAAAAACAATAAAATTAGTCCATGAGCTGGAAACTGCCTTGACCCGAGAGGCAGCCGATGATACGTGCGAGGCATCAAGCAGCCTTGGGCTGTGCCCATGGGACAGCCATGTAGCTGTCCCAGAAGATCCCGCTGGCACTGTGCCTTTGAAATGTCCCCTGCTCTGCCAGCCCGACGGAGCTCACTGGGAGCCCTCTTGCCTTGCTCTTTTCCAGCCTGACTTGTGGTTTGGTGCAGGGGTGTGTGGAGAAGACCCTGTTGCCTTCCCCTTTCCCTCCTGATCCAGAGCCAGGCAGCTTGTGATATGTGGTCCCTCCTTCTTCTTGATGCTTTGCTGTCTGCATCCATGCTGTTTCGTAGCTGACAGCTTCTGCTTTGGGGCATCCCTGCAATCCAGGTTCCCAGCCTTGGAAAGGGATGAGAACTGTTGAAGAAACGTGCCTTGAGTCTTGTCTGCCCCCAGTCCCACCAGTAGGCTTGCTGGGCACAGCCGGCAGGTTTGGCAGGGTTCACTGGCCATCCTGCAAAGCCCAGAGCATGATGCATCCCAGGCCCCGGAGAGCTGGCACATGGACTTTCCCCTTCAAGTCTCTCTTTGTCCACATGCTTTTGCAGGGCTTTGGGCTCCTGGTGCTTAGCACCCCCTCTAGAGGTGTTTGAAGGGGAGGGATCACCATTCTCTGCAGACTTGCATCAGGAACTGAAGCAGGGTGGAAGCACCTTGCTGTTAGGGGGCCAGAAACCAGGGAGTGGTGTGATGGGTCTGCTGGCTGGGCTAGGCATGCAGGTTCCCCAGGAATGAACTCGTGCAAAGGGGACCTTGTGGCCAGCTGGGCCTGTGGATGTGGCTGTGGTTCACTGATGGCCTCTTTTGGGCTGGACATGCTGCACCTCCTTCAACATGCCACTTGGTAGGAAACTGTGTGCGGCTCATTCCCTGAGTTTGTAACATGCCATTAAATGATGCTTCTTAACCAGGAACTTCTTTACTCCAGCCAGCTCCATCATATTGCATCCCAGGTTATCTGTTTGGGTTAGGAAAGTAAAGCAAAGAACTCTGAAATCCCTGTACAGAGAAAATTACCAGCATGTTTCACTGCAGGGCCCAATGTTTCTGCTGCTAACGGTTGTTTGTGATGGGCTCATGACAGCTTCTTTTTCGTCAAGACTCCATTCTGGGTGACATGTGATGTGTACGGGTCTCAGATTTTGTTTGGAAGAAGGTGCTTTTTAGCCTTCGCACGAGGCGTGTGAGGAAGCATTTAAAGTAGCCAAATGCATTATGTCTACAACTACCTGAAAGGAGGTTGTAGTAAGGTGGGTGTTAGTCTCTTCTCCCAGGTAACAAGCAATAGGACGAGAGGAAATGGTCTCAAGTTGCACCAGGGGAGGTTTAGATTGGATATCAGGAAAAATTTCTTCACTGAAAGGGTTGTCAAACAGTGGAACAGGCTGCGCAGGGAAGTGGTGGAGTCGCCATCCCTGAAGGTATTTAAAAGACGAGTAGATGTGGTGTTTTAGGGATATGGTTTAGTGGTGGACTTGGTAGTGTTAGGTTAACGGTTGGACTCAATGATCTTAAAGGTCCTTTCCAACCAAAAGGATTCTATGATTCTAGGGAATAGAAAAACCCCACAAAAGATTAAGCTGTTTACCTGCTTTAAAGTCTTTTCTTTCAAGCTGACGAGCATTACTAGTACTAATAACTTTAAAAACTAGAACAGGCACAGCCACCCAGAAACCCTGTATCATCTGGATGTGTTTCACAGAGCTGCCTGATAGCCGAGTGGATGTCCGTTCACACACTGCTACGCCTTGCCAGAGCCTGGGATCGGGGAGGAGGATGGCCTTGCTCTAATGGTGCTCATATAGGAGGGGAGGCTTGTTGCTGGTGTTTTAGCAGCGTTTAGGAGACGTTTTAGTGCACTTGAGAATGCCAGATCATGTTCAGCCGTGGCGGGCCCCATGCCGTGCTTACCCACAGCTTTCCCCTGTGCTCAAGCGCTGGCTGGCTGAGAGCACAGACGGAGCAGCAGTACTGCTCAGCTGCGTTCCCACCAAAATGCGAGCTGCTCCCAGGCATGGGTCTGGATCCAAATCCTGCCTGGATCCCTTCGATAAGAAAGACTAAAGCAATTGTGGTCTTAGCACTTTGGGTTACTATGGTGCACCACCAAGATTATCACCTCTTTCTCAGGCCTTCTTGTAGTGTGTCTATGTAATGAGGCACGTGTTGCTGTTGTGCACTGCAGATACAAGTTTTATTGGTCTTACACATTTCAGAAGTCTTGCATATTCTTGAGTGCCATCTGCTGGCTTTTTCGTTATTAACTGGTTTTTGTCGTTAACCATTTCTACGCACAGTGTTAGAAACTCTGCACAGTTGGCTGTAAATAAAAAATCCTGGCTCCAAGGAAGTTCCACTAGGTACCTCTGAGACCTCTGTTGATGAAGGGGAGTGGAAATATTGTCTCCGTTTCACAAACGTGAAATGGAGACATTTGATTAAAACTTCTCTTACTGTCACTCCTGCTGCCACTCTGGCAGGAGCACCCTCCGGGTCCTGCGAAGTGGTTATGCTCAGATGATTTCTGTAGGCAAGGTTTTGGGTTAGGAAGCATGTAGTAAATGCTTTCCTCTTAGATACCTCTATGGAGGTGTCTGTGGCCACCTTGGCGAGAGGGGCGTAATGAACAGAAGGACCTTACCTCACCTTACTCCCAGGAGAGATCTCCTGTCTGCTGGCTTACAGAACGGTCCCGGCTGTGAGCAGTGAGCAGCTCTGGGAGGTTTCTGTGGCATACTGGAGGCCAGCCTTGTTGTCCATCAGCCCCTAGCTCTGCCATGCTTTCAGCAGTTCAAGACAGCAGGGGGTCCACTAGATGGGCAGAGAAGAGGTGGACCTTCAGATGGGAATTGCACCTCTGAGGTGCACATCAGCACCAGGGAATAGTCCTGCTTATCTCCAGGGCAGGTTTGGAGTGGCTTTTCCTCCCCTGCCCTGTTTGAAAGCGTTGTATTACAGCTGTCTCTTCATAGTCAGGTTGTTGGCTTATTCCTTCCTGCCTAGAGTCAAGAGGTAGCGTTATCTCTGATGGGAACAGTCTCTTTTCTCAAGCAGTACTTCTCTCCTTAAAAATGGCAAGTGCCCTGGAGCTGGGGGTGGCTGTAACATGCTGTTCCCTAGCCTTTCCCATCTGGAAATGGTCTGAGCTCTGTGTCCACTGTAGAGCTGGGGAATACGCCCTCTACCTAGCAATGCACAGACATGAGAGTGGCCCTGGGCCTGTTCCGGATCCCGCTCTGAGATGCTCTACTGTAGAGGAAACTCCTGCCCATCAGATGTTTTCCCTTCCCCAGCATTCACTCCTTTCTTAACTATTGCTGGAGATTATTCCTTAAGGCCTTGTCTGTGAACTTCATGATGTTCAGCCATGAGTGCGTATTTTTGTTCCCCATCTTGATTTCATCCCCAGTGCATTGGTGGTGCTCTGTTTTGTTTCCCTCTGTTTTGCGTGCTGCACGTCACATGGTCACTGTGAACATGATAAAGGAATGGAGAGAAAAAAATCTAATGCCTATCTGGGGGCAGAGCATGTGTGTGCTGTGCCCTGGATGCATGTGATGGCCCTTTGGTTCTCAGGAGATGGGTTCGAGGCACTCCTAACAAGTTCTTGCAGTTGGACAGAGTGAATGGGTGAGTGAGTAGTGAAGCTGTTCATGTTTAGATACTTGGATGTTCACCTGGCACAAAGCACTGCTGGGCTCTTAGCTGCTCTGAGCCATGCTCCAGGCAAACCAGAAGAATCTCAAATACTCTTTCCCTTTGACCCAGAGATAAGAGCTGGATCCAGCAAAGGCAGAAATCCCTGTCTCTACTTCTCCTGAATTTGACAGGGATTGTTGGCTTCCAGGCTGCCCCTCGGGGCACTGGGAGAAGCATCCCTCTGAAGCAGCCCTGTGAAGGAAGGAGCAGGGGAGGTTTGTTGGCACCCCCAGAGCTGGCTGTGTCAAACACACAGAAGCCCAGTCAAGGGCCATGAAAGTGTGAGATGCCTCCTCCAGCCGTGGCCCACCAGCTCCTGAGCTGGTGCAGGCAGGCTCTGGGGAGGCAACAGAGGTTTGTGGCTCTAGCTTTTTGTCTTTGGTTACATGTGGAGGTGGGGATGGCAGTATATGGGCACGGAAGAGTTTCCATGGATGAGTCGGAACGGACTTTGCTCCAAGTAGTTTTGCAGTGGTCAGAGTTGTGTCAGCATCAGAGGAAGTCTCAAGGGGCTGGGAGGAGATCAGATGCCTCTTCTCCAGGAGATGCCACCAGGCAGAGCACTGTGAGCCATGCAGACCTGCTTCTCTGGGATTGCTGCAACTGCTGTCAAGGAGGCAAAAGCATTGCTCTCTCCCCTGGGAGGGCTGGGATGGAAAATGTCAGCTCCCCCACCAGAACTTAGTATGCATCCTCATCACTGCCACTCTGCCTTTCCTCTCTGCAATTACAGTTGCACTTGTAATTAACACTGATGTTATAATTGAAGTCAAACAATTTCTTGCAATCAGATTTTATTTTTACTGTGTAGGCTAACAATAGTGCTGCCCCGTTGGAGAGCTGATACATTAACAATTACTGTGCTAAGTAAAGCAAGGCTGGTATGAAAGAGAGGGGAGGGCTGTTTGTCAGATGCTGGTGTCAGGAATCCTGTGTGCCATCCCTCTTGTGCAAGGACCTCAGCACCAGGAGGATGGGGATTTCTGAAGGGAGACTGAAATGCGGATCTTTGTCGACCCATTTTTGTCCACTGGCTTCTCAGATGGTGTTCTGAGCAGCTCAGAATGAAATAACCTGGCCTTGGCAAATCAGGGAGCTCTTCCTGACTGGACTCCTTTCTTTGCCTGGCTCTTTGGCTCTGTTCTTTGGCTGACTTTGTATTTTTAAGTGTTTCATATCCTCCCCAACCCAGCCTCACTGTAATGCCTTCTGTGTCTGTGGGATCCCACTGTGTCAGTGGAAGGGGTTGCAGTGTCATCTGGAGTGGTTCACAGGATGTCTCCTATCATGGCCACACAGCTGGATCTGTGAAGGGACTTCTGCCCAGGCGCTTAGGTGGCATTTCGGAAGCAAGGAAGAAGGCACCTGGAAGGGGTTTGCACTGCTCTAACCAGCAGTTGCTGCAGTCCAAGGCTGGGGTGGATATACAAGCTTGCTGTGCCCTCCTGGACACCTGAGAGCTTGGAGAGAAGGTGGAGGCCAGGGTGAGATGAGGTGTTTCTGAGGCTTATTTCATGTTCTTCATAAACGGAGGGGGAGGAGTTGGGATGCAGAAGGGCTGCAGCTTGTGTAGAGAAGTGTTAGGGCAGAGCAGCAAAAGCGGGTCCTGATGGGAAAGACTGGAAATAGGTTCTCTGAGCTCTGGCAGCATGTGGGGTGGAGGGAGAGCGGTCCTGGGCTCACACTTGGTGCCTGTTGCTCTCTTTGGGTGATCGTTCAGGCAGGGTCAGTACCAGAGCACTGAAGAAGTGAAATGTATGGGTGTTGGGTAACAGCGCAGGTTGGAAATCGCAGCATGTCTTACGAAAATGTCACAAAATCTGTATTTTATAGGGGATTGAGGGTTTAAAAAGATGTTTTGCCTTTTAATAATTTTTTTAGCCAGTACCATGAGGTTATAACTTCTTTCCAGAATGTATTTGACTGTAGGTGTGGAAAATAAGACCTGTATAGTCAACTGAAGCAATCAGTTGTAATGGTGGTTGTAGATGACTGTTTTCATTCTGAGCTGTTTCTTTCCCTGCTGCAGTCAGTTGGACTCGGCTGCAGTGAGGCGGGCGTGCAAGTGTGGCCAGACCTCCTCGCAGGAGCCATAGCAAGGCTCTCCTTGTTTTCCATTGGCTTTGGCTCTTACTTTTGATGCAGAGGGATAGACTTGTGTGCTTGAGTTGGCCGAAAACTGCCTGGCCACTATTCAGCAGGCAGATGAAAGCTGCCCTCCTTATGCAGTGTATACACAGGTGGTGGTGGGGAAGTGTGTGTGTGTGTGTGGGGAATACAAAAAACATCTTGCTGGGTAGGTGGAGGCAGAGACCCAGTGTGTGGGCCTTCTCCCTGTGCCAGAGCTCACTATTTGGGCTGGACGGACACAGTGAGTAGTCATTCAGGGAGCGTAGTGAGCAATCATCCGGTGAGTGCCCCCGGAGAGCTGACAGCATCAGCCTGCCCACTGCGCTGGAAACAAAGGTGTCCTTCTCTTCTCTGGCACCATCCTCTAACCTGATGGCTCTGGGTAACTGACCTGCCTACTGCATGTTTGGCTGGATGCAAGAGGCTTGTGCCTTCTAATTTTAATGAGGTGTAGTGCTTGCTCTGAGGCTCAAAGTGCCAGAAGGAGAGAAAACTGGGAAACGCCATTTTTGCAACAGGTTTTTCTCTGAGCTCTGTTTGGTTTTGGAAAGGGGAGGAAAAGGTGTAGGAGCTGACAGCATACAAGTGAAGTAGGCACAAAGCATCTGGGCAAGATGCACTGATACAGAGGGATGGCAACATCATCCAGAGTCTGAAGTCCTGAGAGGTCAAAACCATCACAACTCTGCTTCAGCAGCTGCTGGCTGGCCTGGGAGGGCACCGGGTCGAAGCAGGGTCTGTCCTGTGCAATGGATCCTGTTCAGCGGGGAGCTGGGACAAAGGTGCTGCTGCCTCCCCAGGGAACTGTGCCTGGATGAGCCCTGTTCCTTTCCTGTGCCCCATGCCTAGAGACTGTAAAAGGCGAAAGCTTTCGGATTGCCCAAATCACAAGTATGTAGCACAACACGTCTTTGTTTCTAATAGCTGAGAAACTGCTGTTCCCTGGCTCTGTGCTTTGGGTGGTCTTGCCAGCGTGCACAGCGTGAGCGGTGGGATGAAGCTATTCCCTCGCCACGTACCCAGCTGCATATGGGTCAGGCTTTAGCTGGTGATGGGCAGGGGTGCTAAATAATTAAGCCTTCTTCCTTGAGGCAGAGCTGTCTGCTGTATGCAGGGCTCTGGAGTGCCGTGCTAATGGCTTAACTGCACTATTTCTTTGCTTCGTCCTTGAAAAGAGAGACAAAATTGTCATTAATTCTTTCTTGGCATTTATAGAGCACATAAAAACCACCAGAGCCCTAGCCAGCATGCAGATTGAGGACAGCAGTGAGGTCACTGGGAGACAAGTGAAATCTGCCCAGGGTTTTGTGATGACACGGGATTCGGCTGAGCTGAGTGGCTACACATAAGCATGGAAAAATTTCAGAGAAACCAGAGCATCTTCCAGCTTTCTCTTTTGATCTAAAAATATATATAAACTGTTCAGCATCTTAAGGCAATCTTCAGTTGCTGGTGAGTTCAGGGAATCTGTATTTGCTTCCTAGGGGAATTTTAGCATTCGCTGGAATACTTGCTGTCAGCTGCGATTTCCATTGCTCTGTTGGCTTTTATTTATATCACGTTGGCTGCAGTTGTCAATGTGAATGTTTCTGCTATTCCAACCGGAATAAAGTCTTTTGTATACTCAGCCAAAAGGGCTGGCTCTGGGGAATGTTCCTGAAAATGCATAGGCAGTCATGTGCATCCAGGCAGATACAGCCTGGATTTCATGAGCTGGTGATGGCAGGGCCAAAGGATGCGACAGATGGCTTCTCGTAGAGCTCCTCTGCTGAGGTGCAGAGGGGCAGGAGAAGGGCCTCATCTGAACTCATCTTCTCTGCAGCTCTAAAACTCGGCTGTCCCTTTGCCTTTGATGTACTTCCTCTTATCTCTTTCTCTCTTGATTCAGTTTAGAGTAGCTCAGAGAATGTGTAGATCTAATTTTAGATGAACCCAGTTCTGGCCTGAGATTTCACATGTTTGGTCTTCACAGGAATGCACAGCTCCCTGTGAGAGCTGGCATGTGCTGTACGGTGGGCGGCTCAGAGAACTGGTGCTGCTGCATGCTGGTGCTTTTTAATTCTCAGTTGCTAGTTTGAATCCAGCCCAAGGTGCTTTTGATGCCAGCCTTTGACAGTTAGCAGGGCTCAGCAAACAGTGGGTTGGTCAATTGACTCCGTCTGCTAGCAGAGAAGTGTTTGTTTCCCAGAGACCCCAGGGCGAGAGCACTAATTCAGCATTTCTTCTTGGCAGCAATTTAGGGACTAAGGTGGAAAATTTCTCCCTCTTTAGTAAATGTAGTTCCAGGTCAGGAAATGAGGCTTTTTTTGGTAAGTTGATGTGGATTAAGTGCTGTGTTACTGTTCTTCCCGACTCTCTGCTGTGGAGGAAGAGATCTCCAAGGTTGCCCTGGAGGGTGACAGAAGTAAGAGACTTGGTATCTAATATAGATCTAATAATGCTGCGTGTTGACCCTGGCCCTCCCACCAATGCAGTATGTGACATCAACCAGCATTTTTAAATGAGATGTTTGGGTAGACCAAGGTCTAATTTGGCATAGGAAAACTTTCCTGTCTAAGGGCAGACACGGCATTTTAAGAAAGTATATCCCAAAACTTGGTGTTCTGTAATGACAGTGCAAAAAAAATGTTGTGGTACCAGGCACCATGAAATTATTGGCTACATCTCTGGTCTGAGCCCTGATGTTGGATCAGGAGAGAATCTTATACTGCTGTCTGTGTGCATAGTGAAGTGGACGATCTCTGAGGTGTTCAGAAGAGGCCAAGCATGGTGCAGCTACTGAAATGGATGGCAGTGCTGCCCTGAATTTCAGTGGGAGTGGAGTTAGGCACCACTCAACACTGCTGGAAGTGCTTTCCCTGGTTTGGTCAGATTAGCAGATGTGGTTCATTAGTCCTAAATCTGCCACTGAATAACAGCAAAAACCCACAAGTGAGGAAGAGAAGGCAGATGCAGGATATGCAGATGTAATTTAATTTTTAGAAAGGAAAAAATCCTAACTGTAAGATACGGAAGTGTTACATATTTATGGCGATCAGTCAGCTTTGCAATGCTCACTTTGTGCTTGAGCAACTCGCTGTTTGTATTCCTCCTGCAGTTCTTGTAGCCTGATGGAAGAACTTGGGTTTTATGTGTTCAGTTATTAAAATTCCCTAGCAAGCAATTTTGATCTGGCTGAATAAGCAGAGGTAAAATGCTGGTGTTGAAATGGACAAATATTGCATGTCCATCCCTGTTATTTTTAATCCTCAAATAGTTACTTATACAAATAAGACAAGTTGTGAAAAAAAAAAAAAAATTACCTGTGCTGTGATGAAAATTTTTTGCCAGGCTTTGTCATACAGAGGTTTGCCTGAGACTTTGCTGGCTACTCCAGCTGTGGAGAGAGTACTTCCACCAAATGATGTAATGTCACAAGATGTCTTCTTCATGCAACAGCATTTTTAAGGTCAGTTGTTTTCAGCTGCCCTGTTGTTGAAGAGGTAACAGATGTCAACAGGTGAAGCACAGGCCTTGTGTTTGTTAATTTTCTTCCCCAAGCAAAAGATGTGCTTTCTCGGCCATTAGTGTCACTAGAATTCACGTCTTCTTAAATTACTCCCTCCCGTGTCCATGGGATCTTGCCTCCTGCTCCTTGAACTGCTAAAGACACAGTTCTTTTGCACACACACAGTGTGTGTGCAAAAATGTATAAGCCTTTGCTGAATGTAACTTCAAGCAGTCCAGGCTGGGGACGCGTCAGATCGTGTAGGCTAAACAGTGTTGTGAATGTCATCGCCCAGCAGTGAGATCTCCAGCAGAACCAGGGTGCTGTATGCTTCTGAAGCTGGCCTCAAAATGATGGCAGTAGGAGAGCTAAGGTTTTTCCACAATAGCAACTGAAAGCCGAAGATGCCACTCAAGGAGCAGCTCCCTGAGCAGATATAAAATAACAGTGCAGGTTGGCTGTGAGCGGGGCTTGGCGTCAGGGGGCTGGCAGGAAGTGGCCGTGGGCAGAGGCTGTGGGACAGAGCTTGGGAGAAAGGCAACCACAACCAGAAATCAGATGGACTCTGACAAGAGGTTCAAACGGTGTGTTTTTGTGGCATGGATTATGTGGATTTCTCCTACCCTGTTTCTCACCACGGTGAGTGCAGTGGATGTTTTTCTAGTCCATGTTTCATTGTTGGTGCTCCTGGCTTTCTTTGCTGGTTTGTGATCTTTCCGTCTGCCAGAGCCCCCGCTGAGTGGGATGCCATGGGGAGACAGAGGAAGCGCTCAGCAGTCTGAAGAGGGATCTGGCAGCCCCAACTGGGGATCCCCTACCTGCTGGCTTGAGGCCATGGGAACAGCAGCTGACAAAATCTGTGTTGGGGCTGTAGCTGTCAGTAATAGTGGCCAGTCCTAGGAGAAAGCAATGCTCATGCAGCTTCTTCTGAGCTCTCTGTACTGGGCTTTGTACCAGCACAGGAGTAAATGGGGCTGATGTCCTCAGAATGAGACATAAAACCAAGGCCCTGACCCTTGGTGGCTATCTTGATCCAAGATCTGTCACCCGTCTGGTAAGAGCAAGCGTGATAACAACCCTGGGACAGCCTCCAGCCTTGGTAATTGCTTTCAACATACTCTGTGCAAAATGCCACATCTTGAAGACCACAAGTGTGCAGGCCCTAGTGCAACAGTAACTGGGCTGTGTTGTCTTTTTTCCCCTTTTAATTTTTTTTTTTTTTTCTTCTCTGAATAGCAACTCCTCTTATCCCCTTGGGAAAAAGTATTGGGCTACGTGAGCCACTGTTCTGATCTCATAAGGCATGTCATCTGTTTTGTTTGGAGTGGCCAGCACTTTCCCCCATGCGTTTTTCCCCATGGTTGGTACTGGTGAGACAGAGGTGGTCTAGGAGTTCCTGCCCTGCTTCCTGGCTCTTGATGTAGTACATCCCCATGCTGGCTGACCTAAGATTTGTAATCACTTGACTTAAAACTTAGTCAGTGATTTGCTGCATCAGGACCAGAAAAACATTTGTTGCATTTTGTAACACACAAAAAAGGTCAAATGTTCACAAAACTTGCCTAGTCCCAAAGTCTGTTCAGAAAATGGGGCTGTGGTGGGATCTGTATTTGGTACAACTCTCCTAGACCAAACTGTGAGGATGATGGCTCTCCAGGCTTGTGTCAGGTTCAAAGTAGTCACCTTGCTGTGGCTGAATGTAGTGTCCAAATCCCTTACTTCTGCAAAGCACTGTGAGGTTTTTTAGCTGTCTATGAGAAAGATGCCAGCAGTGGGACTGGCAAGCACTGATTCTCTTCCCTGCTTCTAACCCTGCTATCCCTCCTCTCCTAGCCAACCCTGCGCAGGCAGAGGTGGCAGGCACTAGGCGTGAGTCGGTGCCAGGCTCCGCGTGTCGCCACCCCACGGGAACAGTCGTGTGACATTATTCTGTATTTTAAAGATGTTCTATGTATTGACAGTAGTGCCATTGTGAATGTACAATTGATTTTGTTTCACTGCTGCTATATTTGTGTCTGGTGTTTTGTCCCTCAGAGATAATTGCGATTTGCTCCATGTGACTAGGTTACGTTTGATGTTGGTAACATGCGGATAGTTGCTATCCGACACAGTGTCGCCTTGTAATCTGTGCCTAAGAATGATGTCCAGTCATTTCATCTCTTTCAGGAGCCACCATTGTCTGTACAGATGTGCAGAGCGAACCCAGTGCTTGTTGGGCTTCTTATTTTGGTTGATTGGGGTTTTTTTTATAACCAGATAAAAGTCAAAAGCAATCAGGAATCTGCTGGATTCACAAATAGTAAATACGTATCATGTTTCTAACGTGGTCCCAGGTTTCAGAAACGGAAGAGGTTCTAATTTTGATATTCAGCATACAACAGAGTTGAAATTTTTTGGTGGGGCGATCTGCTTCAATTTAAGCAACAACTTAGAGCAGAGGATGATTTCCTGATGCCTGTGAAGGAGCTACAGACTGTGACAATATCTTTCCATATCTTCATAAGAGGACAGCCCCCTGGACACTCAGGTTTTCAGAAGAGTTTGGCACCAGGCGTAGTAAAGGTTTTCTGGAAATCCAGCCATGGGTTGTTCTGAAAAAGATGGCTGAAATATTTTATGCTGTTGATCTCCCATCCCATCCATTTTTAAACGGTTTGCCTGGTATAGTTTTCATTGCTTTTCTCTGACAGTGAGATGATACTTACGTGCCTGCTGTTCAAAATCACACTGATGTCTTGCTGGCTTATCATATTGCACACTGAGAATATTTTATGAGCTGTTGGTGATCCTTCTTGCAGGCTCCTGCTTCCCCAAGCATCTCATCCTCGTTGCAGATCCTTGTGTGCAGTTATTGCCCCCTGAACTACATTACTTTGCTTTTTCTATCCAGGCAGATCTTTATTTTGAGCCTTACTTTCCCTGTTTCTGCATGGATCCTTTTGTGTTTCTTAGCTCTCTCACTGCTGCTCCAAATTTAGCATCATCTGCAGCTGTAATTAATACGCTGTTTGCCTTTGTTTCAGGTCATTAATAAGGATGTTGAAAAAAAATCTTCTGCCTATTGATTCTGGCATGTTCCCATAAATAGCATCTGTGCACAGGCACGGTGAACTTGGAAGCCTAGCAACCCGCTGGCTCCCCATTTGCACGGTAGTTTAACCTTGTGTATCTTGTCTCTCTTGCATCCTCTCCCTGTCCCCATGCAATGGTTCTCTCTTTTGTCCTTTTGCACAGGCTTACTTGTTGTTTTCTCTTCCCCCTCTTCCTCTTTACTCGCTCTCTTAAATACTTCTTCCACTGCCCCAGTTCAAAAGCATTTTGCTTCTGCTGTGCTCTATCGAGTGAGCTCACGGTTGGAAATGCTCCTGTCAGACCTTAAGCTGCTGCAGGGCTCCAGGGGGGAGAGCGTGCTACCTGCCCAGGGGGTGGTGTGTTGGGGTCCCGCTCACCATGGAGGCATTTCCCACCAGTTACTCCATTAACCCGTGGTTTGTGTATTGCAGAGCTTGCAGGGAGGGTGTCAGAGACAATGGAAGAAGGAAGTAAAATTCCTATGTTTGAGAGTAATTCTGCCTTGAGGTCTTGAGAGAGAGTAGAGAGAAACAAGGAGGAACCCACTTAAACTCTCTGCTGAATTAAATCATCCTTCTTTGAAACAGATCCTGGTTTACCATCCAGTCAAAGGCAGCTCTGGGCTTGGTGTTGGAGTTGTGCGGAGCCCAGGGCTCTTGGCACAGGCTCTGCTGTTTTGGGTACTTGCACCCAGGTCTCAGACTTCTCGCAGACCTAAACTCCTAAAGCAAGCCCTAAACCTCCCTGCAGAGTTTGGAGTGTTAATTGGGATGGAAGTTAGAGCTGTTGGATGGGGACAATTGTTTTGCATGTATTGGGGGTAGAGCTCTGGCCCTGGCAGAGGGCTCTGGCCTCTGCTGCTGACCTGCTGCCTGTGCTCAAGGATCCAGCTGGTGGGGCGATGGGATCAGAGCCGCCTCCTGGGCCTTTCTGTACAGCTGTGGGCACTCTCGCGGCTGTGATGGGCACCTGGATGGGCATAGCTGAGGACAGCTGTGGGCATGTCTCTGACCATTACTGTAAAAGGAGATCCAGAGGCTACATTTCTGGGGAATTATCCTGAAGCCAGCATGTTCAGATAAATGGGAGAAAAGTGGGCTTGACCAAAGCTAAAGTTCATGTAATCATTATTTTGAGCAGACAGTGATTCAAAGCAAACCATAGCCAGCTGAAATCCTCTAAAACTATGTAAAGTTGGGGCTCCACCAGCTGTCCAGGCCAAGCTAGCTATTGCTCTGGGGAGCAGCAGGCATGGCACACCACATTCCCACACCATCCTAGGGGCTAGGGAAGATAATTCAGCTCTTGTGCTGAGTAAATTCTCAAACAATTCTACAGTAGCAGAAGCAGGAGTAAAGACCCAAGAGGGCCCTGCAGACCTATGGAGCATCTTGCCATACCTTGCGTCCAAAAGGTGCAGAGGTATGTGAGGATGACACATGCCTAATAACATGGGTTTCTGCATTAACAGAGTAGATCTGAACTCTCACACTGAACACAGTCATTGGGAGCTGATGCTGAGAAGGAGCTGCTTTTGGGTCCCGCGTGTGGCAGGAGAACCCTACTACAGGAGTGAGGTGGACCGCAGAGCCGTGGAGTCAGTGCTGGGATGCGTTCCCAGCCCAATGGCACGCTTCAGCTCCGTGCCAGGCAGATGGCTCCCTGACAGCGGCTCAGTGAAGCAGATGCTCCACGCTGCCTTCAGTCCATGAGTGAGGCAAAACTGAATAAATGATCAGAAAATGGCTTGAAAGGATCTTCCACCTCTCCCTCTGGCTTTAGTATGAAACTGTGAGTTGCACAGCTCTAGTTTGCTTTTCACCACATCAGAAATACCAGCCTTAAACCCACTGTCTTTCACAGATCTGTTCATTGGCTGCTCTATTTCCTCTCTCTTCCCAGGTCTCTCCAGACAGCTTTTTCTGTCATGTTAGCTTTTGTTTTTCATTTTTACCCCTCTTGAAGTCCTCATTCCACTATTTTCTGGTTTGTGGTGGTTTTTTTTTTCTTTCTTTCTTTTACTTTGGTATTAGCATGACACAACCTTTTGTCACGTGGCTTTAGAGCTCCTGCTCAGGCTGCTGTACTGTTGGTGGAACTCCCATGCCCTGGCTCTCTTAGACGCTGGCCCTCCCTGCCTGGCAGCTCTGTGTTCTTCATCCCCAGGCTTGTGGCTAGCAAGTCCTCACTCAGCCCTTTTCTAGCTCCATCTTTGTTATTCCTCAAGCATCTCTCGTTTTCACAAGCAGCCCTCTCTCTGCAGTCAGTGCTGGGGCCTCCTGGAGAGGACAGCCCTGTGGAACTGCCTCTTGGCCTCATAGCTGGGGATTTTGGGGAGGTGGGGATGCTGCCAGATTGCTGTTCTACCTTCACATCTGTCATCAATGGCTGCTGACAACCTCCTCTGCCACGCTCCAACACAGCCCCCTCCCAAGCTGCATTCCTGCCAGCTCTGCAGCACAGGTTGAGGGAAGGAAAAGCAGTACATTATTCTTCCTCAACAAGATGGTCATCTGTGCTCTGAATTCAGAGTCTCTGGTACTTGTGGTGGTCTATGATCATGTGTGAAACCAATATATATGGATAGCACAGCTCAGTCTTCAGTCTATAGGTTAGGATTGAAATGCTGCCATTTCCTTGTGAGTGTGATTTTTTCGTTGATAAGTCAGCCCAGTTTCAGAGTTAGCTCACTAAAACATGCAGGAGACTAATCTGGCTATTTTAGCAACTTCCTCTGTTAAGGGAGAAGCTGCTGCCCGAGCATTCATTCACACACCATTCAAGGAGTCGCACACACACCACCCAAGACTTTAACTGCGAGGACTGGAGTCCCTTCACAGGGGTTGACTCCAGTGAGCAGAATCCTTGCTCGTACACACACACATTCACTCTTGGGCACTTCTTCCTTCAGGCTTGACCCTAGGTTTCCCGTAGCAGAGTTTCAGACATCGAATCTTATATATGAAAAAAAATTATTCAGATGGTACAGCCAGAAAAAAAACACCAGTTCAGGCTGGGTGCCTCCGGAGAGAGACCCCAGACAAAGAAATTCCCTGGGCAGTCATACCCTTACAATCTATGCACCTGCCCCTCACACACTCTTCACGTGCCTTTTTGGTCCAATGGTGATTTCTGGTCTGGGGTCTTCTAACACCTTATTGGATTATTTCTCTGTCTCCAGGCAGGCCTGTTAACTGTTATTGTCTTGTTGCAGCTTTTGCTGGCAGTTGTGGCCTCCTTGTCTTGCACTTCTCATTCACCTGCTCGCCAGTAGAGTATGGGAAACTGAAAACTCCTAGACTTAGGATAAACACTATTTAGCAACAACTAAAAACATCAGTGTGTTATCAACATTATTCTCTACTAAATCCAAAACACAGCACTGTACCAGCTACTAGGAAGAAAGTGAACTCTATCCCAGGCAGAAGCATATCTACGTGAAAGTCCACAGCTTGCGGCCTAAGGCTTCAGCAAATTTAGCTACTAATGCTAAGCAAGGCTATTAATCCTAACAGTTCTTAACACCTCTTTGTACATTAAGTTCCTCACTAAATTAAAAAGAACTATATTGTTAACTGTTTGAATTCCAGGTTGTTTATTGGTACTTTTCTTGGGTTTTTCTTTTTTTTTCCCTTTTTCTTCAATAACTGTGTTTTTTACTCTTTATTACTTAGGAGACCTGTTTAGTTACCGGTCTAAGAGGGAGTTTTCAGAATAAGGGGAGCTGCTTTGCTCCACAGTGTAATCCTTTTGTGTTTCATGGAGATGTTCACTCCCCACACACACTCCCCACCCCACAAAAATGAGCCATGTAGGTAAGTAGTGGCTCTCTTCTCATGTAATTACTGTAACTGTGCATAATTAATGTAAAATCAAATGGGTTATAGTCTGATTTTTGGTTTGAGTTCATAATTTATTCTGCAAAGGAAAGGTTCAGACCTATCTTTACACAGCAAATATTTGTTGTCTTGGCTATTTATACATTGAGAATTAGTGGCCAAGTAATAATATCTTCAGGCACCCTAATTCTTGTAAGAACCACAGAAATCTGATATCACTGTACAGTGTGTTTGCCTGACAGGATTTGTTTCTTCTCTGGTTACCAAATTTGTGAGTAACTTTGTTTGTTTGTCTGTTTGTTTGTTTCTGGGGATGTTTCAGCCCTCAGGATTTATATGAGGAGAATTCCTCCTCTTATGATTCCTCCTCTGCAAAGCCAAAATATAGGCATGTTCCTTGGGTATAAGCCTCAGCCATTTTAGCTTGATCACTGAGGTAGTGTCTGGGGCTTCCGGGGAAGTGTGAATCAGGAATGATGCTTGGAGGGGGCCTGGGCTGGGAAGCGCTGTTCAAAGGTATGGACACAGGGTGGCACCTAGACCCTAAGGCAGCCCCCAGACTCCCAAAATACTGTTCTCCATTCTCCTGCAATTCTGGTGGCTTGGAGTGGGCTGAGTGAAAGGGTCTCTGTTAAGCTGAGCTCTAGAAGAGCTGAATCTTCAAGTGGCATAAATCCCTTGTATTCAGTGCAGCTATTTCATGTGGTCTGTATGTTACCTACCACTCAGCCTCTCTAACAGAGAAGGAAAGTGAAACCAACCTTAATGTTGCATGTGTCTTGTTCTACCCACTTATCTTTAATTCTGGTTTGAAGCAATTGATCATGATTAAGATGGATGGATGCCTTGAGAAGCAATTGGTCAACTAAATGATCTGTTGCTTTGAAGTGGGAGGAGAGTCTTTCTTTGTGCTTTAAGGAAGCAAAGAGACTGCTGAAGATGGGAGATTTCAGCCCCTGTGACTATCATGAGTTTAACCAGTCATAAAGCCCACAGACAATGTGTTCTTGTAATGATTCAGGACTATAACTTAATAGTTTTATGTTGGCTGCATAATGTCAGCATTCTGTGTGTCACAGATCTGTTCCCACAATTACAATCATTTGAGCGATTTGGAAGGCCTTATTTAGTGATCTTTCTGCACAGCTCAACATCATGTACAGTAAATAACAGGATAGGTTTTCCCTAATTTTATAGAAGTCTGAGTCCTTGCACTGACAAGGCATGTGCAAGAACTGCAAGACTGCAGCAGAGATGAGTGTGAGTTGTTGTGGTGTCAGCATTTTTACTGATCTGAGAGTAATCTGTAAATTCAACAAAATCTGGAAATTATGTGTAGAGAGAATGCATGATCTTCAGTTCATTTCTGTACCTCCCTTCAGGAAGCAGGCAGAAGTCAGAATTTGGTTGACAGACTTCAGCACACTGGACTTAGCTGCACAGACGAGCTTTTTCTGGGAGTAGCTTGAACACTGCAGTCTGCTGAAAAGGAGAATTGCATCTTTGGTGATGGTGTCCAAAGCAGGTTT
Organism: Nyctibius grandis; assembly: GCF_013368605.1. Classification (NCBI taxonomy): domain Eukaryota; kingdom Metazoa; phylum Chordata; class Aves; order Nyctibiiformes; family Nyctibiidae; genus Nyctibius; species Nyctibius grandis. Next base: position 67,581,124 of record NC_090663.1, on the reverse strand, counting down.
TAGAGATGTGTCATCTTTACTAGGACCATTCTGACTCCATTTGTCTGTTGCATTTTGTTTGCTGTGCGGGAGATGACAGGAATTTGGGCCATGTACATAATGTGAAACTGTTTGGGTAAATCTGTTTTTGATGACTCCACCAGCGGAGTGGATAAGGTCCATTTACTCCTTCATTCTGCAGGGGTGACAATCAACATGAAATATGGTTGCTGTTATTTTACCAAATATCTTTCAATTATGTTTTCTCTAGATGCGCTGATTTCAAGCACTGTGAGTTGGGAGTTGATAGAGGGACACAGTAGACACCCACCTACGTATACATATTTTTGTTTTCTTTTGGCAAACATAAATGTTTTACATTACATACTGGGAAAAGCTGATTGTGAATTCCTTTCTAGCCACTGCATGTCTAACAGGGTTTCCTGCTGGACAGACTGTTGTGTAGACACAGACACAAGCAGAAAACCCTTTTGGGAATAGGGTTTTCCCTTTTTGTTCCAGTAACTCTATTTAGGTCTTAGAAATAGGCTGTTTTAACCAAAACATGCTTGTGTATATAGGGTGGCAGGGAGACCTGGCTAAACAGCACGTCGCTTCAGACCATGTAAACTCATTTGAGGGTGTCCTATAATATTCTTTTGTTTGAATCCACTCTTGTTTTAATTTTACACTTGTAAAATGAGACTGTACTCTTTAGGCATAGTATGAGAAATCAATACCTATGGGAGGGAGACGTAAGAGTCTATATATCATGACAGCTGGGTAGCTTGAATTTGAGTAGTTTTAAGTGGTCCAGTTTATTTGGAACTTCTATAATATTTTCCTTGTAACTGTTCCCATTTTCCCTCCAGTCTTTCTCCAAAAGGAGGAGCAGCTCTAATGGACTGTTCTTCCAGCCCTTTCCCATAGTGTCCTCTTTTGTCGCAAGTCAAAACAACTCAGGCTATGGATCATCCATCAAATTCAAAGACACTAGAGACAACAATAGTGAGCACGTCAAAGGAGAAGTAATCAGTGCACCGAAGCATGGCTCAAGCAGGCGGGCCCGGGTCCACTGTCTCGTTCTGCTGCCCCAGCCAGCCATTCCCCCTGCCCCTGAAAATGCGAGGTTAACCAGCCAGAGCATGTATGAGCGTGGCCCCTGCTGAAAGGACAACCAGAGATGTACCAATGCTGTGATGGTGTTATTTTAAGCATGGGGTGTACACTGGGGGATGCATGTGCTTGGGCTATGTGTCTATCCTGGAGCCAATGTGGGCGAGTAAGGAACAGACCTGCTCCTGTGCTGTGTTGGCCATCTGAAAAAATGCTCAAAACAAGTTTATTGGCCAATTTTTTAATTAAGGGAAGGAAAAGCAGTTCCTGAAACTGAGGGAGATGGTGAATGCTCCATTGCCTGGTGCATTTTTATCACTGAGTCATGAGCTCCCAATGATAAGAGAAGTTTTTATTGTGGAAACTCTGACAAAGCTTGTATCTTATCCCAGGAGTGGGACGTAATTGTCTTAAACTAGTTGACAGATCAGACTTGAGCAAAGACCTGTCTGGAGGAGCTAGCAGTGTCCTATTAGAAGAGTTGTTGCTACTCTTCTGACACAAGTGATGAACTCTGCTGTACTTGGTGAAGGCACACTGCATAAACATGTCATGGCATGGTGCTTCAGTGCTGCCAAACTCTCATGAACAATGCACTGGCTAAATGGGGAGAGGTGGGAAGTGGAACAACATGTCCATGGGGACACTGGGCAGAGGTGGGCTGAGAACCTCGCCTCCTGCCCGCCCAGTGTCATCTTCTAAGTGACCCTGCAGGTGCTGGCAGGCAGGGGCAAGGATCATCTTTACATCAAGGAAAGCAAAAATAATGGCAGTTGGCCCCTGGCACATCCTGTGTTTTGTTTTTGTGTCTTTCAGCATATTTCTGTTTCCTGATGACGGCTTTGGGCGTGACGGCTGGTGCGCATCGCTTGTGGAGCCACCGTTCCTACAAAGCTAAGCTGCCTTTGCGGATCTTTCTGGCTGCAGCTAACTCCATGGCTTTCCAGGTGGGGTCGTGGTTGCCTGTCCATATTCTTGACCTCCAGGCAGCTTTCTCTCCTCTGCAGGGATCCCCTCAGCTTAGAGACAGCAAAAGAAAAAAAAAATATTGGCAGAAAGACATTTGCTGATAACACACGTTGCTGGCTCAGGGGATGCAGAGCTTCTCTCACCACCCATGTAACAGTATGCATTAGACAGTCCAGGAGCAGTAATTACTTAAGGACCAAGTTGAACAAGCCCAGATCAGGGGCTCAGCACCCCAGCAGCTTATCTGTGGCACAGGTCAGGCACCACACTTCACAGGACAACGTGGAAACTTTTCTAAGGGCCAACGTCATGCAAATATGTCTGTGTAATCAAGTCTCTTTGTCCATCCAGGCAGTTGGAGATTTTGATGTGCCCAGAAAGGAGAGCAGGCATCCTTTCACAATCTTAATTTATCTCTGTTTTATGCAGCATTTTTCACCAGTAAAATTCAAATACATTTGCAAAGAAGCATATTACTAGCTCTGTACTTACTGATAAGCAATCTTTGAACTCAAAAATGTTTTTGTAACAGCCAGCTGATGGTAGGAGTTAGCCCAGAATCAGGATCTTCTCGATGTGAACTTAGTTACTCCTTTGGCTGTTCAAAATAGAGTTATGAACCTGTACTAACGTTAAACTTGCAAGTACCACGTGTGTAGCAAGCTTGACTGCCATGACCCCTTATGGCACCAAGTACCACGTGTGTGTTGTGCCTTGGGTTTTCAGCTTTTTCCCTTCAGTCTGTTTGGTTGACTTCTCGTTCGTGTACCTTGACAGAGGATGAAAAGAATCCATTTATCCACTTCTGTACCGTTCATTTATCATCTTTGATTTATCTTTTTTTTTTTAAGGTAGAAAGAATTAATCTTGTTAATCCCTCTAGACATTACAAAGAGCACAATGTTTCGCTTGAATATGGGAATGTGTCCATTTTTACTACAACCTTCCTTTGTTCTGAGCCATATTCCAGCTGCTTTGTGCTGCTCGGTTCCTTGCAGAGCTTTACAAGCCCTTTGCTCAGCGTGTTAAACTACTGAATTTTGAGAACCCCTGGTACTGTCCTCCTGTTTTACAGCCAATCTTATCTTTCATAAGTAATTTAAATGAATGTGTCGAGCTGGTTGCAGTGAACGTGCATGTTGGGATTTCATTGCATTCTGCTCCCCTGTTGCTATGGTTTTTGCTGTCAGCTGTGTTGGCCTCATCACTGCTTTTGGCTGAGGACATGGTGTGATTCTGAGGCAGGGAAGTACTTCAAAGTAGCTTCAAGCCACCTTCGTGCTCTTCATATCGGAAAGAAAGCGAAAGGCCATATCATACACTCTTAAGTTTTCAGTAGTCTGAAGCCTGCTCCTAATTACTGTGACATCCATTGCCTGCTAAAGGCTGTTTTCACCACCACAAGCAGACGGTGAATGAGTTTTCAGGTCCATCTCCCTCATGTTGGCTTTGGGAGGAAAAGGATAGCATTGGAGATACCTGCAGCATCCCTGGATGCTGAATATTGAGGAACTATTCAGTCTTCTTGAAGGGCAGTGGAAACTCTGCTGAAGAGTTTTACTTTGATGCTGCATGGGCTGTGACATGCTGTACTTCCTCTGAAATACCATCAGATGCAGCCATTTTTGTCCTGTTGCCTGGTGCATTTTTTTTATGATTGGAGCATGCTGAGCTGTGTTTCTTCTCTCCCTCTAGAGTGAAGTTCTCGCAACTTTGAAAGACTGTGCTTCTTGCTGTCACATGTCTGTTTTAGAAATAGGTAATATCTGGCTTATGTCTACTTCATCTCCTAGTGTTTAAGTTTCAGCATCTCAATTGGGACATGCTGGTGTCTCTGCTAGCTACATTGTACTGTTGCTCCTGGCCATCTCTGAAACAAGCTGTGAAGCTGTGTTGTTCAGCTGAGGTTGTGCTGTGAGCATTTGCACACAGCAACAGTGGTTGTATGGAAATTCGTGTCAGCACACTGAGGTTGTTACATAGCCCAATTCGTTGTCATGTTTCAGTCTGTAGGTTTATTAAGGGACCTGCTAATGAAACCTCAGGTCTGCATCACTGTCACAGCATGATGCTGTTGCGCTCTGCTTTGGAAGGGATTTCACTCCTGTGTTTACCTGAGACTTGATCAAGAGTAATGTGTTCCTGAAAAATTGTTGCTATTAATACACTCGGAGCATATTTACACGTGCTATGCTCCAGTTCTTGGGGTATTTATTGCCAACAGTTCTGGCCTCTGGCCTTTATTTCCTCTTAGCCTTTGTGGTTTTTAATTAGATGCAATTCAGTTGTTTCACAGCTTCCTAACCCTTTCATCTGGGGAATCGTGTTTTTTGCCAGCCCTGCAGGTGTTTGCTCTGGTACGAAAAGTCAAGTTAATTTCTCACAGTATCATTGCTTTGACCCTGGTTATCTGTGGTCCCACAAATAATTTTATCAAGTACTCTTATGACAAACTGATCAATAGTCTCACTTGAAAAATTATTTCTGGTTAAGAAGGAGGACCTTTCCTAGGTGTGCTTCTTGCATAACCCTGTTTTATTTTTAAATGACTTAATCTTGGCATTTTCCAGTCTTCTGGATATTCCTGCTGAAGTCACTTGAAGCAGTGTGGGCTTTCATTCCCTTTGATTTCTCTGCAGGAAAAAAATAAGACGGCAGCAAGGTAAAGATCTCCCCGTGTTCTCACCGAGGAGTTTGGTGACTTCCTTTGCTTCACTCAGTGTACTTTGTTCTCTTGTGCAATGGGATAGTTAAGGTGCGACATACTGGAGCGCTGGTAGGGCCTGATCTTTACTGCCTCCTCTCCATGGCTTAGATGAGTCAGTGCTGCAGAAAAATGTTCCCCGCATCCCCAGCCCACTCCTGGCGTCACTGTGGCCATGGTGTGACAACAGTACAGGGCTGAGAACAAATGAGTGCAATGGAGCCGAAATCTTTTCGGGGCTTTTGTTCTTCGCTTGTCTCTTGTGGGCTCTTGCAGACAGAGAGCATCTTTGCAAGGCTGAAATTGGACACTGAGGCATTTCACCTGGATTCTTTAGCTGCTCTTTGCAGTTGTTCCTGGCGTCCCTTCAGCAGCATGGGTGGCCTCAGTGCTTTTTCTCAAATGTTGGCAGCTGAGAGAAAGAGCAAGGATTTCTGCGATGCTTTCAGCATAGGGCTTTTGTCTCACAAAATATAGATATAGCCAGTTATCATTAGCGTGTGCTTACTGTGTCCTGCAGTATATTCAGCGTCATGATGGCTGCTGCACGGTGGTTACTTCACAGACACCGCAAATGGTTTGCTCAGTTCTTCTGGGAGCAAAGCTGCTGTGGTTGGTGGTTGTGGGTGCTACTTCTGTTCCTAAAAGTAACCTAAGCCCTTCCTTTGGGTATTACTGCTTGGGTACCTCCCTGGCTGTGCAAAGATGGAAACAGCAGAGGAAAGCACACTCCACTAAGCATTCTCTGATTAAAGTTCACACTGTTGTGGATCTGGGCATTAACTAACATTTCCATGTTTTGATGCTGGTGTCAGGCAATTCAATTCACAGATGAGTGTGTGGCCTGAGTTTTGCAAGTGTTGTACATGCTTACAGTGTCCTGCATTAATAGCTCAGCACCACTGCAAAAACTACCAGTTTAGTCCAGTAGCCAGTGCATCCTGCAGAGCAAACTGTGAGGCTGAAATCCCTTGGGCTGAGTAAACTCAGAAAGACTCACTTTACATATCTAAGTCTGAAATTGTGGTGCATCCCTTCCTCCCTGCATAGTCCCATTTACAGCCATAAGGCATTTCGGTGACCCATATCTGCTGAGAGCTTGAAAAGAGACAGGACTGAACTTGCTTTTTATCTGATCTGGATCCAATGCTGAGCTGATGTTATGGGTCTGAGACTTTTATTCCAAGCCTGGCTGCAAACGCAAGACTTGATTTCCCATAAAATAGGCACATCTCTTTTGATATCTTAATCATAGAATCGTGGAATGCTTTGGGTTGGAAGTGACCTTAAGGATCATCTAGTTCCAACCCCGCTGCCCTGGGCAGGGACACCTTCCACTAGACCAGGTTGCTCAAAGCCCCGTCCAACCTGGCCTTGAACACTGCCAGGGAGGGGGCAGCCACAGCTTCTCTGGGCCATCTGTTCCAGTGTCTCATCACCCTCTCAGGAAATAATTTCTTGCTAAGATCTAATCTAAATCTACCCTCTTTCAGTTGAAAACCACTACCCCTCATCCTGTCACTACACTCCCTGATAGACTCCTTCTCCATGTTTCCTGTAGGCCCCCTTTAGGTGCTGGAAGGCTGTGTTCTTGTACACATCCCTGCAGACAGAGCAGTAATTTAAATGGAGATTCTGGTTTTACTGTGGAAGATACATCTCTCCAAAAGGCTGAGCAAGTTCAGGTCAGGAAAAGGCACGGGTAGTGTTCCACAAGCTCTGTCCCATTTTCAGTGCTGTGTTTGTGCCTGAAGGGTGTCAGTGGTAACCAGCCACAACCAGCTTAGAAAAAGGATGCCAGAACTAAGTGTCACTGCACAGTAGTTCCCTGAAAATAAATATACAAGCAAGGGTCATAAAATAACAATGTGAACATGTATGTACCTGATCCCTCCAGCCCAGTGTCCATCCTCGGACAGCGAACACCCAGGGAGGACACAGGACCAGGGCAGACTGATGATGGTAACTCCCAAGAGGTTGTTGGCTTCCAGCCATCTTTAAGCCTTGGGATGTGTCCAATCTGTGTCACTGGTTCCCAGAGCATGTCCCATTCTGTGTGGGCACTGACAAGAGCAGTGTGATGGGCTGGCTGGCTGCAGAGCTGGAGTCCCTCAGGATGTGTTTAGTTGATAACATTTTTTGAGGAGCATCAGAGAGGGGCTTGTTGCTCTTACTAGGTGGAGAAGGAGCTGGAGGTGGTAGTGCTGGAGCAGTACCCAGCCTCTCACCCTGCCATGCTTTCTGTGCAGAACGACATCTACGAGTGGAGCCGAGACCACCGTGTGCACCACAAGTACTCAGAGACGGATGCGGACCCACACAACGCCCGCCGTGGCTTTTTCTTCTCCCACATCGGCTGGCTGTTCATGCGCAAGCACCGGGACGTCATAGAGAAGGGGAGGAAACTGGATTTCACTGACCTGCTGGATGACCCTGTCGTCATGTTTCAAAGAAAGTAAGTGGGGGCGCTGGGCCCTCTTGTGAGGTGGGGTGGAGAGGGCCCTCTGCCTGGTTGTCTAGTTGTGACTCATTCTTTATTTTTATCTTTCCCTTTTCTCCTTCAAGATATCCCTGCCACCTTGATTGCAGGCATTAGGACTGTGTCCCTCTGGGCCTTGCTATTGCCATGTGGCTGATGCTTGCAGGCTCTGCTGCGCAAGCAGTGAGCCATGTCCTTGTCCCTTTGCTTTTCCAAAAAGCCAGGGCTGGCTGTGAAAACAGCCACAGCAGAAGCTGCTGGGATCTTGGCCTTCTCTGATCATTGGAGCAAATGCTGTGATCACTAACTGCCTTAATGCAAAAGTGCACATTTCACTCTGCAAACTCATCTTTGGAACCTGTGGGCCAGCGCAGACCAAGCACTTCCTCTCCCAAGACTGTCATTCTTCACAGGATTAATTATCTCCCTTGAGAATTAGCACAGACCTAGTTCAGTTTGCTACACACTCTGCGAAATGTGGGAATTGAGCAACATGCTTTGTCCTCTATGTGAGTACTTTTATTTTAGGCACAAGATGACTCTCTCTGCCTGCAAGCATTTGGTCCAGGTACTTCGGCAAACCACATAAGCTTATTTCTGAGTGTTCTATGGGTGAGAGGAGCAGTCTCAGAAATCAGATTTCTGAGTCCAGGAATCAGTTTCTTTTTTTGCATTAGAGAAATCCATGCACTAGCAGAATTACCCCTGCATCAGAGCAGTTCCAGGAGTGAGGAATTCACTACCCTCCACGTATTGTTGCTTTTACTGGTTCCTCAGTCAGCAGTGCCTGTTTGCAAAGGCTCCCTTGCAGTTTGCTGCAGCTCCTCTTGGTTGTGTTATTACCTTTTCCAAGACAACAGCATCCCATGAGAAGCAGGCTCTGCTGCTTTGGTTATGCTGCACATGTGTAGTGAAGAAGTATGTTTTCTGCAGGGAAGTTATGTCTTAGCAAATGTCTCTGCTCTGGATTTGAATTTAGGACTTTGAAGTTTACCTTCCCATATCTGGGAAGAAAAATTCAGGTTTCTTCTTTCTATAATTTTTTTTTTTTTTGACAGCATGGAAAACCTGGCAGGTCAGGTCAGTAAGAACATAATAAACCCTTCTTTATCATGGGTTTTTTAAAGCCAGATTGTTAGCTTTGCTGAATTTAGTGCTGCTCGTGAGCTGTGGATGAGGTACCACTCAATCAGTTTAAAACCACATCACTTCAGCTGAAATCACAGTACTGCTCCTGGCATGACTGACAGCAGAATTTAACCTCTGTGAGTAACAGAGCAATAATCCTGCATGTGATGTGAAAGAGAGGCTCACAGGTGAAGTGTCATGATGACAAAGTTTTCATGTAGTGAAAGCAGCGCTGTTCCCCAAGCATGTATCAAGGCATTGGTTCCCCTGAACTCCAGGTAAGGAGGTTTCTCGTTCCAGGGTGGATGTTTCAGTCAAAGGGAGACAGAGAAAACGTCGTCAGATGTTCGGATGTTAGATGTCACGTCTTCATCAAAGACTTCAGTGTAGGCTTCTTGCATCTCACAGAATGGTTTTAGTTGGTGCCTGATAAGCTATTTTCATATTTTATTTTATTTTCCTGGAGTGGAAGAGTCTTTGAACTTTGAAGGAGTTTTCTGGACTGGAAAATATTTTTCTCCTCCAGCTCTGCTTAAATCCTGGCCTTGAATTGATGAGGTTTGCAAACCTTATCCACAGCCTGGTTCAGAAGTCAGTTAGATGAGCAGGAAATTATCTGTTATCTTTGGTGGAGCAAAGAATGGGGACTGTTTCCTTTGGAGAGCATTGGCTCAGGTAAGTGAAGATAGAGTTCTGTGAGAGAGCTGAGGAGATGCTCTCTTTTCACCATGGTTGGTGTTGCTGGAGAAACAGTCAGCAAATGGGAAGTTTTAATAACTGTTTAATAAATCCAAACTGTCTTCTTCCTTATCCCTTCCAGAAAATGCAACAAAAGCAGGGGTCTATTTTAAACCTGTCATATGGGCACAAATAAGATGGGTCTTACTTTGTGTTTCTTTTCTTTCTGCACCCTTCAAAATCCTGTCACCTCAGCCTACTGCTCCAGTTTCATGTGGCAGCTTGCTTTGATGATGATACCCTGGGATCACTGTGGGCTGTGGTAAATCTGGGCCTAGGGGAGGTGGAAGGGCTCAATGGGGAAGACAGGGCCTCATTTCCTCTCGAGCTGTGGACACGCTGTAGGTGGCTCCTGTCACTTGCAGATGGTATTTAGGGAGGCCCTCCCATTGGGTCACGAGGTTCAGAGCAGACCCCCTTGCTTTCCTGTCCCTCTGAGTCAGCCTGTCCAGATTCCTCTGCAGAGCCTTCCTACCCTCAAGCACATCAACAGTCCCGCCCAGTTTGGTGTCATCTGCAAACTTACCGAGGGTGCACGTGATCCCGTCGTCCAGATCGTTGATAAAGATATTGAACAGAACTGGCCCCAGTACTGAGCCCTGGGGAACACCACTTGTGACTGGCCACCAACTGGATTGAACTCCATTCACCACAACTCTTTGGGCCTGGCCATACAGCCAGTTTTTACCTAGTGAAGAGTGCACCCATCCAAGCCATGAGCAGCCAGTTTCTCCAGGAGAATGCTGTGGGAGACAGTGTCAAAGGCTTTACTAAAGTCCAGGTAGACAACATCCACAGCCTTTCCCTCATCCAGTAAGCAGCTCACCTTGTCATAGAAGGAGATGAGGTTAGTCAAGCAGGACCTGCCTTTCATAAACCCATGCTGGCTGGGCATGATTGTCTGGTTGTCCTCTACGTGCCCCATGATGGCACTCAAGATGACCTGATGACCTGCTCCGTAGCCTTCACTGGCACTGAGGTAGGACTGAGGCCTGTAGTTCCCTGGATCCTCCTTCCAGCCCTGCTTATAGATGGGTGTCACATTTGCTAATTTCCAGTCACCTGGGATCTCCTTGATTAGCCAGGAATGCTGATGAATGATGGAAAGTGGCTTGGTGACCACTTCTGCTAGCCCTCTCAATACCCTTGGGTGGATCCCATCCAGCCCCATAGACTTGTGTGTGTCTAAGTGGTATAGCAGGTCGCTGACCGTTTCCCCTTGGATAACGGGGGCTTCATTCTGCTCCCTGACCCTGTCCTCCAGCTCATGAGGCTGGGTACCTGGAGAACAACTGGTCTTACTACTAAAGACTGAGGCAAAGAAGGCATTAAGCACCTCGGCCTTTTCCTCATCCTTTGTCACTATGTTTCCTCCCACATCCAGTAAAGGATGGAAATTCTCCTTAGCCCTCCTCTTGTGGCTAATGTATTTATAGAAACATTTTTTATTGCGTTTTACGGCACTAGCCAGAGGCCATCACATATGATCCCATTATGGTCAGCGACCTTGGTTTGGAGTGCTGACATTTGGACTCCTGTATCCACCAAGAATGAAATTGGGGTTTTCTGGGGGCATGTTGGGATGGTGGAGTAAGATCGTCCCTTTTGTTTAATGTGAGCCTATGTAATTCTGTCCAGGTGCCGTCCCCAGCCTGCTTACTGGGGACAGCACGGGCTGTTTCCCGGATCTAAGTTCATGAAGTTTCCAGCAGGAGCAGAGGTGGTTATCACTGTCCCAGATTGCACACCATTGCCCTCTCCAAGCTCCGAGTCTTTTCCTACCCCTTGCCATGCTTTTATTATTTTTTTTTAATTAGAAGTGGGCAACCCATACATCACCTCCTGTGGAATTCCATTTTCCAGCCCTTCGGTCCATAGCAGATTTCGCCTAGACATAAGCTGGTCCTGGTCAGGACGCAAAGGTTCCCATTTCTCCAGGTGACCCTTCAAGCAGCCTTGTCTTTCTAGGGTTCATACTGTGGTTCTGGGCTTATCTGTCCCTCTGGACATCCATCCCATTCTGCGGCCGTAATTAGTAAGTTCTTGAGCCACCTCCCCCCAAGTCATGCCAGTTCGACGGTTCTGGTTTTTCCCTGTCAAGGAGGGGCATCTCTGAGCTGGTCTTGTAACTGGACAGCATATAATTTTAATGTGTCCAGGAGACCTAGAATTAATACAGCCAGGTGTTTGGGATTTATGGTAGCCTGCATGGGCGAGGGGTGCTGAGGCCCTAGCCTGTGATCGTATATTGCTTACTGTCTTTGTTTAGCCCCCACCCGGGGCTAAACAATAGCAGTTTTTCTATCACCCAATGTCCCTTCCCCAAATGAGGAAGGGAATTGGGGAAAAAAAAGAGGGAGACTTGTGGGATGAAGTTGACCAGATTTAATGAAATTAAGAAAATCAATATAAATGACAACACAAGACAGACAACAGTATACTCATCCACAGATCACTGGTGGGTTGCTCCAGGAATTGCAGCAACAGACAGGGAGAAGGGAGGAGAGGCAAGGAGAGTAGGAAAAAGCCCCCAGCTCTTCCCAGCAAACCCTCTCTTTTATAGTGAGCTGATGTCAATGATATAGAATACACCTGTGGGCCAGCCAGGGTCAGCTGCCCCAGATTTAACTGCTAAGGGCCTTGATCACCATGGCTGGCCACAAACTGAAACCAAATCCCAGTGAAACCAGGACACTTGTATACAAGCACCTTTTTGTACAGATTCCATTAACTGGGAGACTGCTGGTGCTTTGATGGCAATTGGGTCTCCCCTTTCCATGGGGTCTAATCCCCCTGCCCAGTAAGCTTCTCTTTGGGTTAGTGACCAGTTTTCGGTGGGATTGTTTGTGGTTAAAAACACACCTGGGCCCCAATATCCTCGTGCTTCCTCTTCGCTTAAAGCGATTCTATCCCCTCCAGTTAGGGACACACGCCATACATATTCACACTCCAACTCTGAGGCAGTGCGTGAATATTTTTCTTGTAATTTGCCCGGTTCTATTGGGGAAAATGGAGTGACTCGTCTTGTTAGCTGGGCCGCTCCCCGCTGTCCATTACCCATTGTCTCTGTCTTGATCAGTGGCCTCATGTCTATCAAGCTCTCCTCTGGATAGTGATTTTCTTTTAGCCCTTGTAAGTCAGCAATGGGATATCCTGCCATTTTAGATGACTCTGTTATTCTAGCTAAATCTGAATGTCACAACTCCACCATTTTGGCTAGCCTTGAAAATCCAGCCTCAGAGTCAGCGTCAAGACTTGCTGCTTGCTCCTCGGCCAATTCAGTTGCAAGCACACACTCTCCTTCAGGGGCAGCTGACAGAGCCCTGGTGAGCCTGTGATTGGCCTCTTGTTGCTGTGCTACATATTCTTGTAACAACTTCATTTGGGCACATGCTTGTTCCAATTCTGTTATCACCACGGCCTTTTCCTGCGACTGCCTGAATTCCTTTTCCTGGGCGGCCATAAGAGCAGCACCCAGTATGGCGCATATCACCACCTTGCCCTTGCCTTTCCTACATTTCTGCTCTTTTCTCAAATATTCAGTTCTTTTAACCAAATCACCTGGATCCTGCCAGTGTTCCTTGGCCCACAACCCTCCAGAGGGAGACAGACATGCTTTAAACTCCTCTAGCTTCTCCCTCGAGATGGAGAGATCGAACGTGGACTTCTCCCGGGTCGTCCGTACATTCGCCATTGCTGGGTTGCTCCTAATCGCTAATCGGTTGAGCAACCTCAGTCCGCCTGCTCCTGTCCCCCACAAGGGATAAGCAGTGGACCCCGCCAGTGACAGGTTGTAGCAACCTGTTGGGTTGTCCCACGGCCACTCCTGGGTTTTATCGAGCAGATCAGCCCTAGCGGATCGACACTGCCCCGGTTGGCCCCTGGTGGCTCCTGACCTTTTGTGGGCAGCGCAACCTATTGAGCCATCTCCTAGCCTTTAACTGGCTGAAACACTTCAGCGGGTTGTCTCTTGCCTGAGATGCTCTTGTTCCAAGCATGTCTTTGTCTTTTCTCTTTCCTGCTGAGCTAATCCTGCCGACTACGCCAATTAAAATGTCGCGTGCAGATGGTATTTAGGGAGGGCCTCCCGTTGGGTCACAAGGATCAGAGCAGACCCCCTTGCTTTCTAAACTCCTTCCCAGGGAGGAGTCTAGGTGTGGCTGGATCTGCTCCTAGTCCCACACCTGGTCAATGGTTTATGTCTAAGGTTAGCGACATGTTAGGGACCGGGGAAAAGGGACACACCAGTTGGTTCATTGCTCGAACTAGAGGGGAGGGTCAGGGAAGAGAGGGAAGGCACCCAGAACCACAACATTTAGGGAACCATGAACTGAGAACTCTTATTATGATAACCAGGCTTTTTATGTATTAAGGCAAAAGGCAAGTCAGGCATAAATTCATGTCTCGGTGTAATTCAGTATTAACACTTGAACGCTATCTCTAAAGGGAAATAAAAAGGAAGGTAGGATAGGGGCAGGAAAGGAGAAACAGAGGGGAAAGAAGATCACCTTCCCTAGATCCAGCGATGAAGGGGGAGAAGTACGTTGATCCAGCCAATGGGGGATGGTGCAGTGCGGAGTGACAAATTTCCAGCCCTACTCCCGGGGTCCCAGTCCCCAGTTGCCAGGCCCGACTCTCCCTTATTTGTAGCCCAAGGCAGAGCGATTGATCCAACCCCAGCACGGGCAGACCATGTCCGGCGATCTGTCCAGGGTGGCAACGCACACGCGCACTGCGGTCGCCTGCCGGTCCCTCGCCTGGTTTTCGTGCCTCTTGCCCATCACTCACCTGCCACTGCCTGCCGCTGGCTCAGGTCAAATAGGGGGTGCCTCTAGGGTGGTTCAGGCATAAGCCCAGGCATGGGGTCTTTTGTTTGCCTAATGGGTCTTCATATGGTCTTTCATTTACCTAACGGGTCTTACAGCTCCCAAGCTGCACTGTCTTACTGCTCTCCACTTCTGAGCGCCATTAGCCCGTTCTTCATTTAGAATTAACTGATTTCCTATCTCACTTTTGGCTTTGCTTCCCCACTTCTTGCTGAGCTGCTCCCTTTCTCTACTTGCCTTGGATTAATTCCCCCAGCATGATTTTTCTCTTTGTTTCTCCTGCTATGGTCTCTGCTCTTCACCTCTGTGCTCCCTGCATCCTACGCTCTCTCTTCCCTGCCTTGCCTGGGCATGTGGCTTTAGCCTCCTTTGGAAAGCTTTCCTCTTTGTTCTCAGACTGTTCGGCTTCCTCCCTTCCCGTTTTGCACTGCACACTGATTTTGTCCAATATATGAAGAAGTGGCAAGGTTTGTGCCAGCCAGTGGGCTGTGACAGCAGCAGTAATCCTGGCCCCTGGGCCAAGATGCATCTTTCTCCTCACCCTTGGCAGAGTGCCCATGGTCTCTCAGCAGCTGCTTTGGGTCTGCCGCTGCTGTTGGAGCTCACGCAGCAGCAGTGGCATAGAAAGGAACTCCTCTCCTGCCCTGTGCTGCAGGTTCCTTTCTGATCTGAACACAGGGGAAGTCTTTGCCTGCTCTTAGCAGTGAATGTGTTTCTGACACAGCTCTGCCGATGCCATGCCAAGCCCCAGGCTTTTCCAGTCCCAGAGCCAGACCCTAGGCGCAGGGTTTGCAGCCAGCTCTGTGCTTCCCCAGGTTTAAAGGTGCTTTGGGACTGAGTCTCAGCTGTTCAGCTCCAGTGTTACCTGCTGCTTCGGGGTTTTGGGTTGTCTTTGCATTTTGGATTGTACTTGGAAAAATTACATGATGTAATGATTGTGGATGTCTGAAATGTTCTGCCCCAGTTATGGGGCTGGCCCAGGTTATGCCAGGGGTTTCTGATAGAGCCATGCCTCCAGAGATCCAGCTCCCCTTCAGCCCAGCTGTCATTCCCACCATGGTAATGGTGTCCTTTTCTTTCCCTGCAGGTATTACAAGAGTTCGGTTGTGCTGATGTGCTTTGTGATCCCTACATTTGTACCATGGTACCTCTGGGGCGAGAGTCTGTGGAATGCCTTCTTCCTTGCCTCCATCCTCCGGTACACCATCTCCCTCAATGTCAGCTGGCTGGTCAACAGTGCTGCTCACATGTACGGCAACCGCCCTTACGACAAGTACATCAGCCCCAGGCAGAACGCTTTGGTCAATCTGGGAGCCATTGGTAAGTGCTGTAGCCCTGGGTAGAGCTTTGCAAACTCAGAGCGACATCCCATCCTATTTCACCCTGGTCAGGGCTTTGCGCACCTGCAACTGGACACCGCTTGGAGCCAGGGCTTGGAGGAGACTGAAGCTTGCTTATCCTAGAGGAAGGCTCTCTTGTTCTGCTGATGGTGCCCACATTGAAATAATGCCATAACACATCTCTCTGGGAAGAGATGTGTTCACAGTAGCAATCCTCTCCTCTCCTCAGCCGTCAGCTGGGGACAGCGCAGCAGAATTAAGTGACTCTTAACTCGGTTGTGTGTCTCCTCTCTTGAAGCACTTAATGGTTTTCTTCCCTGAGCACAAGGGGTGGGACATGCCCCTTCCTACTGGGGAGGAAGGCCCAAAGCACTGAAATGGAGTCTGTTGTGGGTCTGCCCCAGAGGTCTCCCATAGCCAGGGGTAGAACATAACCTGCGCTGGATTCAGGACTTGGGAAACAGGCATTGGGATGTCCCACCCGAGCGTGTTTCTAAGTTCATAAATGTGCCGGCCATGTGGCCTTTAAAGTCTTTCTCTGTTTTTCAGGTGAGGGTTTCCACAACTACCACCACACCTTCCCATTCGACTACTCAGCCAGCGAGCTGGGCCTGAAGTTCAACCCTACCACCTGGTTCATTGACTTCATGTTTTGGTTGGGGTTGGTCACTGACCGCAAGCAGGCTCCGAAGGAGATGATCCAGGCTCGCAAGGAAAGGACGGGAGATGGCAGTGCTTGAAAAGTAACGCTTCGCTGTGCCAGCTCTGTTTGTTGTACAAGTGGGTGGGTGGGTGTGGGCACACCCCTGTGCCTGTGGTGGATTTCTTTTTCTCAAGGTAAAATTAGTTTTTTCAGATCAGTTGGGCCAAATTAATTCCCCAGGAACAGATTTGGCCCCAGCTTTATTTCCTTATTAGCGGTCTTATGTCCAAACTTCAGACTATTAAGTGTAAAAATGTTATATATTATTTAATATTATAGGTAAATAGGAGAGAGATTTGATTTTAGTCACTGTAGGTCATGTCTGAAATGCATTCTAATTTGCTTGTTCATGGTAAATGTTGGGAAGTTGAAGGAACTAACTATCCTTTCCAAGTGCAGTTAGGGGAGATTTTTGTTTCTGCTATTAATCAAATATGCTTTTGAGATGCATCTCTCGGAGAGGGTGGGGCAGCGCCCAATGTACTGTTTCAACTACAGACTAATGAAAATGACAGTAACAAGCACTGATGAAAAACAGGATGTCCAAGGGGAAAAATCGGCCTAAAATTTAGTTAGACGTTAGTTTGAAAACCTGCTTTCTTCTTTTTGTTAGCCCTGTTAGCCAGCCCAGTGTGCTGTTGTCTTTGCTAAATATGAAAACCATTTATTGCTGAGCAGGCTTTTGTGTTGAAGATTAGTCTCTATACAGGCCAAAATACCAACTGATGCTATGTTGAGATGATTCCTTTGTTGTCGCATATACATTGTAATTTGTAAAGGTATAGAGCTCAACCATGTCTTAGGCCAAATAAAGCTTCAGTTTCAATGTTTGGAGACCTAAGTTATATTCTAATTGGTCACGGCCATCGATGCATGCGTATTTTAGCTCCTTTTGCACAAGAGGCCTCTTAATTTCTTTTTCTGCCTTTGACTAGTGTGTCTTAGAAAACTGACCTTTATCTAAGTCAGAGTCTCTACTAATATTTCAGTTGCATGCGACACCCATTGGTTTCTGAGCAAAATATAAAGACAGTTATGTAGCTTCTGAATTTTAACAGTTGTCTTGTTTTAAAAAAAGAAAAAAAGAAAAAATATTAAAAAAAAAAAAAAGGCATGTGGAATTAATGGGACATATAGCCCTTTCTGTTAGATGTTAGCCAGTGCAGGAGAGAGGCTTTGTACTGTCAGCACTGGAGCACTTTTGAAGATAGAGAGCATGATTTTCATTTATAAAGAAGGTCACCGCCTTGCCCTTTGGAGAGGGAGTGCCTGTTTCCCAGCTGCACGGCCCCACGCCCTGGGCAAGGCAGGGATCTTGAGATAACTGAGGCTCAGGCCCAGATATTTTCAGGAAGATGTAAAACTGGAAAAAAAAAAGTTCAAATGGTTTCTTTTTTGTTCTGTTTCTTGTTTTTTAAATTATGCCATATAAGAGCTGTCTTCATTCTGTATTTCATCCAACAGGTGTTTTAACAGTGTTTACTTTGCCATTAATGATGTGTAAACTCTTGAGTGATTTACAATAAACAGTTATGAGTTAGAATGGCCACTGTGTTTTATTTTGAAATGTCTCCCAAAGCGAAGGGCTTTGTGCATCTCATATCAGAATTACAGCAGTATTTCACTTGGTGTTTCCAGCTCTTCACTTGGTGCAGCATTTCCCTCAGCATTTCTGGTTTCCTCATCAGTGGAAGAAGATTGTTGTCAAATGGAAGGGCACCAAGAGATTTGATTACTTCGGGCTTAGTGGCCAAGCTGATAGAGTGGAAAAAGAAAATTCGACCTGACATAAGCTTGAAAGGAGACCATGGCAAGTTCTTGCATGTGAAAATCCCACTTTAATATCAAAATATCAGCCCAATGTGACTGCAGGACAATACTTTGACCAAAAAATATTAAATATTTTGTTTAGATTTTGCTATAAGTTCTCTTTGTTTCTGCTGAGATGTGCCTGAAGACCTGGGTGTGCCAGAAGTTGTGTCTTGATGTGCATTCATCCAGTGTCGCGGCTGTTAGGCAGACATGGGAATTACTCTCACAGAGTAGGAGATGTCTCCCCACCACTCCCTACAGTGCCTGCAGGAGGGGGTGGAAATGGGCTCCCTGAACTGGGAGGTTTCTGACCTGCTGGTTATAAAGATAGCACTGCTGCTTCCTTCTTCATGCGGTCGACGGGCAGTTGGAGAGCGGCAAAAATCATTGGGAACCCACCTTCAAAATTATGTGGGCAATGGGTTTGGACTTGATGTTTGAGTGTAGGAGTGCAGCTGGGAAGATGCACAAATGCCTAATCTGACTGGTGCTCCTGTTTCGTCTCTGCAATTTTCTGGCTGGGGAGCTGCAGTGCATGCACTTTACAGGCACCTAGATATACATCTTCCTGTTGATCTTTTTCATGCTTTAGATCTTTTTTTTTTTTCTTTTGTACTGCTGTTACTTGGACTTCCTTAAGCTGATTCCTGTCAAGTACATGGTGTAAGAATAATAACTTGCAAAGAGGTACATGCTGTTATGAACCTCTCTTGACTACCTGAAATGACAACAATGTAGGTTTTTTTTCCCCTGAGGGTGTAAGACTTCAGCAGCAACAGCAGTTCCAGTGGGTTTCAGGGATCTAAGATTTTGAAACCACTAGCAAGTTACCCATGGTTTTGAAAAACTGTAAGTAAAGAAACAACATTCAGAAAAGGAAAAGCTCCTCCATCAAATGTCCTGTCTTGGAGCTTGTACCACCTGAATTCCCGTTTCTGTAGATTAACTTCTCCATGTGGTGGAGTTGATCAAAAAATGACAGTTAGCCTTTGCAGGAAAACTAGATTATTTAAGAGAATGCCTTGAATTTTGGTGAAACAAGGAATACTTCCATGCATTTCCTTATTTGTTTTGATTTTTTTTGCATGTTTGCTTTGGATTTTTTGCTTGTTTGTTTTGATTTGGTTTTGGTTTGGAAATCATTTTGGCCATATTCTCTAGTCTACCCTTCCTCAAGAAGTTGTTGGGTCTCTGGGAGGCAGGAAGGGCTCCAGCCGCCTCCCAGGGCAACTACTGGATCCACCCGCAGCTGCATGCAGTGATGCGGGGGAGTCGTGCAGCCTCGGTAAGGTGGGTACCAAGGCATGAGCTGCACTCGTTTGGCACCTCTCCTACTGATGTGGTAGTTCAAGGACCCTGCTAGTGCTTTTCGAGCAGTGCGAAAGCATTGAGGGACTGCTGGTCAATGGGTGGCTGGCTGTAGGCTGGGCTAAACCAAGGATACAGTGACCATCAAACTTTTCTAAGACCTGATGGTCTGACAGTGCCTGGTTTTCTGTTGTCTCTTAACTGTTCTCAGCACGTTGAACCATCTGGAATAACACCATGTAGGTCTGAGAACAAGAGGTATTTGTATGCTGTCCCATGCAGCATTGCACTGAGTGTTTCCAGGCTCTCAGCTTTGGCACACAGCAGGGACTGGATCTTTTTTACCTTTTTTCCCAGAACTGGTGAGGCCATTAGGAAATGCAGTGTTGCCGCGGGAGTCGTGTGCTCCTTCCACAGCAGAAACCCTCGAGCAGGTCACCTGATTTCTGTCGTGGGGTGGCTCGAGGAAAGGCTACGCCTGCCCCGGGACTTGACACAATCACTAAAGGAGGATTTCAGCTGTAACTTACAGCTATACAAATATTGATAAAACCCCATCAGGGCTTCAAACAAACGTTTTGTACCCATCAGGGGTACAAACATGACCGTCAGGGTGTGGCATGAGGCCAAAGTTATGATAGCTGTCTACAGAGGAGCTTCCAAGCTCCATCTAACCCCATCTCTGACACGGCCAGGCACACGGGCTGGGCTGTGTTCAAGTAATCCCCTGGAGCAGGAGGCAAGCATGAGTGAAACCTGCTGGTGCTGGAGTTATGCCTCAAGAAAGGGGTGGTGGTGAGAGGGTGAGTGCTGGCACTGAAGAAATGCGCCAGGGTTTGCAGTCCCTGAAAAGGAGCCAAGTGGAGCAGGCATCTCCTGTGCCATCTCCTGCCTGGCAGCCCCACTGCCACACTCAGGAAAGCTACTGGCAGCCCTGCTATGCGCCATCGGGCCAGGGGCTGTGCCAGGGTTCTGCACAGCAGCACCAAAATTTCACTTAGCCCTTTGGCACTTGGATGCAGAGCTTTAGTATGGGGGCCTGGGGTGGGAAAAGGGTGCGTGATCAGCCCTGTGCTGGTCACAATATCCCTGAGCCAGTTTAAAAATAGCTGGTGAAAGTTAGGGATTGCTAGGGGGGGTGTGCAGGGATGCAGAGGAGGCTGCTTGGGGAGTCAGGGGCAGATTTCTGCCCTCGCTCCAGTGGCTCTGCTGTTCCCTTGTAACCCCGGGTGATGTCTGCGTCCCTATCTTCCTCCACAGCTTGCAAGTGCAAGGTGACTGCTGTCCTCTGGCTGGTGTTGATAATTTTTCAGGCCCAGAAATCAGCAGCCAGAACACGGCTTCCTGGAAATAAGCCCAGCAGATGGGAAATGCGGCCTGACTTCAGATATTGCATCGAGCTGTTGGGGTGGGAGGCTCCCAGGAAAAAAAATAGGTCTTCTGAAAAGTCTCCTGTGTCCATGTGAGCCTGGGAGTCCATGCCAGCCTGGAAACATGGTGACAGACCTACGGGCTCTGGTCAGCCGAAGTCTGGGGTGTTTGCACCTGGGAGGGCTCTCAGTTTGGAGGGATTTTTAACAGTTGATGATGTATCAGCTCCCAGACTGCGGCCCCAAAAGCGTGGGCAGGCTGGACTTGTATTACCTCGATATTTTTGCTCCTGGACTGCTTTATAGCTGTACCCTTATGTAGGAAGGGTCACACGGGGAGTTATGGGGCTCCTTTTCACCACCTTCTGGGGAGCTTCTGGGAATCAAAGTATGATTTCCCTTCAGATCTTCTTTTAAAAGAAGAATGAAAAGAAAAAAACAAAAGCAAAGCCCAGTAGGAAAGGAGACATTTGCTAACATGTGCCCACGTGCCCCAGCTCCTGCAATGGCTCTGGCTCAGATGTGCCCAGCCCGGGAGCTGAAACCTCTGGCATCCATGGGCATACATCCAGCAACGCTAGCCCCACTAGACAGCGGGGAATAGGGGGAAAAAAACAAAATCCCTGAAACCTAGCAAAGTGCTGAGTTTGTGGAGGAGCGAGGGGTGCCCCTGCATGGGCAGAGCTGCCAACCTGATGGTTTGGAGGCTCTTGCTGTTTCAATCACTCTTCGCATGTGGGGAGCATTGTGCTTACTGAGTGCATCTTCTGCTGTCCTGCTTCCTGGAGACTTAAATCCTGATTTAGGCTTTTTCTGAGAAAATGATAGCAGAATTCCCACCCTGGTTTTGTGAATCTGCAGCCAGCTGACCCCAGCAGGCCTGTCCAGCCACTGCTCACCGTGCCTATCCCGTCCTGCTGGCTTTGGTACAGCCATAGCAAGTCCCAGGGAGGTGAGCGGTTTGCAGCCTCGTGCCAGGAGCTGTGCCGCTGCCTCCCACTTCCTGCACCAGCTATGGACAAGCCAGGATTAAAGCCAAAAGGGCAAAGAGCAAAGGTATGGCCCCAGAGCAGGTAAAGGTGGGGCCCTGCCCCACGCCAGCTGCATCTGTAGAGATAAATCCACTGCCCAAGAGAAGCAAATGAGCAGCAAAGCCTGCAAGCAGGACCAAAAAAAAAAAAAAAAAAAATCCCCTTTTGCGGGCCTTGGAAAATGCCCGGGAGAAAAGTTCCAGTGAGCAGCACAGATAAAAACTGTAGGTGAAACAGTGCCTACCAGCTCTGCACGATAATGCCTAACCTTGATATTAACCGGGGGTACTAATTTTTCCTGGCTGACATAATTCCATTAGTGTTTATAGCATAATAAAAGGAAATCATTCTTTTACTAAATCTCATTATTCTTGAAAAAAAAATTGTCTTTTTTTTTTTTACAGCATTTTCTCTGCTTCATGTAGGACTGTCCTCCTGCCAGGCCAGAGCGTGCACCCGTTGGGGCCAGGGCACATCAGCCTGCAGACACCTGCACACACCTGCACTTCAAGGTTTCCTCCACAGAGTTCAGACCCTGACCATCTCACCGGCAAGTCCTGCTTATCCCATGTATTTGCCATCACAGCAGTAATTTCTTTGACTTCTGTTTTTATGGGAATAATGTTGAAATTTTGTATCCATTTTCTCCATTTCCCTTCCTACCATTTAAATGGTGTCATTTTATTGCAGCGGTTTGGGGTGGGTCAGTTCAATTTGCTGTTCCGGTCCCAAAATGCAGGTGAATTTTTCTCAGTTGGAATCATGTGGGTGAGCTGGGGAGAGGGAGTGCTTGATCTTGGAGGCTTGGGACCTGGGGATATTTCTTAGGGTGAGAGAGAGCACTTTGCAGGTGACTGCCTCTCCAGCAAATCCTGAGTACACCTGTAATGCCAAGCCAAGGATGTGCAGGCTCAGACGGTGTCTGTTTAGCAGCAGGGCATTTGGAGAAATGAAGTCTATCACAATATTTTAAAAGCTGATTAAAGGAACAGATGGCTTTGATGAGAGATGATCTGGCTAATGAAATGAGGGTTAACACTTAAACTGAGAAACAGTTGCTTAGGCACTGTATTTAGCCTATGCATCAGGGTACAGAGCAGCTCTGAGGGCCACTGCTGAGCCATCCCTGGCCCCTTTCCCCTGCCGCTCCACTTTCTGGGTGGGTGATGTTTCTTGCCAGGCCTCGCTACAGCTTTGGAGCAGAAAGGAGCAGAACAAGAAAAACAGGTGGTAAATCTATTTTCAGAAGACATGTATCTCCCAGAAATTAAAGCAAACTCAAAGCAATTCAACTTTCCTCACCTCTGTGTACCTTTCCCCCCACCCCCGAAAAAACAGCCCAGAAAAACCGTAACGAGTCTTCAGTGGTAATATCACCCTGGGGAGGGCTGCAATTAGAGGGGAGCAAGGTTGCTTTGTTTCTTCCTGAGCTGCAACTGAGATCTGCAAGTGCAGGGGTTAGCTCTGCGGTAGTCCTCCAAGGCCTGATCCTGCTACTTGATGTCAGGACATGAGGGTTCAGCCTTCTTACTTCTCTGTTGCTGGAAGAAAGTGGATGTGAATGTGGCATGCAGTTCGGTCCCCATGAAGAACACTGATGTGTTGAAATTTGGACAGGGAACATGCGCGGGCTGTAAGGCATCGATGGGAGGAAAGCAAACCCACAGACAGCAAAGCAAAGCCATAATTTTGAACATTTGCTTGCGTTGGGGCAGGTCCCCTTTCCAGGCCAGGCAAATTGCCAGGCAGATCCCCAGTGGGTCTCAGTGGCCCAGTAGGAAAACCTAGTGAGGAGTGGGGCAGAAGTCATGTGCTGCTCACAGTGTCCCAGGAGCATTGTCACTTCTGTGCACCAGCATCATCGCAATTGCATCTTCAAAGACTTGGGCTGAGCAGGTAGGGACAGCAGTGTCAGCCCCTGGCACACCATGGGAAAGCCAGGTGTAACCCCAAGCGAGACAGGGGAACGTACTTGTGGCTACTCATCTTTGCCAAGGTAGTGTTGGTGAAGACGTGAGAGGACAGACTCTTTCCACAGGTCAAGGTGAGCTTGCAGCGGGCTTTGGGACTCACAGCGTTCCTGCAAAGGAGGTGGGTGATGTGTTACTGTGGGATGCAGTTCAAAAGCAATGTGCCCACATGCCCTGCCTCCCTACCTACCTTTTCACCTGCACACCCCTTGGCAGGGGGATGCTGCAGGATGAGGTTCATAGGAGAGAGGCTGCCCTTCCCATGAGACTGGTGTCCTATGAAGAAGCAATTGTAGGAAATATCCCCGTGGGCCCACATAACACAACCCCTTGACGTCTGGTGCCTCCTTGCACCTCTAGTGTGTCCTGCACCAGGTGGGCTCCAGCACCGGCTTGCTGTCCCCAGGCTGTGCCCTTTTTTTAAGCCATGATTTTTTTAATTTGTGAGACATCTTTGGTGGGCCTGTCAGCATCGTGCATTTTCCAGCACTCGAAGGGACACCATCTGCTCAAAAAAGAGCTGTGAACAAAATGTCTCAGATGCTCAAGAGTTTACCAAAAATGAAATTGCTTTAAAATCCCATATGCTGCATTGTTTTCCTTCCAGCTTTGGCTGACAGCAGAGGTGAAGTGACTAAGGCGGTTTCTGATTAGTCACTGCATTTTCCTTTCTGGCCAAAATCTCTGGGGCTGAGCACTGTCACTTCTCGCCTGTTTGACAGAAGGTTTTCTTCAGTCTTGTGCTGAAAGCCAGAGGTTATTGAACTCAAAGACGACCCCTCTGTTACTCTTAAAGTGAGCTTGCTTGACTTTTGCTGTCGCAGGAAGCCTTGCAGTCAGGGATGTGGTTAATGCTGATACTTACAGCATACTTTTTTCTAGGCATCTTATTTTGGAGCCTATCTTGGTGACATGGGATCAATAGCACCTCCTTGCCCAAGGAAAGCCGTGACCGGCAGTCACTTGTCACGGCCTGCAGCTCCTTAGTGCGGCAGGTGCCATGGGGCAGTGTCAGGTGCATGCAGAGGGAAAACCTGGCCAAGACCTCTGGATTTTGCGGGGTTGCAAAAAGCAAATGCTGTGAGGAGCCATTTATTAGTCCAGGATAACAGGATTTGAAATCGTAGAGCAGGAAGAATATTATTTCAGCTCTAAAAATACCGAGAAGCGTACACAGTGGTTACCTTTCTGTGAGAGCAGCTATCCTCTCCCTTGGCAGTGCTGCTGCCGCAGAGATGTGGCCACTTTGGTAAGGGCTCAGGGGACCTGCTGGTGCTGCACTTTCTCTGAGGACCTGTGCTTTGAGGAGTTCGTAATCCCTGGGGATCAAAGAGATGAAATCTCTCCAGGGCATGCCATGAGGGCCAAAGCTGCAGGGCAAAGGAGCGTTGCTTGGCTGCTAGAAAGACAGTATAAAAAATACTGATAAACTGTTGATGTATAACTCAGCTCATTTCTGGGGGCTGGTGCGGATTTAGGCAGGTGGCTGTCTTATGTTGGTTTGTAAGTGATAGCACCAGGGCAAAACTTTGAACAAGTGCCACCTTCTTTGGGTTTTAGGAGAAGAAACAAGACAGTCAATAAATAACAACAGTTATAGTGCATCTTGGAAGAGAGAGAGGGGACAGAGGGGAGAAAAAAAAGTGGTAACATTCATGTTAACTTAATCCCACGAAGGTTAGACAGCAAATGGATCCCTCCACCTCAGGAAACGTTCCTAAATGTTATCACTGAGCTGTTTCGCTGGGAATGTTTCCTCTCAAAATTCCAACCGCAAAGATGCTTTACAGAGACGGCAAAGCCCACCATCCGGTAGGAAAGGGTAAGGGGGTGGAAGAGGACAGCCTGGCCCAGGCTCTTCCTCGGGTCTCTTGCTACTGGGTGGCTGCTTCTTTCAGGTCTTCCAAAATACTTAGCAAATATGCACCACTTTGCAGGAGGA
The DNA here is from genome assembly GCF_013368605.1 of Nyctibius grandis. Classification (NCBI taxonomy): domain Eukaryota; kingdom Metazoa; phylum Chordata; class Aves; order Nyctibiiformes; family Nyctibiidae; genus Nyctibius; species Nyctibius grandis. The sequence continues at coordinate 67,555,709 of NC_090663.1, read as the reverse complement.
CTGCAAAAAAGTTGCTGCCGTTTTTGGGTGGTGAGCTCTCTTCAGTGCCTCTGGGAGCTTTGGAGCAGAAAGTGCACCCAGAGCTGCAGGCTGTGTAGGTGCTGCTGAGACTGGGGCGCGAAGGCAGGGAAGGGGACAGAGAAGGAACCGATTTACAGCCCATCTCACGGATGTGCCAGGGACAGCGCGCAGCCAGAGGGCGCATGCACGGTGCTGGGGCTGAGCACGGGGCTTGTTTTTGGCGGAGATTGGGCCGCCAAGGACCAGCCGTGCCCGAGGGGGGCTCTGAGGTTCCAGCAGAGGCTGTGGTCGCGCCCCAACACCCCAAACCGGTGGTCAGGGCGCCGCGCTTTCACCACCAGCCGACTCCGCGCACCGCCCCGACCGCCAAAAGCCGCTCCGAGCCGCCGTGGCGGCGGCTGCAGGCCCCGCCCTCCGGGACGGTGCCGGGCGCTGCCCTGGCGGCGGCTGCAGGCCCCGCCCTCCGGGGCGGGGCGATGCTGAGCGCGCTGCTGGGCCACCTCCCCGGCCCCAGCTCGGCCCCTCTGCCTAGCCCGCCCCCCGCTCGCCTTCGCTGCCGGGGCTAAAGCCACCGCCGGAGCCGCCCGCAGGTAGGAGCCGCCCCCGCTGAGGCTGGGAACGACCGTTGGGAGCGTGAGACCCCCCACCCCTTCCTGTCGCGCTGTCGCCTCCCTGTCGCACCGTCCCTAGAATCGTCACTCCCCCTGCCCAGTCGCCCGCGTCACCGGCGGGAGACGGCGGTCGGGGAGCCCCGCGGAGAGCGACCCCGGCCGTGGGGAGCAGGCGGCGTGCCGAGAGGCTGCAGGTGGCGAGCGCTGCCCTCCCCGAGGGGCTGGCAGGAGGGGCTGGCCTGGCGTGGGGCACCGCAGGTGCTGCAGCGCTCGGGAGGAGCTGAAATCCCAGCGCTGGCTGTGCTGGAGCTTGCTGATTTACGGCACGTGGGTGCAGGGTAGATAAGATGACTAGAGCCGCTTGACCTAGGGCCTGAAGGACCCAGCTATGGAAGAGATCTACTAGGTCATGGTTTTGGCATCCCTCTTGCCCATGAGCCCCTCTGTGGCATCCTTTCGGGGTTGAGGGGTGTGATGATGATGGAGCTCAGCAGAGCCATCTGCCAGCCTGCTCCCAGGACCTCTTCGCACAGGGGTCTGTGGAGAAACTCACCTGGGTGGAGGCTGTGGGGTGGGACAGGCCCTGCCTTCCCCAGATCCTACCCGGATGCCTGACATGCAGGCTGTGTGCAGTTAAATTCCCGGGAGGGGAAGAGGTTTCAAGAAAGGCCGTTCGGCCCTGCTGTGGTCCCTCGGGGAAGGAAGGGCGAGATTCTGCCTCTGAGTGATAGAAAAGCCGACACTGGGTGTTAATGTCCCAGGGTGATGATGGGGTCGCTTGGGATCTCAGTCCTAGCTTTTTCTTACAGCAGCATGCTTGTGCCAGACCTTTGATTCAGAGCCCTCGGGCTAATAAAGGTTGAAGAAATTCCGAGCTAATCTTTCTTTCTGTTTTTTTTTTTGGTTTTTTTTTTTTTTTTATACAAAGCTTCTCGGGAAAGTGACCTTAAGGACTGTCTGATCAACATTCGCACAGTCCTTACACCATAGCAACGTACACATGTATGGTTAATTATGAATAGCAACTCAATATGGAGGAGGGAAGTGTGTGAAAGGTATATCCCAACGCAGAGACTGCCGAATGGATAAAACTGCCTAAAAGAAAGAGACTTGATTCTTGCTGACCTTCTGCCTTTGGGTAACAGGGTAAAGAATGGGGACATATATTTGCTTGACAAACATCTGGCTCCCATTTTCACTCTTGTACTGTTAAAAGTCAGATTATTTTCTTGTGCTGTTCTTTGTGCCCAGCTGTCAGCATTTTCTGAGCCTGGGTGGTGGAAATCAGTGCAGTTGTTTCATTTCCCCTTTTAAGATTCTTTGTGCTGCAGTGTTTGCTTTTCAGATGCAGAGCAGGAATGTGTGCTGGTATGAACACCAACACTTTCAATTGTTTTTTCTTGGAAGAAATGTCATGTCCACGATTTCCTCTCCTCCCCCAGCCATTTCCGGGCAGCCTGAGATTGCAAGATTGTGGTTTGGCCCAACAAAGACACTTTAAGGTCCTGATCCTGTAGTCCAAGCTGAAACAATGAGCTCTGATTGCAGGATAAGTGGGAGTGAAGAAGCAGAGAAAGGTCTGTGGGAAATGAGAGAGATGATCCTGAGCAATATATTGAGAGGAATAAACCGTGAGGGGGGATGGCTGGCAGGTGAGGAGGCTGCTGCTGTGGTAGAGGGCTTGGACCAGGACTCTGCATGCACGTTCCTCTGTGCCACCAATTTCCCGTGTGACCTCTCAGTGAGCCCTGGCCCTGTTGTCTAAAATGGGAATAATGATATTTTTTGCTGTCTCAAGACGACTTGCAAAGGTCTCTAGGTGTCTTGCCTTGGGTCCTTGCAGGTTGCAGAAGCGGTCACCTGAGGTGAGGGGATGAAGGTGGGATGAGAGGGGTGAAAGGGAAGCAAAGCACATTGGGAACTGTTGGAGAGAGAAGGGTGGAGTGAATGGGAGGAGGGAGGAGAGGAAAAGATGACTGATGGAAGCTTCAAAAGCCATGAAAGGAACTGTTAAAACAGCTATAGATTACCTTGCATGGGTTTTAATGTGAATTTTTAATGCTGAGGTTGCCCCTGGATGGTCGTGCCTGCAAGGAAGAGGTGCCTGCTAGAGCAGCAGTCTCTCTGTAAGAGTGCTGTTTGCTCAGTTGAGAAGTGTTTGCCTTTGGCAGGCATGCAGACCTGGCTCCCTCAGGGAGGGCTGCTCCTGTGTGCAAGACAGGAGGGAAGCCTGCTCTCCATGCTGCCTGCTGCACAGAAAAGCAGAGGCCTCCTCCCCAGCACCCAGGAGCTGCTGAGCTGTGCTTCCCTGTGGAACAGGTGGCGTGTTTGGCAAGTCTGGTGGGAAGGGAGGCTGAGGTGCTCCCTGGTGCCATTAGGAGAGGTCCGGGCTGCTGCTTCTGTGGGGAGCAGCGGGAAGGGAGGAAAAGCCTGGGGGACTTGGGCCAGTCTGCTGCAATGGTGGGGGGAGTGCCTGGCATCCTCCTCTCCATTTCCTGAGCTGGGGCAGATCCAGGTAGTTGGGGAGAGAAATTCTGCCCTCCCTGTCTTATTTCCTGCTCCCCATGAGGAACTGCTGGGACTAGTAGTGGTGGCTGCTGGAGCCAGAAGAGCCAGTGGCCCATCACAAGACTGCAGGAGTGGACTTTGCCTGGCCAAGCCACTGGAGATGGCCACAGCTTTGTCAGGGTGAGCCTTCCCAGTGTGGTCTTGGCCCAGCTGAATGCTCTTAGAGGTTGTTTAATGTGGTCTCTTGCACTACAGGAAAGTCTGTCTCTGAAAATATTTCAAAAGACAGCAGAAGTTTTAAGCCCTCTGGATATGATGGAGAGGCTGGTCACAGCGAGCTTGCAGGCTTGGCCCCTGTTTAACAAGTGGAAGCTGTTCCCTGGTCCCCTCTGTTGTGTTTGCAACAGGTTTGCGTGAAGTGAAACACTGCATGGCACCTTCCTCCTGTAGCTCACCCAAGTACCCTGCAAACAACAATTTAGGGTTGCAGCAGCCTGGGAGACTAGTAAATAAACATAACTGATTCCTACAAATAAGGAATGCTGGTGAGGCAGTGATGAACACCACAGAAATGCCTATGTATAATTGCTTACCTTGTACTTGTTTCAGGGCAAATGATTTCCACAGGTCTAAACGGAGCCAAAAGACAGAGTGGTAGTTTGTACCCTTGACAATCTCTGTACCAGAGAGGGCTACCTTAGAGTAATGACAAAAGCCAGGTCATGGGTAGTGCACCTCCATTCCTTGTAGCTCACACTCCGGCCCATCATCTCATTGCTGCTTCTCTGGGTCTTTAGTGGTTAATATGAGGGGAAGAGGACCTCAGTTTGCCATGCGGAGGAGGCACGAATCGTCAGGCTGAAGAGGTTGGTGAGGGGAAACTGTCCTAACAAAGCTTCATGTGCTATGCCACACTCCCTAAAAGCTCACAAGCCTTGGGTGTTTTCCCAGTGGCTGACAAGTGCAGGCTGCTTGGTACTTAGGCTTGTGCTGGTGGTGTCCACTGGTGTAACCGAAGGAAATGCTGCTTTGGGGACTGCACATCTCTTCAGAAGTGTAGAGCTGCAACGTGCAGTGAAGAAAGTGCTTCCAAAGAGTGGATAAAAGAGGGGTAGAGGGGACAAGAGAGGTGAAAAATGAGGTGAACAGGTGGCAAAAGCCCTGCTTACACTGTGTGGGAAGCTCTGTAGCTTGAATGTATGTTTTGTGTTTGTTGGGGAAAAAAACAGTGGCAAGGTAAGCAAAGGGAGGGAAACCTGGAACTGTTTTGACCTTCCAGGACATTCACTCTCTCATCCATAAACCACAGGAGAAGGAGACAATATAACCAGGAATAACTGCTCTGCGGTCTGCTCTTCTGGGCTTAGTCTGTCTTTCACAGAATCACAGAATCAACCAGGTTGAAAGAGACCTCAGGGATCATCGAGTCCAACCGTTGCCCTGACACCACCCTGTCAACTAGATCATGGCACTAAGTGCCATGTCCAGTCTTTTCTTAAACACATCCAGAGATGGTGACTCCACCACCTCCCTGGGCAGCCCTTTCCTTACCTTCAAAGCTATCTGTAAGTTGGTATGACATATCTGTCTCTTTCTTTGGCAGGTTTTGCATCCCTGTTGTGTGTTCTTTGCCACTCCCAACACTTACATTGTTTTCCCGATAATGGGACAAACCTTTCAGGCAGATTTCCTACCCCCTTCCATTGTAATGTGTGTCTTGGCTTTCCTTGCTCAGGCACACTGGAAATGCTTGAAAGCATTCATGTTTTTGGAACTGAGGAGCGAATAAAACACCTCTGCAGACCTCTGTCAATCTATTAATACACTGTCAAGATCACTCTACCTTATGGGAGGAGAAACACCCATTCTGCTTGTTGCTGGTTCAGGCAGCAGTCATTAGATTGGGTTGGTTAAGGTAGAGGATGATCACTGGACAGCCTGTCTGCACGGTGCCTCAGACTTTCTGGGCTTTGCCACAACATCAGCCTGCATTTTTGTATTACTTGCAGAGCAAGGAGGAGGTTTCAGGGACTCTTTCCTCACAGCACAGCTGAAGCGGGGAGAGCTTTGCTGTCTTTTATGAGGAGATAAATATCCCTCCTCATTTTCCAGCAACTCTTCTCTTTGGGGTTTGGCTCGGACTTTGAGGTAAATGCCGTGCTCACAAGCATCCCAGACCAAAGGGCTGGCTAATCGTGCAAGGGGAAAATATGCCCTTGTGGTGACGGTGTGGGACTGGGGTTGGGTCTGTGTTGAGACTCTCTGCTAGAGACTTCCCTTGAGTCTCAGGAGGGGTCTGGCTAAAGTGGCCCTCGTCTTGAGCACCTCTGCTCTTGGAGATGCGGTAAGGCATCTGCCCTGGGGTGTGGGCAGTCCAACACACTCGCAGTGCAAGGACTTGCTGGGGGCTGGTTGCCACCTGGCTGGCGCAGCTCCTGAGGTCACAAGGAGCCAGGAGGGCTGAATCTTGCAGTGGGCGCTCCCGAGCAGAATGGGGGTCCTTGGGGCAAACAAACACACAGCACCTGCAAAATGCAGTGCTTCTCAGCTCGCTATGAGTTTTGCTCTAAGCCCTGGCTGCTCCCGGCTGGTTTCACCACCTGCTGACCCAGCTCTTTCTGTCTGAACTGGATGTGTACCTTCCGCCTTACCCAGCTCCTGCCTCTGCCTCCTTTGTCTGTTGCAGGCTGAAGGCCACAACTGCCCAAGCCCTGCTCATGGTGTGAGTGGGACCTCATGGAAGTCAGTGCGGGCCGATGTAGGTGCATGGGTCAGAGCATAGCGCTGTCAAGCCTGCAAAACACCCCTTTGGTCCTAAGGTGGCAAATTAATATAATTTTTCTTTTATAACATCCAGGAGCCTGGTCTTGAAGCAGGACGTACCTGGTTTGTACACCACCAAATGCGAGAAAGGCAGACTGAGCCCAGAAGAGTTTACAGTCAGTGTCTCTGGCTGTAACACCAGTTCCTAAATGGCCTGTAAGTACTCATGTGTGATTGAGGGTGAAGGTTGTGCAGCCGCAGGAAGCAGCATACCAAGGGCACTCTTTGAAGGACAGTAGGGTGCAGAGGGGTGACGCTGGCCTCAGGACCCAGTGGTGCAGCAGGAGTATCTCTGGGTAGGACATGCTGTCAGTGGCATGGTCTTCTTACCAAGGCACTCAGGAAAGGCTGAATATATATATATATATTTATTTTTTTTTTTTACATAATTGATAACAAATTAATTTTACACAACCCCAGGAGAAAGCTTCCTGGGGAAACTTGGAGGGATGATGGGGGCAAGTGGATGCTAATACAGCCTTTTCTGCTCCTGTTTTTTTGGTGACTAGAAGGTTTCATTCCTTTGGTGCACTTTGCCCATCTCTGTTAGGTTTGTGTTGGGCAGAGCGTTTTGTTAGCACCCTGAATGCATTTACAGTGTGTGAAATGAGACAAGAAATATGTACGGATATTTCTGTGGGTGAAAGCGTTGCCTCTCAACATAGTTGCAGGATTACTAAAGCATCTCCTGCTTCTTCCATGTGCAGTCCGGAGATGTCTTTACCTTTTTCCATTCCTCTCTTATATAAATAAATGGAAATGGCATTTCTGCACACCCTTGAGATAGTATGTGGGTACCTGGAGCAAGGAGAGCATCATACCCTGTTGATGGAGTGGATCGCTTCTTTTCCTGTTACCCCACTATTTTGTTATGTATTTACAAGTCTCTGGCAGGCCTTATCTCTCTTACTGTGTGCTTAGGCTGGGAACCTTGGGATAAACCTGAAAACGCTCTGCTTTGTTACGTTGGCATTTGTGGCTTGTGGGTGGTAGGTTATGTCATGTGCTGGTTTGTATCTGCTCGGTTGCAGTGATTAGGTATCAAGTGACTGTGGTTTTTGCTTTTAAAAGCAACAGAGCGCTATAGTGGGCTCCCCCAAAAGACAAATTGTGTTTGTTCCCCTTTGTTGCTGACTGGCAGCAATTTTTTATGACTTGCCTTATGTTTTGAACAGTGTCCCCCTTCCATTGCTTCTGGCTCTGTAGCTATTCACTGCCATGACTCAATGGCCTAGCACTGTGAAATGCAGGAGCGTTGCTCTGGCTTATTATACAGCTTGTGTATGGGCCCTTGAAATGCATCTACATGCTCTAGTCTTAAAAAAGATGTACAGCTCTCTTAATGTGGTGATTTTGTCCTTCCTTACATTCATGTTCTCTGGCAAAAGCAACTTCAGGAACTTTGCTTGGCAGATGAAATTAAGATGCCCACGTTAAATGAACCTTGAGTAAGCAGCAGTGTATGTTTGGTGAGCTGCCTGCTGTAATTGAAGTGTGTACATTAGAGGAATGGAAGCTTAATTGGCTGAGGGGGTGTAGCGGGGCAATGGTAATAAAAGCAGAGCGAACAGCTGACAGTCTGAGCAGATTTAGACATAAAAATGGGTATGGAGATAAGGGAGTAAGCCTACATTGAGAGAAATTCTCAAGATACACCCTGTGGCAGTGCTAATGTGAAACCTTTTGCAGTTCTGCACCCTGACCCGTTATAGCTGGCAGCAGGAGCGCACCTCGACGGGGTTTTTGCAATGCTAGTGTGAGACCATGAGTCAAGAGGGACTGGAAAGCCACAGCGTGTGCTTTTGGAAAGGTGGGCTGACTCTGCCTGGAGTCAGCTGCGAAGCTGAAAATGTGTTTTTATTAGCCTTGTGAATCCATTGCATCATGAGGGCTTTCTGTTGCTGAAGGCCTTCCTGTGCAAGCCTTAAAAACGGAAGACAAACGGGTGTGTGCAATTACCAACTGCCTCCTGGACACAGAGTGTTTATGTGAGAAAACACGGGCCGGCGAAGATGGCTATTGTCACCAGCTGGAGTCGACTGCTCAGATTTGGCATCACTGGTCACGGCAGCAATGCAGAACAGAGCTGTGGAGATGAAGGTTGGCTTTATGTCATCCCTGTGGAGCAATTAGCTGTCAAAGAAATTGTTTCTACATTTCCCACAGAGAATTTAGGTTATTTTTCCTGTTGCTCTTGGCATTTTATTTTGGCTAAACTGCTGTGGTGCTGCAGGGGAGCCTGTCATTTGGATTTCTCATTCTCTTGTTCCTGGCTGCTGTTAGAGGTGCTGGTCTTAGTGTGCATGGAGGTCTCCTGGCTTGAAGACATGAACATCAGGGCCATCCCTGAAGAGGACAGGTTAACCCAAAGGCAACTGCTGAGAGTGATATCCACTGAACACTAGTGAAAAGCTAGGCAGGTTTGGCACATGCTTGGCGTTTCTCCTTTGGAAGGAAGTGAGGTTACAAGTAATTTTGTTCCTGGCACCTGAATAACACAGCAGGGAGTAAATGAGAAATGTGCAGAAGCTGAGTCCTGGTTTTAAACCATCCTCTGCTCACATGAGGATGCTGAAACATCTTCAAGCATGTGTGGAGTGTGCCAATGGACAGCATTAAAAGGTGTTGCCATTTGGGGACATGGGGGAAAGGGACCCTTCTTTCCTGCTTTTGGTATTTCATCCATCAGGTGTAGGCAGCTGGGTCCTCCTGTGTGGGCTGGCAGGGGCCAGCAATGCCACTCGTCCAGCCATTGCCTTCCTGCTCTTCTTCCAAGGGTGTGCCAGACAGTACTTGCGCATGCTGTCCCGTACCCATGCCTCGGCCTGGAGCCTGTCAGAGGAGGGTGCATAGTGGCAACATCCTTTCCCGGTCAATTCTTGCTGCCTGCCGTGAGAGGCAAGCTTGCATAGAGCTTGGCACCCTATGAGGCCAGCCAGCCTGATGTGGGGTGCTTATTTTCCAAAAGGCCCAGCCGTGGCTGCACTGAGCTCTGGAGAAGACTTGACCCCATGCAGGTCATTGTTGTACTCCTTGGGAGTGCTGTCCTTCCTCCTCGGTGCCCAACAGGCCGTGATGAGAGGTGTGGGGGGGGTATGTTTTCTAGATGTTTCTTTTTAACTGGCTGAAATGAATGTGTTTCTCTGAACTACGGACCTGGCTTCCCATCGAGATGCTGCACTCTGCGCTAGTCATACATTTAATATGCAATGATTTCGGATGTCATTTTCTGTTAGTGGTTGATAGAAGCGGACTCTGTATGGTACAGTGAATATTAAACACAGCACTGTTTTCCAAGGGAGTGAATCTGTAGCTCTCTCGCACTGACTTTGATGAGGTTGGGCACCAGTACTGCCCCAACTCCGTAGCAGAGCTCAGCACAGAGTAATGGTTATCTGGACAGCATTTTTGCATTTCCCCACCTCATCCTGGTGTGGAGTCCCTGTCCCTGTGCACTGCCTCACTGCTCTGCCTGGGGGAAAAGCCCTGGTTGCCTCCCTCTCTGCACAGAATCACAGAATGGTTAGGGTTGGAAGGGACCTCTGGAGATCAGCTAGTCCAACCCCCTGCTAAAGCAGGTTCACCTACAGCACGTTGCACAGGGTCGTGTCCAGGTGGGTTTTGAACATCTCCAGAGAAGGAGACTCTACAGCCTCCCTGGGCAGCCTGTTCCAGTGCTCTCTCACCCTCAAAGTAAAGAAGTTTTTCCTCATATTCAGATGGGACTTCCCTTGTTTCAGTTTGTGCCCGTTGCCCCTTGTCCTGTCACTGGGCACCACTGCGACAGTCTGGCCCCATCCTCTTGACACCCACCCCTAAGGCATTTGGAAGCACTGACTGTAAGATCCCCTCTCAGTCTTCTCTTCTCCAGGCTAAAGAGACCCAGCTCTCTCAGCCTCTCCTTGTATGAGAGATGCTCCAGTCCTCTGATCATCCTTGTAGCCTTCCGCTGGACTTTCTGCAGTAGTTTCTTGTCTTTCTTGAACTGGAGGGCCCAGAACTGCACACATTGTCGACAGACAATGCTGAAATAGCTTGCAAATGCTGCTATTTCTTGGCTGGGAGGCATGCTGGAAGGCAGAGGAGCTGTGGCAACCCGTTAATGAAGACAAGTGTGTTATGGCTAGTATTTGCTTTTATTGCGTAAATGAATCCTTTGTACCTTTCCAAAGGGGAAGGGTAAATAATACGATCTGCCATCCCCTGACCTGAAAGAATTGTGTTACCTTGGCTTAATCCAGCCATCACCGGAGAAAAGAAGAGAGTTGAGCACTGCGTTAGCAGTAATTACCTTGCAGAGGAAACATGGGCTGTGATAGGAGGTGACGTTACCTGCCTGCTCCCCTTCAGCCAAGACAGGAGCAGGCAACCTGGCTACAGCTATGGCTCCCTTGCATGGGGGGCCGGCATTTGGGCACTGTGCTGCCAGCATCTGGCAAGGATCTGGCCCTGCTGCAGGTGAGGCAGCTGCCACCTGGAAGCAGTCCTTGACATTGCCAGTAAGGGTCTCCCAGTACCAGACCAACCACCAACACCACCTAAGGGATGCTGCTACATGTTGACGGGCTGCAGGAGAAAAAGGCAAGGGCAGTGCTTCACAGAATAGTTGCAACTGCTACAGCAGGAGCTGTGTGGGGAACAGAGCTGTGAGACGCTTTTGTCTCCTGTGCAGGAGGAAAGGAGTAGAGATGAGATGGGTGGGGAAATCTAGTCCATCCTCATTGGTAATTTCTTCCGATCTGTTACACTGTGCCAAAGATCTGTATGTGTGCTGGAGCTGACTGCCTTTTAAATTGAGGTACTTAATACTTGTGTTGTTTCATGCTCCCTGTCTGCAGTTCTCTCTGCTCCCAGGTCAGGGAAGAGACCTTATCTGATTGCTTTTCTGTCTTTTAAGGTTTGCAATTCAGCCTCACTCGAGGCTGTCTGTACAGAGAGCACCAAATCATGGCCTCATGGTTTTGTGCAAGTGTGGTGTGGCTCAGGGTACTGCAAGGGTGTTGTTTTGTACCCCTGCCAGGCAATGTGCAGAGGAGACAGGACAGTTGATCTGTAGGGCAAGCAGGAGGCTTGGCTCCCCTTCTTCAGGGTCTGGGGAGCCTCACCTCAACTCCTTCAGCATCTGCTGCTATGGGACACGGCAAGAATTGGTGGCTGGGGCCCCAAGCAGTGTCCAGCCAGAGTTGCCTTTGCAGCCAGGGGCTGTCTTGTGGGAGTGCTGAGCTGGGGACTGGCTGTGGCATGGTGAGGGTGCTTACTGTCTTCTGTGGGTCCTCACAGCAGGGAGAGAGCAGGGCAGCAGCCCAGAGAGACCATGGCTCCTGTGCTGCTGATGCAGGAAGGCCAGGGGAGCTGAGAGGAGGACGACAACATGGACACTTTCTTCTCTGGAGCAAAGGGAAGAGTCATTGCTCTAAGGACCTGAATGAGGTAACTGAGCTGCAAATACAAGTAAGTTCTAGTGAAAGGCCATCATGTCTGAGCTGCCGTGGCACCCCAGGGTGCCTCGCTGTCCCGTGGGGACCTCGGTGACCCCAGGAAATGCCTGCCCTGCAGCAGGCTATAGGAGGGAGGAGGAGGCAGAGTGAAGGGGCGCAGGTGCTGCTGCCCTGGTGAAAGTAAAGCAGGCACTGGAGCCATGAGCCTGGCGCTGTTCACTCTCTGTGTCTCTTGGCTGTGACGATGCCTAAAGGAACATTTATGGAGGAGGACAGAGCATGAGGAAATATTTGATCCGTTGTCAAAGGACTTGCAGGGAGACACAGGACTCTGTGTGTCCACAGCACAGCAGCGTTTCTGAATTGCGCGTGTTACAGGAACAGCCCTGGCATCTCAGATGCTCATCCAGCGTGATCTTGCCTGGAGGACAAATGCTTCCTCAGGAGGTGGTGTACGCAGCATCCTTACACCCCGTGCAGGATTTCACAGTGCCTTCGTGTCAAGAGCTGATCCTGTTTGTAATGCCTCGTCTTGACAGTACTCTGGGTGCTGGCATTCAAGCTTGGCTCTACTCTGGGTGTGGCCGAATGCTATTTCTAGCTGATTGCTGTGGCCAGGATGGGAGCTGGTTGTGTGCTTTGTGGAGATGAGGAGACAGCACATGCATTCTTCTCCCTTCATGCTGCGGGCTTTGCTGAGGCAGCGTGTGTGGAATTGGTAATGATCCTGGGAAGGAGGCTGCCTTGCTTTGTGCCTGTGGGAAGTAGCAGGGAATTAAGGCTGTGGATCTTGAGGTGTCTGTCACCTTGTGCAAAGTGCTTAAGAAAAATACTTTGAAAAACCACCCAAATTCTGTAGGTGTGTCTGAAAAGTCTCCCCCTTCACAACTCCGGGCTCTCTGTGGCTTGGTTTTTATGCACAGTGTGGATGATGCTGCCTATGTGCAGCAGCTTAACCCCTTATGTCAGTATGAAAGGTTTGCAGCGCCTGCTGCCTGGCCGTTAGGAGCTTGATCTTGGGATGCTTCAGCACCTGCTGTGTGGATGCTTTTCCTGCTTTTAAAGAGAGGGGGGCTGAGGCAAGTGGGTACCTCTGCCCTCTTTCTTTTGTTTTTACTTTGTTCTTTGTTTCTAGCAGGTATGGATGGGAAGAAATGCAGTGCATGGCTGTTTTTACCTCTTGTGTTTACCCTGTTTACATCAGCTGGATTATGGATAGTGTAAGTTATCTCCTGCTGGTTATTTGGGAGAGGCACTTAGGCTGGGGCAGTTGGAAGTACCACTGTGGTGTGGGCTGCATCTCAGTATGGAGAATCTTTTGGGGATTCTCTATCCTTGAGTTACTGTGGGGCTGGGAAGGCACATGATAGGGGCAGGGGCCAGTCCGTGCCAGTTCATGACTTAGATGATCACATTTATCCCTGAGTTTCTGTTCTCCCCAGGCCAAGTTTCTGACCTTGCCTTCTTCCTGGCACATGTTGCTGGGAGCTGCCTGAAAAGACAGACAAAAATGCAAAAATTTCCTTTCATCAAGTTTTCCTTGCATGACCCAGCAGAGCTCTTGGAGAAGCACTTAGGCCCTGCTTTGGGGTGCAAACTCAGAATCCGCAGTGTCCAGCAATGCACTGACAACCCACCAGCGGCTTAATGCTGACACCTCACTTTCTCACTAACACTTCTTATCAAAATGCACACGAGACATGCATTTCCCTGAGCTGGGCTCTCTTCAAGCATGCAGGCAGACAACTGCAGCACGAATTTGGGAGCGATAAATGCACGATCAGCAGCTATGCTCAGCCTGAGAAGCAGTTATATTGTAGGATATGGCTTTGGCCATGGCTTGTGGATGTTGTTTTTCAACAGCAGGGGCAGCTTAAGCCATTTTTCTGACCCCTATTGCTTGTTGTTCTTCTTGTCCCATCCTCTCTCTTTGTATTAAAACGGCTTTTGCAGAACAGGGGACATGGTAAACCGGATGAATCAAATGATTCAGATTAAAAATGAAAACATTCCCCTGGTTGGTTATTTTTAAGGCAGCTCAGTTCAGTAACCCTGTTTGTCTACCTGACCATGCAAAACAGATGCAACACAACGGAAGGCACATAGGCTGAGAAGTGAGCAAAACTGCCTGCTTGAGCAGAGAAACACAGGGTGCCTCCAGCAGATCCTGCCAGTGGGCTTTGAGACACTTCATGTGTGGAGTGATATTTGGAATAGAAGCCAGGATGAGGTTTGACATTGTTTTCATCTTTTTTTTTTTCTTTTTTTTTTTGACAGGTACTTTATAGCAGTGGAAGATAACAAGATTCTCCCACTAAATGTACCAGATAGGTAAGAGCTGGCTGTGAGCTTTACGTTCAGTCACTTGTTTCTTTAAAAGAATAAAACAATGAAAGCTAAATGGGAAAGAAAATGTTGAATGTTTGTTCCTATGCATTTGTGTCTCTTAGGAAACCTGGTTCCAAAAGACCACCTTATATAAGGTAAGTGAATTATTTTCTTCCAATTACTGTTCTGATTAGTAGTTGTTATTTATGTGTCTTTGGCATCCTGGAGTTACAATGATACACTATATTTTCCAAGTATTGCAGGTGATGTACCTCCTGCAAGCTGTGTGTTTAGCCAAGTCATGAACATGGCGGCATTTCTAGGTAGGAACCACAAGGGGAATGTTTCTTTCTCTTTCATAATTTGTTTTAAGAAGTCACTGAAACATAAGTAATATCCCATACGTATAGTTCTTGAATCTGTTGATGTGAAATCATTTAAACTGCTATTACTACTGATTAAGATAGTATTATTTTGTCTTCATTTGTAGAAAGAATGAAGCTGGATGCATTTGAACTTTATTGGTTTCTGATTTATTCTCATGTTTTTAATTGTCTCATCTTAACCTTGAATCTGTTGACTTTTTTTCATTTTACGGTGGGTTTTTGTTCTATGCTGTGAATGTGAGATAACTGCATGGGAATATTGGCAAATGCAGCAACTGATTATGCAAAATATCATCCATGCTGAAGTCCCCCCAACCCCACCCCTTTCTAAATTCCATTACTAAATCTATGGAAGTTTACTGGCATTTTTCAGCAGTGGAAGAAAGAGGGAAACAGAACAAAGAGAAGAAATATCTGAAAAGAGCTTGAAAAAAGATGCCTGTGTTTGGTTCTTAAAACTGTTTGTTACCTTCACTTGTATGTATTTTGAAGAAATCATCCCAAACTTAAATGGCAAATGATTCATTATTTTAACCTTGATTTGCTCTTCTTCAGTAATACTTGTGTTTATCTTTTCCTATATGGGGTGATTTATTGTGCTTTCAGTTTTGCTCTGAGCTATTCTCTCAAAGTGGGGGTTCCACCCCTGCTGCCTGTGAAAGGCATGATGTTTCTTTTCAGAAACCTGAAATTCAGTTGAGTCGAGCTTTGAAATTAATCCAGACCTTTATGTGCAGTAACAGTCTGACAGAATGAAAACGAGGCTCAGGATGTAAAACCTGGTAAAATATGTTTAATCCTGAACTTTGACATGAACTTTCTTATTTTCAGGTATCATTTCAGGGTGGAGTTTAAGCATCCTTACACTTTGTTTCTATGTATGGCTTAGTTTCAAGTTTAGATCTTAATTCACATATTGAGCCAGGGTCTCAATTAGTAGAAATAATTCTGGCTCCAGTTTGTGCTAAGGCAGGGTCTTGCACACATTTTATTTATATGCTTGACAGCCAGTGCAATGTGATTATGAAGATATGATTTAAACTTCTGACCCCAAAATCACTTAAAACAACATGTGCATAGCATGCTACTCCTTATGTTAACGTGGCTGTTTGACAGAAGTGAATACATGCCTGCCTTTTCACCTGCTTCCAGGTAAGGCCCCGTTTCTGCAGACCACTCGTTCAGTAGCCTCTCTGGACCTGCACCAAGTCCCAGTGAGTCTGAGGGCTTTATGAAAGGGCAAGAATGGGCTTGGTGCTCACTCACCGTGTGATATGGGTGGACGTGAGGATAGCAGTTGTGTGAGTGTGAGGGGAGCAGCTGGTGTGAAGAAGAACAGGCAGACAAAAGACATGCAGCTTTTTGAAGCTAAGCTGTACTGTATGCTTCCGATGATGCTTCTTCCCATTGCAAGAAGAAATATAACCAGGGAACCTCCAGACTGCAAATGTGTTGTGGGAGATACAATGGTAGGTGGCTGTCTTGGCCATGATGGTCATGAGATGGTTGAGTTTAGAATTTTTGGTGTAATGAGAACAAAGGACAGCAGAGTTACTACCCTTGATTTCAACAAAGCAAACTTTAAGCTATTCAGGGAGCTACTTAGCAGAGTACCCTGGGAATCTGCTTTTGAGGGCTTAGGAGTCCACAAGTGCTGGTCAGTTTTTAAGAACCACCTTTTAAAAGCACAGGAGCAGGCAATCCCACTGTGTCTTAAGTCAAGCAAGCGGGTCAGAAGACCAGCTTGGCTGAACAGGGGACTCCTCATGGAGCTCAAGAGGAAAAAGAAATTGTATGATCTCTGGGAAGCGAGGTCAGGCTTCTCAGCAGGATTACAGAGCTGTGGTTCGTATATTCAGAGAGAAGACAGGAAAGGCCAAATCTCAATTAGAGCTGAAACTGGCCGGTGTTGTGTCAGACAACAAGAAAGGCTTTTTTAAGTATGCCAATAGCAAAAGGAGGTCTAAAGAAAACATTGGACTGGTACTTCTTGAAGACTGTCACCTGACTAATAGAGATTAAGGATAAAGCAGAGACATTCAATGCTTTTTTTTGCCTCAGTCTTTAATAATACTGATAGACCTTGGGCTGCCTGGTCCCCTGAGTTGGAGGACCACGAGTGTGGGAACAGTGACTTTCCATTTGTGGCCACTGAAATTGTAAGGGTCCAGCCGTATCAGGTGAACATTCACAAGTCCCTGGGGCCTGATGGGATTCATCCCAGAGCTAGTGGATGTTATGGCAGGACTAAACTGGGAGGAGTGGCTGACACACTGGAAGGCTGCGCAGCCATTCAGAGAGACCTAGACAGGCTGGAGAGTTGGGCGGGGAGAAATTTAATGAAATATAACAAGGGCAAGTGTAGAGTCCTGCATCTGGGCAAGAACAACCCCATGTATGAGTACAAGTTGGGGACAGACCTGTTGGAGAGCAGTGTAGAGGAAAGGGACCTGGGGGTCCTAGTGGACAACAGGATGACCATGAGCCAGCAGTGTGCCCTTGTGGCCAAGAAGGCCAATGGCATCCTGGGGTATATTAGAAGGGGTGTGGTTAGTAGGTCAAGAGAGGTTCTCCTCCCCCTGTACTCTGCCCTGGTGAGGCCGCATCTGGAATATTGTGTCCAGTTCTGGGCCCCTCAGTTCAAGAAGGACAGGGAACTGCTAGAGAGAGTCCAGCGCAGAGCCACGAAGATGATTAAGGGGGTGGAACATCTCCCTTATGAGGAGAGGCTGAGGGAGCTGGGTCTCTTTAGCTTGGAGAAGAGGAGACTGAGGGGTGACCTCATTAATGTTTATAAATATGTAAAGGGCAAGTGTCATGAGGATGGAGCCAGGCTCTTCTCAGTGACATCCCTTGACAGGACAAGGGGCAATGGGTGCAAGCTGGAACACAGGAGGTTCCACATAAATATGAGGAAAAACTTCTTTACGGTGAGGGTGACCGAACACTGGAACAGGCTGCCCAGAGAGGTTGTGGAGTCTCCTTCTCTGGAGACATTCAAAACCCGCCTGGACACGTTCCTGTGTGATATGATCTAGGTAATCCTGCTCCAGCAGGGGGATTGGACTGGATGATCTTTCGAGGTCCCTTCCAATCCCTAACATTCTGTGATTCTGTGATTCTGTGACCCCACTCAATCATCTGCTAAAGGTCTTGGAAGTCTGGGGAGGTCCCTGCTGACTGGAAGCTAGCCAATGTTATTCCAATCTACAAAAAGGGTGTGAGGGAAGACCCAGGGAACTACAGACCTGTTAGTCTAACCTCAGGTTCTGGGAAAATTATGGAGAAGATTATACTGGGTACTACTGAAAGGCATTTGAAGAACAATGCAATCATTGGGCACAGTCAACATGTGTTCACAAAGGGAAAGTCCTGTTTGGCTAATTTGATGTCCTTCTATGATAAGGTCACATGCCTAGTGGATGAAGGGAAGGCAGTGGATGTAGTTTTTCTGGATTTTAGTAAGGCTTTTGATACTGTCCCTCACAGCATCCTTCTGGACAAGTTGTCCAGCTGTGGGATGAGCAGGTACGCAGTGTGCTGGGTGAAGAACTGGCTGAAGGGCAGGGTTCAAAGGGTTGTAGTCAACAGGGCTACATCTGGCTGGTGACCAGTCACCAGCAGTGTTCCTTAGGTCTCAGTCCTAGGGGTGGTTCTGTTCAATGTATTTATCAATGATCTGGATGCAGGAGTTGGATGCACCATTAGCAAGTTTGCTGATGATACCAAACTGGGAGGTGCTGTTGACTCTTTTGAGGGATGAGAGGCCTTGCAGAGGGATCTAGATTGATTGGAGCATTGTGTAATCATTAATGACATGAAATCTAACAAGTCCAAGTACCGAATTCTGCACCTTGGATGGAGTAACGCTGGGCACCAGTACAAATTGGGAGAGCAGTGGCTGGAGAGCATCCCTGCAGAAAGGGATCTGGTGGTGCTGGCCGACAGCAGGCTCAAAATGAGTTAGCAGTGTGCCCTGGCAGCGAAGAGGGCAAACTGCATCCTGGGGTGCATCAAACACAGCATAACTAGTTGGTCAAAAGAGGTGATTATCCCACTGAATTCAGCGTTGGTGCAGCCTCACCTTGAATGCTTTGTGCAGTTCTGGGCCCCACAATTTAAGAAGGATGTTAAGGTCCTTGAATGTGTCCAGAGGACAGCAACAAAGCTGGTGGAAGGGTTGGAAGGTATGTCCAATGAGGAGTGGCTAAGGATTTTGGGTTTGTCTATGTCTCCGTTTAGCCCACATCTGGGGCTAAACAATAACCAGCTGTTCTATCACCCAATGACCCCTCCCCAGACGAGAAGGGGAATCGGGAAAAGGAAAGGAAACCTGTGGGTTGAAATAGAAACAGATTTAATAAAATAACAAAACTAATATTAATACTAGTGCTAATAATAAGTATGCAGAGGTGTACTCAGACCAATGAGTGCTGGGTGTCGAACACTGTGCAATGTTCACAACAAACAGGAGAGCAGGCCTCAGGAGTAGAATGATGGGCAAGCCCCTCCAGGGATGGCGACCATTGGGGAGGAGGCCTGTCCTCAGCAAACTTCCCAATCTATAGAGAGCATGATGTGTATGGTATAGAGTACACCTGTGGGCCAGCCTGGGTCAGCTGCCCTGGCTTTTGCTTCTCCTAGCTTTAGCACCTGGCTAACTCGAAAATTGCCTTGATCACTATGGGAAACCGCATACCATGACTGGCCACAAGCCAAAACAAAGTGTTTTATCACCTTTGTTCCTGCCATATCGGGTGGGGCAGTCTTCTCAAAAGTGCAGCTTTTCTGAACAGAAAATTGATTCTATCCCAGTGAAACCAGGACAGTCTAGTTTGGAGAGAAGGAGGCTGAGGGGTGACATCAATGCCCTCTACAGCTTCCTGAGGAGGGGGAGAGGAGAGGGAGGTGCTGATCTCTTCTCCCTAGTATCCAGTGATAGAACACTTAGGAATGGTTCAAAGCTGCACCAGGAGACATTAGGAAGCATTTCTTTACTGAGAAGAGGGTGGTCAAACACTGAAACGGGATTTCTAGAGAGGTTGTCGATGCCCCAAGTCTGCCAGTGTTTAAGAGGCATTTGGACAATGCCCTCAATAATATGCTTCAACTTTTGGTCAGCCCTGAAGTGGTCAGGCAGTTGGACTAGATGATCTTGTAGGTCCCTTCCAACTGAAATACTCTATTCTATCCTATCTCTGCTTTGTGGATAAAGCCGAGCTTTCCTCTGTCGTATTGGGTGCTTCTGAGAGCTGCTTTTAACTTGTACCTCTGGCCACCTTAGTTGTGTCAGAGCCCTTGCTATAGGAGAGGAAAACTACAGAAACCTGCTAGAAACATAGGCATTACTGAATACTGAAAATGCCATTGTTTTGCATGTAATCATAGAATCATAGAATGGTTTGGGTTAGAAGGGACCTTAAAGATCATCTAGTTCCAACCTCCGTGCCACGGGCAGGGACACCTTTCCTCTAGATCAGGCTGCTCAAAGCCTCATCCAACCTGGCCTTAAACATGGCCAGGGAGGGGGCATCCACAACTTCTCTGGGCAACCTGTTCCAGTGTCTCGCCACACTCACAGTAAAGAATTTCTTCCTAATATCCAATCTAAATCTACCCTCTCTCAGTTTAAAACCATTCCCCCTCGTCCTGTCACTACCCATCCTTGTAAAAAGCCCCTCTCCCACTTTCCTGTAGGCCCCCTTCAGATACTGGAAGGCTGCTATAAGGTCTTCCCAGAGCCTTCTCTTCTCCAGGCTGAATAACCCCAACTCTCTCAGCTTGTCTTCACAGGAGAGGTCCTCCAGCCCTCTGATCATCTTCGTGGCCCTCCTCTGGACTCGCTCCAACAGCTCCATGTCCTTCTTATGTCGGGGGCCCCAGAGCTGAATGCAGTACTCCAGGTGGGGTCTCATGAGAGAGGAGTAGAGGGGCAGAATCACCTCCCTCGACCTGCTGGCCACGCTGCTTTTGATTCAGCCCAGGGTATGGTTGGCCTTCTGGACTGCAAGCACGCACTGCCGGCTCATGTTGAGCTTCTCATCAACCACCACCCCCAAGTCCTTCTCCTCAGGGCTGCTCTCAATCCATTCTTCGCCCAGCCTGTATTTGTGCTTGGGATTGCCCTGACCCACATGCAGGACCTTGCACTTGGCCTTGTTGGACTTGATGCGGTTTGCACAGGCCCAGCTTTCAAGCCTGTCAAGGTCCCTCTGAATGGCATCCCTTCCCTCCAGCGTGTTGACCACACCACACAGCTTGGTGTTGTCGGCAAACTTGCTGAGGGCGCACTCAATCCCACTGTCCATGTCGCCAACAAAGATGTTAAACAGGACCGGTCCCAATACCGACCCCTGAGGAATGCCACTCATCACTGGTGTCCACTTGGGTATTGAGCCATTGACCATAACTCTTTGAGTGCGACCATCCAGCCAATTCTTTATCCATGGAGTGGTCCATCCGTCAAATCCATGTCTCTCCAATTTAGAGACAAGGATGTCATGCAGGACAGTATCAAATGCTTTGTACAAGTCCAGGTAGATGACATCAGTTGCTCTTCCCCTATCCACCATTGCTGTAACCCCATCATAGAAGGCCACCAAATTTGTCAGGCATGATTTGCCCTTGGTGAAGCCATGTTGGCTGTCACCAATCACCTCCTTGTTTTCCATGTGCCTTAGCATAGTTTCCAGGAGGATCTGCTCCATGATCTTGCCAGGCACAGAGGTGAGACTGACTGGCCTGTAGTTCCCCAGGTCTTCCTTTTTCCCCTTCTTGAAGATGGGGGTTATGTTTCCCCTTTTCCAGTCGGTGGGAACTTCACCAGAAGTTGGTAATGCTGGAAGGTGACCTTTTAATTCCCTTTCAGTCATTCCCATCAGTGTTTTAGGAAAAGATCACATGAATTCAAGATCCTGTCCTGTAGAAACAGAAATTAAAAAGTTCCTGCATGTGAGCTCAAGTAGTCACAGAGCGGTGTTCCAAACAATTACCTTGGGATGAAAAACAGAAATTATCTTTTTTGGGGAACAAAGTTCTCTTTCTTTCAAGGATTTGGAGTGGATTGATTCATTAGGGCAAATTGTGAGAGAGTAAATTCCAACATCTTTTGCAATTTGGATAAAAGTGGGTATTTTTCATTTAGAGGGCCCTTATTTTTCTAAACCATGTTTTTGGTATTATACCAGGAGTTTTGTGGAAAATATAGATCTAATTTGCTAACGCTGACAATTTACAACAGTATGACCTGCATGCTATCTGTTTAAGCATAAGAAGGTGTTCGGCAGCAACCAGCGAATTTCCCTGTTCAACTAAATTGCTTTTTAGTCGTCTGGTTTGAATCCCATCTGAAAGCCAACTGATTGACTGGCTTTCTGTGTTATTCCATGCAGCATTCCCTATGGAGAGCAAGAATATACAATGTGAATATCTCCTGGGATTATGTCACATCGTATGATACATCATGCATTATATATATAATGTATCATATATCATATTATAGCGCTTGGGCTAATTGTAAGCATGGAAGGACTGCTCTTCCAGTCTTTGTGAAAAATCAGTGCAATATTTTGGCTTATGTTTGTGGCATCAGCAACTTGTTCCAGAGGAGGAGAAGAGGCAGTGGGCATTACGGAAAAACCTGCAGAAATATGTATGTGCCATTCATACATTTTCTAATACAGGTGGGGTTTGACGTACCTCCTCCAAAAGAGCTCAGTGCTCGTGAGTGGAGTGAAACTTGATGCAAGCCCAGCTGCCGAAATGTGCATGCATGTTGTGTATGTCATAGACTGTGTGCTGGGAGCTTCACAGGCAAATGGGAAGGTGCTGTCCTTTCCCCCAGAACATTTGCAACCCAGCTTCTAGATAAAACGTCATGAGAAAAGGAAGCGTGGGAGCTCGGCGTAACTGGATTACAAGAGAAATACTTCTTGTGCTGAGTCTTGTCCATGACTAAGTGGGAGGGGCCATGCAGAAGCACTAAGCTAGCTGGCCTGCAGTGAACTCTCTCCTCATGGTAGAAAGAGGGTGAGGGGCCAGGTGGTTACTGCAGCATGTTTTCCCTAACGACACACCTTGCATTCTGTTTCCTTCTCAGCACTTGTCGTGGCTGTCCTGCGCTTCATTCAGCTGAAGCCGAAGGTACTAAACCCTTGGCTGAACGTCAGCGGCCTGGTGGCATTATGCTTGGCCTCGTTTGGGATGACCCTACTCGGCAACTTTCAGGTAATGCAGACCAGGCTTGGACCGCTGTGTCCGTGCTGTGAGGTTCCTGCTTTTCTAGCAGATCTGCTTAGGTCTTTGAACTACCTGTGATGTAAGCTCAGGAAATAACGTGTCTGGCTGTGCCCCAGCCCTCCTTGTACCTGCTCTGCCACCTCTGTCTGCGGCTTATGTGGCTCCAGTGACATGCTGAGATGAAGGGCCACAATTATTTTTCACGTATTGCCAGCAGGATTTGCACCTGCATGCTCACACTTGACCTTCCGAGAGCCAGAGCAGGGAACCTATTGAATCTTTTGAGTCCTGGGGGTTGGCACAGATGGTCTTGGGTAAAAGGACTGAGCTGGAAGTTTGTGTATGCATCTGTGCGAACAGATGCAGAGCTGCCCATGCAGATTTAGCAGACAGTTCAGTGTCCTTTTAAAACATGTTGTTTAAATCTACCTCCTGCTTGTCCTCAGACTGGCTACGAGAGGGACGCAGCAGAGGAGTGCTGTGACTTCTCCTTATGTGACTGGTGCCTGGATGAGGTCCCTCCAATTCTCGATCTGTTCTGCAACATTATACAAACAAACAAGCTGCCAGTGCCACAATGTGGCTCTGTACGGTTGTGTATCTATTGTGATCACAAGTGTGTCTGTTAGGTCTACAGTGAAAATCAAGGCATTAGAGTCAGTGGCACTTGGGTTTCCCCATCCCTTTGCTGTCTCTGATGCTCTGCCTCTCACTGGGGTGCAAGTAATGACCCCCAATAATGGCAGGAACTGAGAAAGGTCAGCATAGGCTGGCTTCTTTCCTGGCTTGTCAGGCAGGGAGCTGTTTTTCCTGCCGATACAGAAAAGGTACTTGTTTTGTGAAGGGTGAGTACCTGGTTGGGTTGTGGAGAAATTGCAGGAACTTTGTGTCCTTTACAGTCATTTTTTTTTTTTTTTTTAATTGAATGAGGTGTGAGATAATTTGACTGTTTTGGACCCGGTCTTCCTAAATCCACAGCACAAGCCAAAAACTTGGAGTCTTGTTTTTTCGTGAGAGCTTCCCAGTGAGGAACTACGATGCTTTTGTAAGAGCCTTGTCTAGGTGTGAGAAGAGTATTTCTTGTAAAGGGCAGGCACTAGGAAGCAGTTTCAACCTCTCATTTCTTTTTTTGCTCCTTAGAGCAAATGATTGTTATTTAAAAGTAGATACTTTGAATCATGCCTGGTTATAATTTCTGAACTAATTATCCACTCATTCTTAGTTACCTGTATCCTTGCTTTGATCTTTTACCAAATCGTGAAAGTGTGTGGTAATGAGCCTTAGTCCATGATTTTCCCTGCCTGTCTGCTAAGCTGAATGTGGCATTAAATCATATTTCTGGAAAATTACAGATTGGGTGTGTTAGATGGACATTATGTCTGTGAGGCCCTTGCAGTGCAGGCTACCTTGGGAAAGGCAGCTCAATCCCATTTTTGCCTGTACTATGATTTGGACCTACACTTGAAAAACACCTCAGGGTAGGGAGGATTGGGGAGAGATCAGTGGAGGCACAGTAAGTAGACTGTTATCTTGTAGATTGTGTCGTGTTTGATGGGAATTTGTTAAATGACCGAACAGGAATCAAGGCTGCTGGGAGGAATTAAAGACTGCTTGTTTCTTTTCTAGAAAAAACGCAGAGGCAGAGGGGAAAAGTAAATTGTTTGGCTTAAGTCTTGTCCATGCTGGGCTTTCTGAATGGATTTGCAGCCTCAAGGGATCTCTTTGCAGATTCTTGCTCATTGAACCTGGCTGTCCTTTTGCCTTGCAATATTGCACAGTTGCTGAGCCCCGTGAGTTATGGGAGCCCAAGGAACAGAGAAGCACTTGCAGTCCAGAGAGCTTGGGTTCATATTGCCTCGAACCCCAATGGTCAAGGATGGGCAGGAGAGGGAACAGGCAGTCAAGCTTTTTGGTGGGAGAACCTTGCCCAACCAGGAGCATGTGTCTTGTGTTTTGGTTTGTGGTAGCTCAACGGAGGTGTCAGGGCTCTGGCTACCCTCTGCCCCAGGCAGCACTGCTTCATGTAGCTGGCATTGAAGGCTGCACAGTTTGCTTCCATTACAGGGAGCTGTACAAGACCCCAGTGGGTTGTCCTTGCCTGCCCTGGCCATCACATCGACCCAGGGAAGAATTTATTTCTGAGCTCTGCATTGGTGAGTTGTCAGGGAGCTGTGGAGGCAGTCCCCAAGCAACTGCATTTTCCACTGTGCTTGGGCTTTGGGCAGAAGATCTGCTTGACTGTAACAGCTGTCAGCTCATCTTGGTTATGTTACACCTTACATCTCTGCCAGAAGAAATGATACAGCATCTCTGTCTCATGCCCCAGTGATTCCCACTTTCCTCTATCCTACCCCAGCAGCAATCCATGGTAGCTAGCAGATGATTCCTGTTGCGTCAAAACAATCACCATTTTGTTTCTTCCTAGCTTTCCAACGATGAAGAGATCCACAATGTGGGCACGTCACTGACCTTTGGCTTTGGGACCTTGGCTTGCTGGATCCAGTCTGCCCTCACCCTCAAGATCAACCTGAAGAATGAGGGACGGAAAGTCGGGATTCCACGAGTCACCCTGTCGGCCACCATCACCCTCTGTGTGGTGCTCTGTATCCTTTTGTCCCGCTCCCTGGGAAGCCAGGTATCATATGTGTCTGACACTCCCTGCATCAGGGAACATTGGCTCTTCTAACATCCATCCTAGGATCTCAAAGCATTTAGGAATGCTGCTCAGCTTGTGTTCATGGCATGATCCTGTGATTGGCTCATTTTGCTACTTGTGTTTTACCAGGATGTACTGCTTCACAGATGGGCTCACTTCTTTCATAAATGTTTCTAAAACTTCTTAGTGATATCCGAAGTGGTTACAATATTGAACAGTATCTGTGCGATTTAATGGCAGCACTGCTTACCTACACAGTAGCATTTAAGGTTATGCAAAAGAGAGATAAAAATTCCCAAAGGAACAAGGGAAGAAATCAGGTTTCTGAAGATGAGAAGATATTGATGTGTTTGTTGAAATGCTCCAGGGTGCTATATCCAGTTCTGCCTTTTAAGATGGTTATCACAGTCGAGAGCTGCTGGGTTATGTGGACTTTGGGTAAGACTAGGTGCTTTACAAATGGGATTCGGGCTGTGGGGTCTGTGGTCGCTCAGACTGGATGTACATGTGGCTTCCTCTCCACCTTGTGCTTTTCAGCCCCACTCCAGCTCTTCTGTTCACAGCAGCACTTATGTGCCATGCGTGTTTATTTAGGGTGGATCCATTCACTGCATAGTTGCATCTACATTAGTGCTGGGATAAGCAAGAGGGCAGGAATAAATGGTGAGGAATAAGCTAATCTCCCTCTTCAGGGAACAGCCTGTTCTCAAAACAACTCCTTAGTCACTTGGCTGGTTTTGAACTTTCAGCCAGTGTCCAGAGGAACAGCAGATTGGTGTGAAGATGTACTGTCAGTTGCCTTTTAAGCTTCCTTGGAAAAATTTGTAGCTGAGCATCATGCTTTGGTGTATGTAACGTGGGAGTTTGCCTGGTTCTTGTGGTGCTCCCCTCCTCCCCTTGCCCCAAGCCCATAGCTCGCCCAGAGCGCGTCTGGGGTAAGGCTGCATGTGAGGAGCTGGGCCAGGCTTCTGCTGTGCTGCCGTCTTTGGAGGTTTCTGCCAGGCTGGGAGCAGGAGCAGCTGGGTAAGCCGGGGCGTAGCTGCTCCTGTACTGACATGCTGGGTGCTCCCAGCCCAGTCCTTCCCAGCTGGCTGCTTGGCACTGAAGGCCTTGGGCTCTCTGTGGAGGGGGGAAGGCTGAGGCAGGAGTCCCATTCCCTGTCCCCCTGCCTCAATGGCTTTGCAAAGGCTTGGGGCTGGCTCCCCATCCCATGCAGCTTGTGCATAACCCTTGCACTAAAGGAAAGCAGTAGATCCTTAAAGCCAGACACAGAATGTTGTTTGCTGAAATGAAGCTTTGGTTGCTTACACTAAGCCCAAGATGAAAAGTCTCGGATTACCTGCTTTGTGTAGTTAAAGCATGGGAGAGGCTGCTTGTTTGTTTTACCTGTGAAGGTGTGTGATCCTTCATTCTTGGAGTGCAGAGGAAATCCTGAGAGACAGGAGAGTCAGTAGGTTTAGAGATGTGTGTTGGGCAAGGGCAGGTCCCCAGCTCAGGAAGGTGTCCTCTGCATTAAGGAGCTGAGAATTGCTTTTATGGAGTACTCCAACACAACTCGAGGCACAGCAGTGAGACCCTGATGCCAGTCCAAGCACATGCGTACATGAGCCTGGAGGGGCAGCTTCTGGCTCTGACAGCGTTCTTTTTCCTTTCAGTATAACAACTGTATAGACTGATGCTTCTGGATTTCACAGAAAGGGATGATTTTGCAGGTGATCTAAGGGAATGAAAGATTGCACAGTGTAGGTTGAAAGGTGTTCCCATTGCCTGCGGTGCAGAGATGTGATCCAGTTCCCCCTATGAGGCGCCTGGCAGATAGAGGCCCACAGCCAGATCCCCAGCTTGCTGGCTTTGTCACTGGCTAGTTGGATGTTCATGCAAGTCATTGACTTCTCTGTGCCTAAGTCTTTCCCTCTGTAAATGTTTATGAGCCTGAATTGGGATCAAGAAGCCCTGGTCCATATAGGAGAGCTGCTGTGCTCCATGGGCATTGTTGGACAGCTGATATCGCTTCAATCTCTGGCACCACATTCGTGCTCTCCTGATGATGGCTGTTGACTGTCATCTGGGTGACTTTGATTGTTAAGATTTTATTGTCTTCCCTGTCCCTCATTCTTGTCAGTGTCTCTGCTCCCACTAGTTCTCCTTGACTTTCCTCTTCCAGATTTCATCCTCATGGCGCAGGGCATCCACATGCATGCTTCCAGAATCCAGTGGGGCCTGGTGATGTGCTTTCTGTGCTACTTTGGCACCTTTGCAGTGGAGTTCAGGCACTACAGATTTGAGATAATTTGCTCTGAGTACCAGGAAAACTTTCTGAGCTTTTCCGAAAGCTTATCGGAAGCCTCCGAGTACCAGACAGATCAGGTGTAGCCTGTCCTCTGGCAGGGGGGGAGGAGGGCAGGTGTGGTCTCGTGGGTTAAACATGACCTCATTTACACTTTTTTGATGAGTTTGTTTTCATGTGCAATCATGATCGCATTGCCAAAGGGCTCTGAGGGTGGCCGTCTCATTAAGAGCCAAACAAAAATAGCTGTCTGCTGAAGAAGAGTGGATCCTTCTCAGGGACAGCATGAGAGAGCACAAGCTGTTTAGTTTGTGCTACCAGTGACACTTTCTGTGTGGCTCTGTCACACTTCTGTTGTTCAAAACATTCAACAGCCAGTCCTTGCAGCGCCCCTCTGAGACAGGCTCTCCTCAGCCTGTTCTGCAGAGGAGGAGATGAAGGAAACAGACTTCTCTGGGCACCAAGAGTCTTCAGGAGTCGCCAGTTCCCGAGTCACCAGACTGCATCTTTTGTGTATTTCTTGCCTTGTTTTCTTTGCTGCCAACTGGTGTAACTTGGTAGGGTAAGAACAGCTGTTTCTTCTGGACTTGGAATTGGGCAGTGGAAGACCCCAACTGGCTGGCTTTTATGGCGAGAAAGCAGGCATTTCTTCCAGCCTGGAAAGCAGCCGACGGTAAAGCCGGGTTTGGGAGAAGCTGTGCTGTGATCAGGAAGTGAGACTTGGCTGATGCTGCCTTGTAGCTGGGCTGACCATCCCCAGGCCAGAGGAGATGGCACAGCGGAGTGCTGTGCTCAGTTTCATGTTTGAGACTCAACCATGGGGACTGGTGCAAGTGAGGTGCTGAATTAAGATGGGAATGCCTGTGTGCTCTGAAGATGATCCAGAAAAGGCTGCTCTTTGTAGGTGTGTAGTGCTTCCACCACATATCATGTGTAATGTTTCAAAAGCTTTTTTTTTTTGTTCACTGAGGGGGAAAACATTATGTTAGAGACACTGGGCTCATCTACAATGTGAACAGAACCGTTGTAGATGGTTCTGGCATAGGGTTTGGTTTTGCTCCTTGAGCATGTAGAAGTCAAACTTCAGACATGCTGACACTACGCCTGGCCTCTGGACCCCTCAGTGTGGCCAGCTGTCCTGAGTGGAGTCTGCCACAGGTTTAAGTGGGCTTCCAAGTTACAGGGAAACAGTTCTGCCCCGGAGGTTGGGTGATGTGGCCAGAGGGCTGGAGGTGCAGGAAGGGAACAGCAAAACCAGATGGGCTTCTCCCTCCCTGAAGGGGGGTTTTCAAACAGAAGGTCTGTTTTCAAAGAAAAAGTAGGAGCTCAAAGCCCCTGTTTGAAAACTTGATTTTGGGAAGGCTGCTGTATTGGCTGGGGACAGGAGCAATGGGAGTTGCTTCTCATTACCATGGCTCCTGTTTTTGTCCACGAGTCAGGCTCAGCTTAGGTTTGCATCTTGTCTGAGCTGCAGGAAAATAAGCAAAAATTAAAACAGTGGCAGAAGGCATTTGAAGGGGAACTCGTACCGTACCGTGACATTTGTGACAGAGAGGGAAAAGGGACGAGGGCATTCAGTCTTCTGCAAAGGTCAGAGGCCTCTCCTGAAAGGAGAAACAGTTGAGAAAAACTTCTGTCCAAACCTAGCGTAAGTAGAAAGCTTTCAGCCAGCCCTTTACTTTTTCTTCTGTGGGCCAAAATCTGTTCTCAGGCAGAGAATAAATCCAGTGTTATAAATCCAGATCATCTCCAGCCAACAGAGGGTTGTCATTGGACTGCTGAAGGCCTCTTCCTTGTAGTTGTGTCATTAGTGGGCAGCTTTCCTGGAGGGACGTGCTGAGGGTGGCCCAAGGACACAGGAGCGTAAGGCGCAGGGCTCCCAGCAGCCCATCTGGGGAGCTCCTCCTAGGTGAGGGCAGGAGGGGACAGCCTGGAGAAGATGCAGGTGGGGATCCTCTCACATGGGCACACATATTCAGTGTATATCGAGCACAAAATAGCGATCCGTTTTAAGAGTGTTTTACTGCAAATAGTCCACTGTGACTTTTTTTTAAAATAAATTAATACTTTCAGTTTATCATTTTATATTTTGTAATTTTATCAAAGGAAAAAAAAGTGTTTGTGAATTTTTTTTTCTCCTTTTCCTATATGCAATCCAAACTGAACTTCAGGTTTTTAGTGATAACTGTACATTTCTTAGTGTATTTCTAACAGCACATTTCAGTACAACTAAATGACAACTGATATACACTGAAATATGACCACTAAATAAAGTGCTTTTATGAAGAAAGTGAGTTTTATTTTTGTCCCCTACCCCATCCATAGCTTTCTGATGGCAAAGGCAAAACAAAAGGTATTTACAGTGTCATGATTAAAATTAACACTTAAAGAAGCCAGGGACTATTCAGCCATGCAGATACACTTACTGTAACAGTGCTAATTATCAGGCTCTTTCTAGGAGGATCACACTCATACCACAGCTCAGAAAGGCATCCAGACTAGCTGCCTCACAGCCTTACCTGCTACCATCTAAGTTTTAAAAGGGCAATGCTGGCAAATGCCTGTCTCTTGCTTGTTGTCTACACAGCAGCCTCCCTCAACAGGGAAGCCTGTAGGTGTAAATCAGAGCTCAGGAAGGCAACGTGCGCGTTAGTATTCTGTTTCGGCTGTCTGTGAGGGCAAGCTCAAACGCAGCCGTGCAGAAATGAGTTAAGTAGCAAGTGACACCCATGCATGAAGTGCCAGCAGCAGGGAACTGGGGTTTCAGACTGCCTCTGCCTCCACTATTACTAGGTATAACCTAGCTGTGGCTCTCACTTCTGCACCCCGAGCCCCTATTGAAATCGTAAGAT